>NC_029775.3:60607812-60609150 GCF_000817695.3 Arachis duranensis | reverse complement strand
CTGCCCTGCCCTCCACAAGGGCAGGGCAGCCTCCTGGAAGCAAATTTTTCATGGGCTGAAAATTGGATTAAAAATCCAATTTAATTCATTTCTTCACCAAATCAAAAGCCCATCCAAATCCCAAGATCCAAGAATACAAAGTGTATAAATAGGAGATAGTTTGATGTAATTAGGAACTTTTCTTTTTGAGCTTTGAATCTTTTCTTTTATTTTTGACTTTTAAACCTTCTTTTGGAGACTTCACTGAGAGCTAGGCACTGAGATTTCAAAGAATTGGGGAGGAGAATTGATCTCTCTTCTTCCTCGTTCTTGCTTGAGCATTCTTACTTTTCTTGTTTGAGTCTTGGGTGTGAAGAATTGAGGAATTTCTGTCTCAATCTCAAAGGGTGCATCAAGACCACTTCTATGAAGTTGTGGCCATGAAGAAGGTGATCCCTAAGGTCCCTTTCAAACTCAAAAAGAGTGAATATCCGGAGATCCGATATGAGATCCGAAGTTACTATAGACCGGGCCATCATGATTCATAGCATCATGATTGGAGAGGAAATAGAAGTTCATGAGGTTATATCCCAAGAGCTTTAGAAGGTGGCGGACAAGTCCTCTACCTTGGCAAGGTTAGCCTTCCCTCGTCTCATTTGTCACCTCTGTTATTCAGTCGGAATTGACATAGAGGGAGACATCCTCATTGATAAAGACAAGCCCATCACTAAGAAGAGGATGGAGCAAACAAGGGATCCAACTCACCATGAAATCCCTGAGATACCTCAAGGGATGCACTTTCCTCCACAAAACTATTGGGAGCAAATCAACACCTCCCTAGGAGAATTAAGTCCCAACATGGGACAACTAAGGGTGGAGCACCAAGAACATTCCATTCTCCTCCATGAAATTAAAGAAGATCAAAGAGTCATGAGAGAGGAGCAACAAAGGCAAGGAAGAGACATTGAGGAGCTCAAGCACTCCATAAGATCTTCAAGAGGAAGAACAAGCCGCCATCACTAAGGTGGACCCGTTCTTTAATCTCCTTTTTCTTTATTCTCCTGTTTTTTGAATTTTATGCCTATGTTTATCTATGTTTGTGTCTTATGATCATTAGTGTCTTAGTGTCTATGCCTTAAATTTATGAATGTCCTATGAATCTATCACCTTTCTTAAATGAAAAATGTTCTTAATTGGAAAAGAGAAGAATTGCATGAATTTTAAATTTTATAACAGATTAATTATTTTGATGTGGTGGCAATACTTTAACTTCTGAATGTATGCTTGAACAGTGCATATGTCTTTGGAATTTGTTGTTCATGAATGTGTGCTCTTGAAAGAATGATGAAAAAGGAGACA
>NC_029775.3:60606551-60607151 GCF_000817695.3 Arachis duranensis | reverse complement strand
ATCCCTGCACTCGAAGTGGATTTTCTAGAGCTACAGAAGCCCAATTGGGGTGCTCTCAACTGCGTTGGAAAGTAGACATCCTAGGCTTTCCAGCAATATTTAATAGTTCATACTTTGCTTGAGATTTGATGGCCCAAACAGGCGTTCCAATTCAGCTCAAGAATTCTGGCGTAAAACACCGAAATTGGCACAAGAATGGGAGTTAAACGCCCAAACTGGCACAAAAGCTTGCGTTTAACTCCAAGAAGAGTCTCTACACGAAAATGCTTCAATGCTCAGCCCAAGCACACACCTAGTGGGCCCAGAAGTGGGTTTTTATGTAATTTACTCATCTTTGTAAACCCTAGGCTACTAGTTCTCTACAAATAGGACATTTTACTATTGTATTCTGATCTTGGTAGCTATCTTTGAGTAGTCTTATGCTATCTTAGATCATGGGGGCTGGCCTCTCGGCCATGCCCAGACCTTGTTCTTATGTATTTTCAACGGTGGAGTTTCTACACACCATTGATTAAGGTGTGGAGCTCTGCTGTACCTCGAGTATTAATGCAATTACTATTGTTCTTCTATTCAATTCAGCTTATTCTTGTTCTAAGATAT
>NC_029775.3:60602024-60606442 GCF_000817695.3 Arachis duranensis | reverse complement strand
GGAATCTTCGTGGTATAAGCTAGAATTGATGACTGCATTCAAGAGAATCCGGAAGTTCTAAACCTTGTCTGTGGTATTCTGAGTAGGATTTAAGGATTGAATGACTGTGACGAGCTTCAAACTCGCGATTGTGGGGCGTTAGTGACAGAAACAAAAGAATCACTGGATTCTATTCCGACATGATCGAGAACCGACAGCTGAATAGCCGTGCTATGACAGAGCGCGTTAAACATTTTCACTGAGAGGACGGGGCTGTAGCCATTGACAATGGGGATGCCCAACGTACAGCTTGCCATGGAAAGGAGTAAGAAGGATTGGATGAAGACAGTAGGAAAGCAGAGAGACGGAAGGGACAAAGCATCTCCATACGCTTATCTGAAATTCTCACCAATGAATTGCATAAGTATCTCTATCTTTATTTTATGCTTTATTCATAAATCATTCATATCCATTTGAATCTGCTTGACTGAGATTTACAAGATGACCATAGCTTGCTTCATACCAACAATCTCCGTGGGATCGACCCTTACTTGCGTAAGGTTTATTACTTGGACGATCCAGTGCACTTGCTGGTTAGTTGTGCGAAGTTGTGATAAAGAGTTAAGATTGCAATTGAGCGTACCATGTTGATGGCACCATTGATGATTACAATTTCGTGCACCAAACATGAAATTACATTAAAGGAAATTAAAATCAACAAAGTACTCTTAGACATGAAAGTAGCAAGAAGAACTAAGAGAGTAAAGATGTAGCAACAAGAAATTGAAAGAAAAAGTAGATGAAAACAAGAATTAAAACTAGATCTAAGAAAATCTACCCTAATTCTAGCCTAAATTATAGAGAGAAGGGAGAGCTTCTCTCTCAAGAATTCTAGCCTAAAACATGATGAAATCTCAAACTAACACTACTCAGTTCCTCCCCCTTCAATCCCTAGTTCAATAGCATCAGAAATGGGTTGGATTGGGCCCAAAATGCTTCAGAAATCGCCCTCAGCGTATTGCCTTTAAGTTGGTCATGTGCTGCTTCCCATGCGTACGTGTGGGTCACGCGTACGTGTCGTTGGCAATTTTCTCTTCCACGTGTTGCGTGTAGCGATGCGTATGCGTCATTTGGCAGATGTCCCTCCCACGCGTAAGCATGGGTCATGTATTATGCAAATCCTCATTTCTTCATGAATTCTCCATTTTTGCATGCTTTTTCTCTATTTTTTCAACCCAATCTTTTCTTTCTCATCCTGAAATCACTTAACAAACTTACCAAGGCATCGAATGGAATTAAAGTGAATTAAATTTACCAATTTTAAGGCCTAAAAAGCATTTTTTTACTCTTAAGCAAAAATTAAGAGAAATTCACAAAATCATGATATTTCATTGAATAAATGTGAGAAAAGTCGATAAAATCCCGTGAATTCAACACAAGATAAACTCTAAAAATGTGGTTTATCATCAAGCTCGAACTAGAAGTAAATGACATAAAAGCATACCCTGACAGCTTATTCAAACATGGGAACACACCAATTCGACCATTGGGATACATCTTATTATACACTACCTTCGAAAAAGGTACACAGTCAAGGACCTTAAGCATCGATTACATTGTAGTCGACGTGAACTCAGCCTATAACGCCCTAATAGGACGAACAACCCTAAACAAACTGGCCGCCGTTGTCTCCATCCCTCACCTCTGCATGAACTTCCCCACAACTGAGGGAATTGCCACTGTCAAGGGAGACCAAAAGCTCGCAAGACAATGTTATAATGAAAGCCTTAGCCTGAAAAGTGATTCAGGTGGAAAGGAAGTTGATGAGCGGATAATTTATACGCTTTTTGGCATTGTTTTTAGTATGTTTTTAGTATGTTTTAGTTAGTTTTATTAGTTTTTATTTAAAATTTACTTTTCTGGACTTTACTATGAGTTTGTGTGTTTTTCTGTGATTTTAGGTATTTTCTAGCTGAAATTGAGGGACCTGAGCAAAAATCTGATTCAGAGGCTAAAAAGAACTACAGATGCTGTTGGATTCTGACCTCCTTGCACTCGAAGTGGGTTTTCTGGAGCTACAGAAGCCCAATTGGCGCGGTCTCAATTGTGTCAGAAAGTAGACATTCTGGGCTTTCCAGCAATGTTAATAGTCCATACTTTGCCTGATATTTGATGGCCCAAACTGGCGTTCCAAATCAGCTCAAGAATTCTGGCGTTTAACGCCGGAACTGGCACAAGAATGGGAGTTAAACGCCCAAACTGGCACAAAAGCTGGCGTTTAACTCCAAGAAAAGTCTCTACACATGAAAGCTTCAATGCTCAGCCCAAGCACACACCAATTGGGCCCGGAAGTGAATTTTTATGTCATTTACTCCTCTTTGTAAACCCTAAGCTACTAGTTCTCTACAAATAGGACCTTTTGCTATTGTATTAGAAATCTTTTGATCACTTTAGATCTTAGGATCATCTTTGGATGTCTAGTTCTTAGATTATGGGAGGCTGGCCATTTGGCCATGCCTAGACCTTGTTCTTATGTATTTTCAACGGTGGAGTTTCTACACACCATATATTAAGGTGTGGAGCTCTGCTGTACCTCGAGTATCAATGCAATTACTATTGTTCTTCTATTCAATTCAGCTACTTATGAACGCGTGCCTGACAACCACTTCTGTTCTATAAGCAAACAAGGCTTGAATGTTTATCTCTTGGATTCCTTAATCATTATCCTCGTGGTGTAAGCTAGAATTGATGGCGGCATTCTTGAGAATCCGGAAGGTCTAAACCTTGTCTGTGGTATTCTGAGTAGGATTCAAGGATTGAATGACTGTGACGAGCTTCAAACTCACGATTGTGGGGCGTTAGTGATAGACGCAAAAGAATCACTGGATTCTATTTCGACATGATCAAGAACCAACAGATGAATAGCCGTGCTGTGACAGAGTGTGTTGAACATTTTCACTGAGAGGACGGGACTGTAGCCATTGACAATGGTGATGCCCAACATACAGCTTGCCATGGAAAGGAGTAAGAAGGATTGGATGAAGACAGTAGGAAAGCAGAGAGACGGAAGGTCAGCTCTTCTTATTCTTTGAAGAGTTCTTTGGTCAATTTCAGAGAGGATAGGGGAAGATCTTCCTGTACCTGACATACAAACACACAACAATAAACACACAGATCCAGAAAAACCAGTGAAACTTCAATCTATTGCTAGAATGAAATTTTAGTTAGTTTAAGCAAAAATTCAAACAGTTAATGTGTCAGTAAAACTTAAAGAAACAGAAAAGAAAAAGTGCTTAATCTAGACCTCCACTTCACTTAATCATTGTCAATCTATTTCAATCCCCGACAACGGTGCCAAAAACTTGATGTGTGGAAAACGATCCAACACAAAACTCACCGGCAAGTATACCGAGTCGCATCAAGTAATAAAACTCACGGGAGTGAGGTCGATCCCACAGGGATTGAAGGATTGAGCAATTTTAGTTTGGTGGTTGATTTAGTCAAGCGAATCAAGTAGTGGTTGAGTGGTTTATCATTAACAGAAACTAAATTGCTTGGAATGTAACGGGAGAGGGGAGAATTGTAGTAAATTAAAGAGCAGGAAAGTAAAAGATGTTGAATCTTAAAGAACAAGAAATTAAATAACTGAAACTTAGAGTGCAAGAAATGAAAATTGCAGTAACTTAAAGTGCAAGAAATATAAATTGCTTGAATGAAAAAGGGATTTGAGGATTGGGAGTTCAGAATTCAAACGAGGAAAATTAAATTGCAACAATTAACTAAACAAGAGATGAATTGAAATAGACTAGATCTCAAACAGAAATGGAAATTTAATTGCAGCAGGGATTCACAGAAGAACCCAAAAGGAAAATGGGATCTCAGGGCTCCAGAGACTAGGCAGTAGAGTCTAGATCTCAATTGCCTTCTCAGATCCAAGTTCACAAAGCAATTAACAAGAAATTAAAGAAGAAGCAGTAAAGGAAATGAAATTGAACTACATTATGCAGAAGAGAAATTAAAGAGATCTTGAATGGAGATTGAAATAGAATTTCCTCAATTCTTCACACCCAAGACTCAAACAAGAAAAGTAAAAATGCTCAAGCAAGAACGAGGAAGAAGAGAGATCAATTCTCCTCCCCAGTTCTCTGAATTCTCAGTTCCTAGCTCTCAGTGAAGTCTCAGAATTCAAAACTCAAAATAAGGTTCAAAAGTTTCAAAGTAAAGTAAAAGTTCAAAGCTCAAAAGAAATGTCCTAATTACATCAAACTATCTCCTATTTATACACTTTCTATTCTTGGATCTTGGGATTTGGATGGGCTTTTGATTTGGTGAAGAAATGAATTAAATTGGATTTTTGATTCAATTTTTAGCCCATGAAAAATTGCTTCCAGGAGGCTGCCCTACCCTTGTGGAGGGCAGGGCAGAAAATGGTGCGTGCG
>NC_029775.3:60591994-60601929 GCF_000817695.3 Arachis duranensis | reverse complement strand
TACAGGGCAGAGTTTTTTTGGTGCGCCAGATTTTGCTGCCCGTGCGTGCTGCTGCTGCCGAGACCCCCTTGGTGCACCAGATTCTGCCCATGCGTGCGTGCTGGCTGTGCACCACAAAATGCTGCCCTGCCCTTGCGGAGGGCAGGGCAATGTTTTCAAAAGTGAAGCTCCACGTTCGAAACTCGGTGGATGCACACGCTATTTCTTTTCCTTGGTTTTCTTGGCACCAAAGTAAGGCCTAGTTCCTTGCTTCCTCATGGTTCCGAGTTCAATCCTTGTGGCAAGAATTGGTAAGCTTTTTCTTTGAATTATTCTTGATTGGAGCCCGATATTGCTCTTGAGGAGGGCAGGGCAGAGTTTTTGCTCTCCTTGATCCATGACACCAATTTGTGCTCCGCCCTTGAGGAGGGCAGGGCAGTGTTGCTTCTCAAGCTTGTTTCATTATGTTGCCCTCCTGGAGGGCAGTGTGCCCTTGTGGAGGGCAATGTTTGCTTCCTCCTTCTATGCGCCACACTTCTCATCTCTTGGGCCACGCTTTCTTAAGTCACGCTTCCTCTTTTCTTCTTTTCTTCACCTTCAAATAATCAAAACAACCAATCAAAGTATCACTAAATTCACAAGGCTTATAAATCAATTAAAAATCAATTAAATTTAGCTTAAACCTCATGAGTTAGCATCAATTTAATGGTAGTTGCTTGATTTAAAGAAGTTATGCATTTTCATTCCAAATCACTTACTTAGGATGCAAGAAAGTGCATAAAGACTGATAAAACAAGTGAAATTAGCTTGAAAAATGGGTATATGATGACTTGTCATCAAGCGCACCAAAATTATCATCAAGTAATAACCCACAGTGGAGTGGGATCGTATCCACAGAGGTTGGCACACCCGAGCAGTTTTAATTGATTGATGAATTAGTCAAGCGGATCAATAATCGTGTGAAGTGTAAAATTGTGAATGGCATAAGTGTAAATGACTAGAATGTAAAGAAAAGCAGTAAAGTGCAGGAATGGAAATTACAGAATGTAAGTTTCTGAATCATAAATGACTTGAATGTAAATGGGAATGGGGAAATTACTGAAAGTAAAATGAAGCTATAAAGAAATGGATAGATAAGAATGGGAGAATTCATTGAGATTGGGATATGTTACATCTTTGGATCAAATCTAGCTTAGATCTTCTTCAATCATGCAACTCACTGACCTCTTTGCAATCATGATTGATTGAGGTCCAATCCCTTGGTGACTCAATTTCTCAAATGTTGATCAGTAGCCAATTCCTTGGTCTAATTGCTCATGAAGAGAGATATGCTTGGTCCCTGATTATACCACACACCTTTGTAGATCCAGGTAGAGGGGGGATTATATGTCACGTATCCCATCACCAAAACCCTTAATCTACTCAAATGTGAGAAGGGATTTCAAGCATGGTTTCGTGTTTCCTTTCCCAAGGTTCCCATGAAACTCAATTGTATTCAATCTCTTTCCTAAGATAATTGATCACTAAACATTAAGAACGAAATTCCTTCTAACAAATCAAAGAGAAGATGAAGAGAAGAAGAATTTCACTATTATCAAACCGTCAAGTACAACAGAGCTCCCTCTCTCAATGAGAGGGAAGTTAGCTACTCATAGCTTAGAAAGAACTCAAATGTGGAATGTAAAAGTGGATCTAGAACTAACTGCTTAACCCCTTCTTCAGTACTCTTTTGGGGTATATATGCTGCTCCTAGTAAAATGAAATAATTACAAAAGTGAAAAAGGGAAAATTACATTTTGGAGGGAAAGAAAGCACTTAATAAATGTGACCTCTTAGCTGGCGTGTGGCTGGCGCTTCTCAGGCGTGTCACGTGCCCTTCAAAATGGCTTGGCGTGTCACGCTCAATCCCTCAAGTGGCACACTCGTCCCTCTTTCAACCTTGGCGTGCCACGCCTTCGAACTAAAGTGGCACGCTGAAGTGGAATTCTTGTGTTGGCGTGCCACGCCTTCGACCTCAAGTGACACGCCCTTTGATTTCTCCACTTTCCTTGCCTCTGGAAAATTGAACTGGTGTGCCACGCCTAAAGGTTGGCGTGCCATACCCTTGTTAGGTGAATGACCCCTCTACCTGGTGTGCCATGCCACGAACTCAAGTGTAATGCCCCAATGCTTCTCTGCCTCTGAATGATACTGGCGTGCCATGCCTTGTTGCTCAAGTGGCATGTGATGCGTGAGCATCTTGTCTATCTTTTCCTAGTAAATTTGCATCTAATTTCTTGAGTTTAATTAAGAATTAATTATATTTTAGCCACTATGGATGCTATTTTGAGTTTTGTGCAATTTTATTCATTTTAGGTAGCATTCGGATAGATTTGATGAAGTTTTTGCAGAGGAAAAGAAGAAACCAAAGGGATGACCAGCGAAGACCGACGCGGACGCATGGCTCACGCGACTGCACGGAATGGAGAAATTGCAATGACACGATCGCATGCCTGACGCGATCGCGTGCCTGACGCGAACGTGTGGACTAGAATCTGCACAAATGACGCGAGCGCGTGGACGGCGCGGACGCGTCACATGCGCGATCTGCAAAAACTACAAATGACGCTGGAGGCGAATTCTGGGCTGTTTTAACCCTATTTCGAAGCCCAGAAAACACAGATTAAAAGCTGCAGAATGGATAAATCAAGTGGTCCCCACCCATCAACTGAAGATCTGTAAATTAATTCAAATTTAAATTCAAATCTTATCTTTTAGGAAAAGATATTATTTTTAGTTTTAGATATTAGATTTTAAATTATTAGGATTAGTAATATATAGAAACTCTGTACATTTAGACAAGGATACAGATATTGTTACCTAAATCCTTATTTTTCCTCTCAATCATGAGCAACTAATCCTTCATTGCTAAGGTTAGGAGTTGTGTCTGTTTGTATGGATTTATTCGTTTGATCATTCTAATTTAATCCATGTTTAGATTTATATTTCAATAATTGTTTTCGCTCTTTATTTTATGAATATGGGTGGAACGGAAGTATGAACCATGTTCTAATTGAGTTCTTGTAAAACTTGGAAAAGCTCTTTACTTGAACAACAGCTTGAAAACATATTCGCCTAAATTCTAATTGTTTGTATTTAATGGGATACGTGACATATAATCCCTTTATTTTTGGATAATTAGAATTCTTTTGGCATATAAACTAGAAATTGATCATCACCC
Organism: Arachis duranensis; assembly: GCF_000817695.3. NCBI lineage: Eukaryota > Viridiplantae > Streptophyta > Magnoliopsida > Fabales > Fabaceae > Arachis > Arachis duranensis. Next base: position 60,598,730 of record NC_029775.3, on the reverse strand, counting down.
TCTAATTGGAATTAATTGACCAAGAAATTGGCAATTAATGAATTTTAGAGGAGACTAGGAAGGTCTAAGGAATTAGGGTCTAGTCATATATAGTTTGCCATGAAATTAAATCTTGCATGATTAAAATAGTTAGTAAGAAAATAAATCCAGAAAAATAGATAACTCTGAAACTTTAACTATTTTCTCAAATATTTTATTCCCAACTTATTTATCTGCTTGTCTTTGATATTCTGAATTTACACTTAAACCTTTTGAACATCTCAAAACCAATTTCTGCTTGCCTAACTAAGCTTATCACTCAATAACTGTTGCTTAATCCATCAATCCTCGTGGGATCGACCCTTACTCACATAAGGTATTACTTGGTACGACCCGGTACACTTGCCGGTTAGTAAGTGTGGGTTATAAATACCGCACCAAGTTTTTGGCGCCGTTGCTGGGGATTGATAGTGATTAACAACTATTAGTTGTTTGATTGCTTAGATTAGGCATTTTAGTTTTAATTTTTATTTAAATATTATTTTATTATTTTTCCAAAAAAAATCTTTTTTTTACGTTAATATTATTTTTCTTTTGTTCCCCTCCCCTGTCACGTTTTCCTTCTTTCTTTTCTTTTTGTTTTTTTTCCTTTTTAAAAAAATAAAAATAAAAATAAAAATAAAAATTTTAAATAAATAGCACAAATATTGTTTTAAATTTCTGAAATTAAGTTTGATGTTGACTATTTATTATTTTTCTTCTGTTTATTTTATTCAATATTTTTATCTCTTTACACAGAGTTACCTCACTGGAAATTCTCTGCGCTCTGATGTAGAGATTCCCAATCTTTCTTGTTTTCTATTTGTTTATGCGCAGGAACAGAGACAAAGAACATCTCTTAGACTTTGATCCTGAACCTGAAAGGACTTTTAGGCGACGTTTACAACAGGCAAAATTGTACAAGGCTGCAGAATCCACTATGAATGCTAACAATGCTGATAATCCCAATGCAGCAAACCCGAATGGGAATGAGCAACAAAGGAGAGTGCTTGGCTCCTACTCTTCTCCTACCGCAGATCTTTATGGAAAAAGCATCGTGGTGCCTTCTATTACTGTAAACAACTTTGAGTTGAAGCCTCAACTGGTCACCCTGGTGCAACAAAACTGCCAGTATCATGGTCTTCCCCACGAAGACCCAAATCAATTCATTTCAAGTTTTCTACAGATTTGTGATACTGTGAAGACAAATGAAGTGAACCCAGATGTGTACAATCTAATGCTCTTCCCGTTTGCTCTGAAGGATGGAGCAAAACTATGGCTAGATTCTGAACCCAATGACAGTTTGGATACTTGGAACAAGGTGGTTACTGAGTTTCTCACAAAATTTTTCCCACCAAAGAAGCTGACTAAGCTTAGGATGGAGGTTTAGACCTTCAGACAGAAGGATAGTGAGACTCTGTATGAAGCTTGGGAGAGATACAAGCTACTGACTAGGCAATGCCCTCTAGACATGTTCTCCAAATGGACACAAATAGACATATTTTATGAAGGCTTGGGTGAAATGTCCAAAATGTGCTTAGACAATTCTGCAGGAGGTTCCTTGCACAAGAAGAAGACACCGGAGGAGACTATTGAGCTGATTAAATTGGTTGCAAGCAATCAATATTTACACTCCTCTAACAGTAATCCTGTGAATTCTGAAACCCCTCAGAAGAGAGGCGTGTTGGAAGTAGATGCTATTAATGCTCTTCTTGCTCAGAACAAGCTGATGTCTCAGCAAATAAATCTACTTACTCAACAGATGGGTGGCATGCAAGTCTCAGCTATCAACACCCAAAATCCACCACAGGAAGTCTCCTATGACATGAAAGGTAATTTTGTGCAAAATGATAATTATGATTATGCTCAACCTTCTTTTGAACAGGTGAATTACATGGGGAGTGTTCCTAGGAATCCCAACAATGACCCATATTCTAAGACATATAACCCGGGATGGAGGAATCACCCAAATTTTGGATGGAGGGATCAACCTCAGAGACCTCAGAACTTCAACAATAATTCTCAGGGTGGTTTCCAACAGAACAATGATTTGGAAGCAATATTGACAGGTTTAAGACAGGAAACCAGAGCATCCATCAAGAACCTAGAGATTCAAATGGGTCAAATAGCCACCAGATTTAATAAAATTGATCAGAGGACCACTAATAACCTTCCTAGTAACACAATTCCAAATCCAAGAGAGGAATGCAAGGCTATCACTTTGATAAGTGGACAAGTGGCAAGTGCAGAAGCACAAGTTATGCAGGAAACCAGAGCCTCCATTAGAAATTTAGAGGTGCTAGTAGACCAACTGAGCAAGCAAATACTTGAGAGGTCTGCAAGTGCATTTTAAGGTGACACAGTGGTGAACCCATGAGAAGATTGCAAGGTTATTCAATTGAGAAGTGGTAAAGTAGCTAGTTCTAAGACCAAGGTCAATGAAGAGCTAGTTGAAAAGGATGCTCCAGTGGAGAAGAAAGAAGAAGTAGAGCACGCCCCTCTAAAGCGTGCAGACAACCCATTCCCAGACTCTCTTGACACTTATCCTACACTGCCAAAGGCTCCTGGGTACAAGCCTAAGATGCCATATCCTCAGAGACTTCAAAAGGAGACCAAGGACAAGCAGTTCTCAAACTTCTTGGAAATCTTCAGAAAGTTACAAATCAATATTCCTTTTGCTAAGGTTTTGGAGCAAATGCCTATCTATGCCAAATTCATGAAGGAGCTGTTGTCAAAGAAAAAGCGTTTAAAGGGAGATGAGACAGTAGTCTTGACTAAGGAATGTAGTGCTGTAATTTAGAATAACTTGCCAAAGAAGATGCCAGATCCAGAGAGCTTTCAAATTCTATGCACCATTGGGAGCACAACCTTTGAGAAAGCCCTATGTGATCTGGGGGCAAGCATAAATCTAATGTCCTTATCTGTGATGAAAAAGCTGCAAATCCAAGAGGCACAACCCACAAAGATAGCATTGCAGATGGCAGATAAATCTATGAAGCCTGCATACGGATTAGTGGAGAATATCTTGGTCAAAGTAGGTAAGTTCTTCCTCCCAGCAGACTTTGTGATTATGGACACAGGGGAGGATGAGAATGCCTCTATAATTCTAGGAAGACCATTCCTAGCCACTGGAAGAGCTCTGATTGATGTAGAAGTGGCTGAATTAGTGCTTAGAGTGCATAATGAGCAACTGGTCTTTCATGTCTTCAAAGATATACATCCAACAGGTGAAGAAGAGAGGTGCATGCAGGATGAGCTTATTGATCCAAGCCTTCAAAAACCGCCTGATGATACACAGCAGAATCTACAACTCAAACCTCTCTTGGTAACAGTCAGCCGCCTGATAATACACAGCAGAATCTACAACTCAAACCTCCCTTGGTAACAGTCAATAAAATTCCTCCTGACATCAAACCTAAGTTTGGTGTTGGAAATGCATCATCTACCAAGGAAGAGGTTCCCAAAAAGAAGAAAGTACCCAGAGCATGGAGAAATAAAAAGATCCCCACTGAAGGTTTCTCCCCATGAATGAAGGTAGTATTGACCAGCAATCCAGCATGGGTTTATACAGTAATCAGAATCCTCTCTCTGGAGCATATTGAGCTGCGTTATGGAGACACAGGAAAGAAGTTCAAAGTAAGGGGTGAAGAGCTGAGCCCCTATGATCCTCCTCCTTAGAGGAGCTGACCGTCAAGCTAGTGACAATAAAGAAGCGCTTATCGGGAGGTAACCCGATAACTTCGTATCCTTAGCTATTTTTCATAGTATTAGTTTTCTTATTTATTTTATTTGAGTTCTTACTAATTTTCTGATCATGCAGCTATATTATTCCAGGAAATGAATACTTCAAAAAAAAAGGAGGAGGCACACGACACGTAAGCGTCACTAACGTGGACGCGTCACTTATGTGTGAGTGAAAATTGTTATTTGACAGAGAGTTGCACGGGAGTGGCGCTGGTCTCATGCCTTTCTCACAAATGATCCCACACATTCAAGTACCCCACGCATTCACGTCGTTTGTGATTTTCGCCAGTCACGCGGGCGCGTCACCGACGCGAACGCATGACCTGCCAATTCGACGTAAATGAGTGTTTGGGCAGAGAGTTGTGCTAGCTTGGGGCAACAAGTGTGCTAAAAGCACAAATTTGATAACGCGGACGCCTGACTGACGCGTTCACGTCAATTGAACATATGGCCATCCACGCGTTCGCATGCATGACGCGAACGCGTCGTATGAAAATATGGCTCCCAAGCCATGCGAACAAAAACTCGCATGGGCGCGCAGCTGGCTTCGCGCAAAACGCACAAAACCCAGGGCACGCAGACGCGTGCCTGACGCTAACGCGTCATTATGAAGAATGCGCGACCCACACGGTCACGTGAGCCATGCGCACGCGTCGCTCACGCCGCCCAGTTTTCTTTTTCTCTCTCTCCCAATCCTAATTCTCTCTTATTCTTTTATCCTTTTATTTTTCTCTCTTCATAATATTTATCTCTTCTATTTTCAGTTCTTCTTTACTTAAGGACAAGCAAACCTTTAAGTTTGGTGTTGACGCTGCGCTTATAGGTTTTCTGGCACAAAAGGGAGGCGAATCATCTTTACTGTGGAACACAACCTAAAGAATAAAGTGACCGCTAGGATAACTAAGGTGGTTGAGTTCCTTTCATTTTATTCCTCCCCTTTTTTTCTCTATGTTATGTTCTGGCTTTCTGCTATTTTACTTTGTCTGTTGCATGATCTTTTATTAGTTAGAAACCTAGGATTAGTTTTCTTTTAATTGCTTTAATTCTAAAAAGATGTTTCATGTACCACTCACTGAACTTGAATCTAAAAAGAAAAAAAAAGAAGTGATGTATTGCATGAGAAATTGAGTTAATTCTAAGAATAATCTTATTTACTTAAATGTGGTGGTATTTTCTGTAATTTTTGAATGTATGATATAAACAGTGCATATTTGAATTTGAATAAAGAGATGTTCATGTATAAGGAATAGGAATTTAGAGAATTATTATGACTTCTCTGAAATAAACAAAAATTTAATCCTTGAAGAAAAAGAAACAACAAAATAAAAAAATAATAATAAATAAATAAATAATAATAAAAGCAAGGTCTAAGGCTCTGAGCATCAATGACTAGGGAGGTCAGGCATGATTAAAAGCTCAAAGAGTTGTTTCCCTAGTCATATGCTTGTGGTGTGACTGTGTCAAGTAATCCTTGAGACAGAACACTTAGAGTCGAGACCAAGTGCGTTTAACAGAGTATGCCAAAGGCTTTGAGCACCACTGTCTGAGAAAAATCAAAACTCAAAGGGAGTTCCCCAGTTAAGTACTTGTGGTGTTTTTGTGTCAAGTAACTCTTGAGACAAAACATTTAAAGTCACGGCTAGCCTCAAAGTGCAAAGCACCAAAGAAAAATAAATTAAAGTAAATGTTGCTGTGTTCAAGGATTAAACTAAAATGCAATGATCAGAGAATTCATAATATCATCCGGATTTTAATTCTGAATGACAATAACATTCTTGATTCAAAGGAGAATGAGATGCCAAATCTATTCAGGATTACAGTTATAAACTCCACTATAAAAAGAGTCATGAGCTTAATCGAACTCTCATTCTCATGCAAATTCACATCATAAGCATATATTAATTTTGGTTGCTTGAGGACAAGCAACAGTTTAAGTTTGGTGTTGTGATGCGTGAGCATCTTGTCTATCTTTTCCTAGTGAATTTGCATCTAATTTATTGAGTTTAATTAAGAATTAATTATATTTTAGCCACTATGGATGCTATTTTGAGTTTTGTGCCATTTTATTCATTTTAGGTAGCATTCGGATGGATTTGATGAAGTTTCTACAGAGAAAAAGAAGAAACCAAAGGGATGACCAGCGAAGACCGACGCGGACGCATGGCTCACGCGACCGTGCGGAATGGAGAAATTGCAATGACGCGATCGTGTGCCTGACGCGAACGCGTGGACTAGAATCTGCACAAATGACGCGAGCGAGTGGACGACGTGGAAGCGTCACATGTGCAATTGATGCATGAAAACTTGTCTCTCAAAAAATTTCCCTTCGGCAAGTATATCGAATTGTCATCAAGTAAAACTCACAATAGAGTGAGGTCGAATCCCACAGGGATTGATTGGTCAAGCAACTTTAGTTAGAAGAATATGCTAGTTAAGCTAAACAGAATTGAGATTGAGATGCAGGAATTTAAATGACTAGAAGGTAAATAACAGAAATTAAAGTGCAGAATCTTAAATGGGGAGTTGGGATAATGAGTAGGAAATTAAATGGCAGAAAGTAAATAGAATGGGTAAGATCAGAAATGGGGAGATCATTGGGTTTAGGAGATGTTGCATTCTCCGGATCAAGTTCATTCTCATCTCTTCATCAATCAATGCATTCATTAATGTCCTTGGCAATCTTAAGTGATTGGATCCCAATTCCTTGGCAATCCAATCTCTCTAAACTTGAACAATTGCCCAATTCCTTGATTTAATTGCTCATGGGAAGAGATGAAAGTGTGGTCACTGATTATACAACATGTATTTCCAAATCAAAGTGTTGGGAGGATTAAATGTCACAATATCCATCCAAACCCCAATTTGGTCCAACATGAGAAAGCATTTCTAGCAGGATTTCCTCATCCCTTTTCCAAGGTTCAAAGGAGATCCAATTATAGAGAGTTTCTTTTCCAAGACAACTAACCAATTGAAT
>NC_029775.3:60571447-60591871 GCF_000817695.3 Arachis duranensis | reverse complement strand
AGCTTGCAGAGAAATATGAATTAGGCTTGGGCATTTAGTAAGATTAACGTTGGGTAATATTTTGAGTGCGAAAACGTTAGTGGCATTCACTTTTTCCACTAACATTCCACCCTTATATACCCACGTTAATTCCAACGTTAGAAACCTTAATGTGAATACTAACGTTTCTTACTCAATCCTTGGCCAACGTTAATGGGACTCACTTTTCCCATTAACGTTGGCTTGTGCCCCTTTTCGCAAACGTTAATGGGAATCACTTTTCTCATTAACGTTGCTTGCCTCTTGCCCCTACGTTAGATCTCACGTTAGCTTGGTTAACGTAGCTCTTAACGTGGGTCTCTATCACCTTCGAGAGAGTTAGTGACACTCACCTTTGTCACTAACGCTCCTATTGCCTTAAGTCTCTACGTTAGAACCCACGTTAACAAAGTTAACGTGGCTCTTAACGTAGTAATGAAGCCATCTCCTAACGTTAGTAACAAAAGTGAGTGTCACTAACGTTGGTTCTTTGAATTCAACTCCACGTTAACTCTCACGTTAACAATCTCAACGTGAGAGTTAACGTAGGCAATGGTAATGATCCAACGTTAGTGACAAAAGTGAGTGTCACTAACGTTGGCGTTGTTGATCCTCTTCCACGTTAGAGTCCACGTTAACTAAGTTAACGTGACTCTTAACGTGGGGCATTGCCTAGTTTCCCAACGTTAGTGGTGTTCACTTTTACCACTAACGTTGAGGAGAAACGTTATTGGAGTTCATGTTTCTCGTTAACGTGGAGTCCTCTTTTTCTTCTACGTTAAGTACCACGTTAACTTAGTTAACGTGGCTCTTAACGTAAGCTATGAATGGCTTCGCAGGCGTTATTGGTGATCACTTTTCTCATTAACGTTGCAAGCTCTTTGCCATCCACGTTAGTAGTCACGTTAACTAAGTTAACATGAATGCTAACGTAGTTCTTCCATGCTTCATTTGTCCTGAAATCAAGCAATTAAAGTGCATCAAAGCTCTAGCTAAAGTCATGAGATTATGCATCATCAAATTCTCTTGCAATTCTGGCAAAAATCTCATGAAATCATGCAAAATTCACAATAGTTGCTTAAATGAAGGTGTAAGTGTATTTTCACCCAAAACTTGCCTTATTCACTAGGAAAATGCATGAAACTACCCTAAAACAGTAAAGAAAAGGTCAGTGAAACTGGCCTAGATGCCCTGGCATCAGCGATCTGCAAAAATACAAATGACGCTGGAGGCAAATTCTGGGCTGTTTTAACCCAGTTTCGAAGCCCAGAAAACACAGATTAAAAGCTGCAGAATGGACAAATCAAGTGGTTCCCACCCATCAACTGAAAATCTGTTAATTAATTCAAATTTAAATTCAAATCTTATCTTTTAGGAAAAGATATTATTTTTAGTTTTAGATATTAGATTTTAAATTATTAGGATTAGTAATAAATAGAAACTCTGTACATTTAGACAAGGATACAGATATTGTTACCTGAATCCTTATTTTTCCTCTCAATCATGAGCAGCTAATCCTCCATTGTTAAGGTTAGGAGCTCTGTCTATTTGTATGGATTTATTCGTTTGATCTTTCTAATTTAATCCATGTTTATATTTATATTTCAATAATTGTTTTCGCTCTTTATTTTATGAATATGTGTGGAACGAAAGTATGACCCATGTTCTAATTGAGTTCTTGTAAAACTTGGAAAAGCTCTTTACTTAAACAACAACTTGAAAACATATTCTCCTACATTCTAATTGTTTGTATTTAACGGGATACGTGACATATAATCCCTTTATTTTTGGATAATTAGAATTCTTTTGGCATATAAACTAGAAATTGATCATCACCCTCTAATTGGAATTAATTGACCAAGGAATTGGCAATTAATGAATTTTAGAGGAGACTAGGAAGGTCTAAGGAATTAGGGTTTAGTCATATATAATTTTCCATGAAATTAAATCTTGCATGATTAAAATAGTTAGTAAGAAAATAAATTTGGAAAAATAGATAACTATGAAACTTTAACTGTTTTCTCAAATATTTTATTCCCAACTTATTTATCTGCCTGTCTTTGATATTCTGAATTTACACTTAAACCTTTTGAACATCTCAAAACCAATTTCTGCTTGCCTAACTAAGCTTATCACTCAATAACTATTGCTTAATCCATCAATCCTCGTGTGATCGACCCTTACTCACGTAAGGTATTACTTGCTACGACCCGATACACTTGCCGGTTAGTAAGTGTGGGTTATAAATACCGCACCAGCATGCCTATGTGAGGAATAGTGAATGGCATGCCATGCCTTCGAGCTCAAGTGGCACGCCCCATGTAATTGGCCTCTTCCACCCTTTCTGGAAAATTATACCAGCGTGCCACGCCTGCAGGTTGGTGTGCCATGCCCATGATCTTGTCTTGTTCTAGGGGTTGGCGTGTCACGCCTTGGCATTCAAGTGGCATGCCAACGTGAGTTTTTGGAACTGGCGTGCCACGCCTTCGACACCAAGTGGCATGCCCAGTTCTTGCTTGTGTTGTCTTATGCATTGGCGTGCCACGCCCGGTTGCTCAAGTGGCACGTCTAAGTGAGGTTGAGAGGATGGCGTGCCACGTCTTCGACTTCAAGTGGCACGTCCATGTATTTGTTCACTCTTCAAGCTTGGCATGCCACGCCTAGGTCTTCAAGTGGCATGCCAAAGTGACTTTCTGGAGCTGGCGTGCCACGCCTTCGACTTCAAGTGGCATGCCTATAGTAGTTGATGGATCCAGCGTGCCACGCCCAGCCTGGCGTGCCACGCCCTTCTTGTGTCTCCTCTTTTTGCTCTTTGGAATCTATTACTAGCGTGCCACGCCCAGTCCCCAGCGTGCCACGCCCACATGCATGCTTAAATCTACCTTCTGGAATTTAGTACTGGCATGCCACGCTTAGTTCCTGGCATGCCATGCCAGCGCATTTTTGTGGCATTTGCCCTCAAGTGACACGCCAGTTTTACACGCCCAGCTCCTTGCTTATCTTCTACCCATTTTTGATACCTTTTTCACTTGCAATTCAGCACATCTCATCTCAAAGTAGTGTACCATAATATTCATCAAATAGTGCATGAATTGTAATGATCAAATCAGATTTGTGCTCTTTTATAGTCTTCTTTATGCAAGAAAGAAGGGTAGATGATGCAAGTCATCATAACACCAAACTTAAGTTTTGCTTGTCCCAAGCAAATCAATGTGAGTAAACTTTTATATATTGAGGCCTTGGCTTTAAAAGACTACAATACAACTAAGAGTAAAACTAACTGTCTAACACATGTATGAATGTTTTAATTGTCATGGAAAACTCTTGGATCCTTGAGGGTTCACTCTGGTATAGGCTTTAGGGGTCCTTTCTATTGATTGTCACCTTGAAGTAGTAAAGGTTATTTTGCTTTCTAGACCATGACTTTAAGTGTTTTGTCTCAAGATAACCCTTTAATTAGGCTTTCAATTAGCACTCCCAAACCAGTTGGTTTTAGGGTACTAGGTGTTGAGACACCCCTAAGAATTTACTTGCCCAGGTTTATTCTTGACACATCTTCACCACGAGCATCTACTAGGATTACTACTTTTTTAGCTTTTTAATGTTTCTTTTTCTTTTCTATCCAGTAGTTGATGCTCAGAGCCTTAGGTCTTTATTGCTTACTACCTCTTGGTTTTATGGATATTCAAGGAACACCCCTTAGCCTTCCCTTTGTTATACCTTCTAGGACTAGTTCTCTCCATGACTCATTTTCTTTTTAGTTCATCTAAGGTTCTACACTTAACTTTTTGTTTCTTTGTTTGTTTGATAATCCCTCTTGGCCTTGGTCTCTCTTATTATTTTTGCACAACTCACAGCAACTCTTATGGAGACAAGTTCTACTTTTATTTAATTGAAATGAAGACTTGAAATACATTGCATTTTCTTTCTTGTTAAAGAAAAACTCATAAAGACTTTAAACAGAAAAAGAAAACTAAGCATAAAACATAAACTATCCTAGCATGATTATTCAAAGAGTAAATAAAGCAAACTTAAACATAGTGCAGAAATTTGGAAAGTGTCAACCATGGGGCTCAACAACCTTGAGCAGCTTCATCTTCAGTTCATTGGCCCCTTCCCTTTGTCCTTCTTCTTGGGAGGGGATAAGCCACCTTCATCTGGCTTGGAGGAACCTTCTTGAGCCTTGGCATCCTTGGGCTTCCAAAATCCTAGCCTCCTCATGTAGTTCTTCTCATCTTCCTTATGTTTGGCTAAAATTTCCTCTTGTCTTGCACTTAGCTCTTCCATCCCTTGCATGAAAGTTGGGTATCCTGGGTTTAGAGCGGCAACAGCGTTACACAAGTGATTCAGCTTCGCTTGTGTGTTTTGATGTCATATTGTCTCCTGGATAATGTCCTGGCATCATAGAGATGCCTGAATTCGGCCAAGGTCCTCTATTGCCACTTGCCTTGCTCTCCTATTTTGTCTAGTGCACTTCGCACTTCTCCCCAATCAAATTGTACTTGCTGCTCCTTCCTCATTTGTTCCTAATTCTCTTGGAGTTGTTGAACGTTTTGGTTGACTCTGCTCCATTATTGTTGCTGAGCCTCCTTGAATTGGTTGACATCTTCCCTCAAATGGTGTAGATCTCCCCTCATTTGGTGTACATCTCCTTGCAGTTGCTCCCAATTGAAACCTTCTGAAAATTGTTGATATTGGTGGTGTGGTGGTGGTTGAAGTGCTAGGAATTGAGGTTGCTCTTCTGTCTCTCCCTCTATTTGTTGTTGTTGTGGTTCATGAGCATGGGCTCTTCTTTCTCTAGCCCTGTTGAGTGGGTGGACAGCCACCACTTTTGCCATCTTCTTGGCAGTGATGAACTTGTCCTGCTTCACAAGCACTTCATCGATACTCTTTTCAACTCCAGCCTCATCACACAGCCTCTGTATGATGCTAGAGAATGCCAACCTTGTGTTGTCAGTGGTACTTTTCAGCACTTTGTTGATGTTGTTGGCAATCTTCTCCCCCACATTGATGTTCTCTCCTCTCATGATGCTGTAGATGAGCACAGCTCTCTCCTTCATCACCTCTGAAGTGTTGGATGTAGGGATTAGGGATCTCCTCACAAACTCTAGACACCATCTAGCTTGGGGGCTCAAATCTCTTCTCCTCAGTTGGTTGGGTATCCCATCCTTGTCGTTGATCCACTGCACATTCATCACACATATTTCGCTCAAAATCTCCTCAAACTCAGGGTCTTGTTGCTTCATTCTCTCTTCATAGCTCCTTGTCCTCTTCACCATTGGCATTCTCTCTATTCTAGAGGGGCTGTAGTCAATGGATTTCCCCCTCACATAGCTAATATAGCCATATTGTTGCCCTGGTTGAGGTACAACATTGGCATAAAACTTCCTCACCAAGCTTTCAACCACTTCCTTTGGTGGGTTGCATAGAAGTGACCAACCCCTTTGCTCAATCTCAATGTTGATCTCGACGTGTTCATTCCTCCCTAGTTAAAATCCAACTTCTGGGATGATTTTCTTCTCACTCACCCAACCATAAAACTGATTTTGGTTGAATGCAGAGAGGAACTTGTAGGTGTTGAAAGAGCTTGAGGATCCAGAGGTTGATTCCTTTGTTCTTCTTTTCTTTGAGGCTGAGCTTTTTGGTGGTGACATTAGGTTAGGAGAGTGTGAAAAAAAATAGGGGGTTCGAAAGAAAAAGAAGGTAAAACAAGGTTTTACTCCAACACCAAACTTAGGACTTGATTGTCCCAATCAAGAAAAGAAGGAAGAAAGCAGGGGATAGTAGAAGATGAGAGGATATGCAAAGGTAAGTGTTGTAGGGGTTGTTGAAGTAGAGGGGGATGGGGAGTGAGGCTTCTATAGTGGGTAAATAGTTGTTGTTCGAAGGTGGGAAATAAAAGGGATTAAATGTTTCCCACTTTGGGATGTGGCGCCTAGCGTGGGAAGAGGTGCCAACTCTTTTCCTCATTGTGTCTTCTGCGTTTGTTGTGTTCCAAAGTGCAAGTACACTTTGACTTCCTTGGTTTGTGAGTTGTTCCCCATGTGGGCCGCATCTTCTCTCCTGAAAATGAAACTGATCCCATTAGTAATGACAAAATACCCCTTCACATTTCTTCTCATCAAGAATGAATTGGGTTGCAACTGATGGGTGTCCCTTGGGACACCAAACTTAATTCTTTGGCATCTTAATAAATTGGTTTCGTCATTGTGAATTTAATGTGTTTATAAGAGTGGAGCAACATTAATCCTTTCATTTTCTTTCGATTCCAACTCCATTGAACTCATTAACTCATGTTTATTTATTATCCAAAGTATTAAGTGCTTTCAGCTTGGGTGAATTGGGTTGCTGTGTGATTATTGGTGGTGGCCACACCAAACTTAATCTCTGGGCTTACTCTTTAAAATCATTCTTTCAATTGTGAGTAAGCCTAGATTAAGTGGGTGAGAGGCCACACCAAACTTAGCACTTTAGCTAGTCCTCAACCCATTTACTCATCATTAGTCATGCATTCATCAAGTTGCAAATCCCAAATAGAAATAAATAAAAGAGTGTAAAAATGATCTACTATCAAAGCAAATAGCAAACTTCCTAATCTTAAAATTATAAACTAATCCTAATTAAAAAGATTGAAACAATCACAGAATTTAAACTACTTCTAAGAAAGCAATTAAATCAAAAGGATAAAGTGTTGGGGTGCCTCCCAACTAGCGCTTCTTTATTGTCATTAGCTTGACATTCCTTCATCTTTAGCTGAGCTTATACCTCACTCTCTACTCCTCCAATGAGCCTCCCAAGTAGTGTTTGAGTCTATGGCCATTGATAGAAAAAGTTATCTGAGTCTTGTCTTCCATGAGCTCCGCATGACCATAGGGGAACACCTTGAGCATGGTGAAAGGTCCTGACCATTGAGACTTAAGTTTTCCAGGGAAGAACTTGAGTCTTGAGTTGTAGAGTAACACCTTTTGTCCTTCAGTGAACTCACTTCTTGTTATCTTTTGGTCATGCCACCGTTTTGTATTCTCATATGCTTGATTTCTAAACTCTTCTAGTTCATTGAGTTGCGTTAATCTCTTTTCTCCAGCAGCCTTCTCATCAAAATTGAGTAGGTTTAGAGCCCAGAAAGCTCTGTGCTCTAGTTCAACTGGTAAGTGGCAAGCCTTGCCAAATACTAGTTGGTTTGGTGACATCCCAATGGGGGTCTTGAAAGCTGTCCTGTAGGCCCATAGAGCATCGTCTAGCTTCCTAGACCAGTCCTTTTGTGAGCTTCCAACAGTTTTTTCAAGTATTCGTTTCAGCTCTCTGTTGGAGATCTCGGCTTGCCCGTTGGTTTGTGGGTGGTATGGAGTTGCCACTTTGTGTTTTACTCCATATATGAGAAGGACTGCTTCCAATTGTTTGTTGCAGAAGTGTGACCCCCCATCACTAATCTGCTGAAGATGTTCCTTCTTAAGAAGCTTATCACAACCTTGTTGTCATTTGCTGCAGTAGCTATGGCCTCTACCCATCTTGAAACATAATCAACTGTCACTAATATGTAGCTATTTGAGTAGGAGGTTGGGAAGGGTCCCATGAAATTTATTCCCCATACATCAAATAGTTCCAGCTCTAGTATATATTGCTGTGTCATCTCATTCTTCTTGGTTAGATTACCAGCCCTTTGACATTCATCACACCTTGACATCATTTCCTTGGCATCTTTAAACACTGTCAGCCAGTAAAATCCGGATTGGAGCACCTTTGCTGCTGTCCTTTCTCCACTGAAGTGACCTCTATATGCTGATCCATGGCAGTGCCATAACACTTCTTGCCCTTCTTCATGGGATATACACCTTCTTAGGACACCATCAGTACACTTTTTGAACAAATAGGGGTCATCCTAGATGTAGTGTTTGGCATCCTTGATTAGCTTCCTCCTCATGTGCTTGTTGATATTTGTTGGTAACTCCCTAATAGCCTTGAAGTTAGCTATGTCTGCGAACCAAGGGGCTACTTGAATCATCATCAATTGTTCATCAGGAAAGATTTCATTTACTGCAACTTGCTGCATTTCTTTTTCTTGTGGAATCATTGAGAGGTGGTCAGCTACTTTGTTTTCTGCTCCGCTCCTATCTTTAATCTCAATATCAAATTCTTGGAGTAGCAAGATCCACCTTGTCAGTCTAGGCTTAGATTCTTGTTTGGTAAGCAAGTACTTGAGTGCTACATGATCAGTGAACACAATTACTTTTGAGCCAATAAGATATGATCTAAACTTATCAAAAGCAAAAACTATGGCTAAAAGTTCTTTCTCTGTGGTGGTATAGTTCCTTTAATTCTCATTAAGGACCTTGCTAGCGTAGTAGATTACATGTACTAGCTTGTCTTTCCTCTGTCCTAGGACAGCACCAACAACAAAATCAGATGTATCACACATTAGCTCAAAGGGAAGATCCCAACTTCGTGGTGCTATGATAGGTGCAGAGGATAGTCTCTTTTTAAGTTCATCAAAGGCTACCATGCATTCTCTATCAAAGACAAAAGGAATATTTGAGACAAGTAGGTTGCTAAGGGGTTTTGCAATCTTTGAAAAGTCTTTAATAAACCTCCTATAAAACCCAGCATGTCCCAAAAAGCTTCTGATTGTTTTGACATTGCAAGGTGGAGGTAATCTTTCAATTACTTCCACTTTTGTTCTATCTACTTCTATGCGATCTTTTGAAATCTTGTGACCAAGAACCACCCCTTCAGTCACCATAAAATGGCACTTCTCCCAGTTCAAAACAAGGCTGGTTTCTTGACACATTTTTAGCACAAGAGAAAGATGGTATAGGTAATTAGAATATGAGTCCCCAAACACAGAGAAGTCATCCATGAATACCTCTATGAACTTCTCAATCATATCCAAAAAAATGGAGAGCATGCACCTTTGGAATGTTGTAGGTGCATTGCACAATCCAAAGGGCATTCTCCTATAAGCAAATACACCATATGGACAAGTAAATGAAGTTTTTCCTGATCCTTGGGGTCTACAACAATTTGGTTGTAGCCCGAGTATCCATCTAGGAAACAATAATACTTATGTCCTGCTAGTCTTTCAAGCATCTGGTCCATGAATGGTAGGGGAAAGTGATCCTTCCGGGTGGCTTCATTAAGCTTCCGGTAGTCAATGCACATACGCCATCCGGTTACCGTTCTTGTGGGTATCAATTCATTCTTCTCATTTGCCACAACAGTGATCCCCTTTTCTTAGGAACTACTTGCACCAGGCATACCCAAGGGCTATCCGAGATGGGGTAGATCACCCTTGCTTGCCACAATTTCAAAACTTCTTTCTGAACCACTTCATTCATAGTTGGGTTCAGCATCCTTTGTTGTTGTCTTGAGGGTTTGGCATCCACTTCAAGCAGGATTTTATGCATGCACATTGAAGGACTAAACCCCTTTAAATCTGAAAGTGTCCAGCCTATGGCATCCTTATGTTGTCTCAGCACTTGGATAAGTTCCTCTTCTTGCTCCTTTCTCAGACTTGAATTTATGATTACTGGGTAAGTGTTATTGGCACCTAGATATGCATACTTCAAGCTAGGTGGTAAAGCTTTCAGCTCTAGTTATGGTGGCTCTACATCTTTGTTGTATGTAATAGTTGGCATGGTCAAGCTCCTCATGGTTGTTTGTGGTAGTTTTCCATCTGGTGGTTCTTGCTCTAGCTCACTGTTTTCTTCACATTGTTCTTCTCCCATGACTTCTTGGATTATCTGTTCCATGGTATCTACCATCACGCATTCTTCTATGGGTTCCTTGGGGTAACTCATTACTTTAAAGACATTGAAGACCATTTTCTCTTCATGCAATCTCAAGACTAGTTCCCCTTTTTGTACATCAATGATGGCTCCAACAGTGGCTAGAAATGGCCTTCCTAGGATAATTGATGTGTTGACTTCTTCTTCCATGTCCAGCACAACAAAATCAGCAGGGAAAATGAACTCTCCCACTTTCACTAGCAAATCTTCCACTACCCCATGTGGAAACTTAAATGTTCTGTAAGCCAATTGGAGTGCCATTCTTGTTGGCTTGGCTTCCTCAATCTTCATTCTTCTCATCATGGTCAGGGACATTAGATTTATGTTAGCTCCCAAATCACACAAAGCTTTCTCAATAGTGATGTCCCCTATGATGCAGGGAATTTGAAAACTCCCTAGGTCTTTCAGCTTTTGAGGTAACTTCTTCTGTATGATGGCGCTGCACTCTTCAGTCAAAACTTTGGTTTCTTTTGCTCCTCAGTTCCTCTTTTTGGTTATAAGCTCCTTCAAGAACTTGGCATAGAGTGGCATTTGTTCTAATGCCTTAGCAAATAGTATATTGATTTGGAGCTTCTTGAAGATCTCTAGGAACTTAGAGAACTGGCCATCCTTCCCATCTTTTCTCAATCTTTGAGGGTATGGTGCCTTTGGTACATAAGGCTTCAAAACTGGCTTTGGTGGAGGCAAAGCTGGGATCTCTCCTTCATCCTCTTTACCATGTTTTGGTGCAACCTCTTCATGATTATCTTTACTTGGGGCTCCTTCCTCTACAACCTTCCCACTTCTTAGAGTTATGACTTTGCATTCCTCTCTTGGGTTAGCCATGGTATCGCTGAAAAATGTGTGAGTTAAAAGTGGGATTTGTTTAGAAAGAATCCCTACTTATGCTTCCAACTTTGAGATTGCTGCACCTTGATTTTTCAGATTTAACCTGTATTCCTCTTGATTAGCATCTATCCTTCTGTCAGTTTGTGCTTGTCTGTCCATGAGGGAGGAGACTGCCCCTGAAATCTGGGATGAAAGTTGTGCTATTGCAGCCTCCATCCTTTCAAAGTTGCTCTTGGTTTCACATGATTGCATGGTTGAGCATGGTGCGTCTTGATTGAGGTTGTTGTGTATGGGTTGGTTGTTATGGTATGAGTGGTTTTGTGAGTTATGGTAAAGTCTATGGTTCCCTGTTTGATGGTTGGGGTTGTGGGTTTGTTGATTTGATGGATAAGGCTTGTTGTGGTCTTGGTTGTGATTTTGTTGATTTCCCCACCCAAAGTTTGGGTGGCTCTTCCAACCTGGGTTGTATGTCTTAGAGTGTGGGTCATATGGTGTTCTAGATGAATTATGCACATAATTAACTTGCTCCCAGTCACCTTCAGATTTTGATGCATTTCTTTCTTGTTGAGGAGTTTGGTCTTGAATAACTAAGGCTTGGTTGGCCTCCATCCTCTTGGTCAATGCTGCTATTTATGCCGTAATTGCCTTGCTGCAATTACACTCTATTTAACTCAACTAGCATATTTTTCTGACTAAAATTACTTGACTAATCAATCCCTGTGGGATTCGATCTCACTCTATTGTGAGTTTTTACTTGACGACAATTCGGTATACTTGCCAAAGGGAAATTTGTTGAGAGACAAGTTTTCGTGCATCAAGTTTATGGCGCCGTTGCTGGGGATTGATTTTGTATCAACAATGATTAAGTTGGAATTTCATTAGATTGAGCATTTTTATTTTGTTTGTTTATTTTCTCTAGTCATTTACCTTCAGTTTCTTTAAGTTCTTCCCCATCCCCTCACCCATTGTTATTCTTTTTTCCTTGATTGTTATTTACAATTCTGCTCACTAACCCACTAACTGTTTGATAATTTGCACCACTCACACTAACAATCACTCTAACAAGAATAATCACTTCATTTTATCTCTTATTGTATGCTCTGTTAGTTGTATGACAGGGAGAAGAGGCAGAGCTTCAACTTCCTTTGATTCAGAACCTGAGAGGACCCTCCATAGATTAAGGAGGGAAGCAAGAGGGAAAAAAGTTGTTGGTGCTGAGGAAGAGGAAGAGTATTTTGAAACAAACATGGAGGAGAATTTGGAAAATAATCATGAAGGAGAAGCTCACAACCATGCCAGAGAAGGCCCTGCAAATCATGCTGGGTAAGAGAGGAGAGTTCTAGGCTCTTACATCAATCCAAATCCAGGAAACTGTGGAAATAGTATCCAAAAGCCCACCATACATGCCAACAATTAAAACCCCAGCTCATCACCCTTGTTCAGAACAACTGCTCATTTGGAGGAAGTGCCCAAGAAGACACCAATCAACATCTAACCACCTTCCTGAGAATATGTGACACTGTGAAGTCTAATGGAGTCCATCCGGATGTCTATAGGCTACTTTTGTTCCCATTTTCACTCAGGGACAAAGCATTTAAGTGGCTTGAATCCTTCCCGAATGAGAGCTTAACAAATTGGGAAGACGTGGTGAACAAGTTTTTGGCAAGATTCTACCCTCCTCAGAGAATTAACAGGCTGAGAGCTGAGGTGCAAAGTTTTAGGCAACAAGATGGTGAGACTCTCTATGAGGCATGGGAGAGGTTCAAGGACTTAACAAGAAGATGCCCACCGGACATGTTCAATGAGTGGGTTCAACTTCACATTTTCTATGAAGGTCTTTCTTATGAGTCAAAGAAGGCTGTAGACCATTCATCAGGAGGCTCTCTAAACAAGAAGAAAATCATTGAAGAAGCCATAGATGTCATTGAAACTGTAGCTGAGAATGACTACTTCTATGCTTCGGAAAGAAGCAACACTCGAGGAGTAATGGAGCTAAACCACATGGATGCATTGTTGGCTCAAAATAAGATGATCATCAAGTAGCTAGCAGATCTCACCAAGAAGGTGGAAGAAAACCAAGTTGCAGCAGTCATCACTTTATCACCAGCTCAAGAAGGAGTGAATATAGGAGAAGAAGGTGACTAGGAACAAGCCAATTATGTTGGGAACTCACCCAGACAAATCCATGATCCATACTCCAAAACATACAATGTTGGATAGAGAAATCACCCTAACTTTGGGTGGGGAAATCAGCAAGACCAAGGCCAAGACCAGAGACACCACAACTACAATCCCAACAACAATGCAACTCACCAATATACCTCATAGAGATCCTATCAACACCCACCTAACCACCCTTCTCAACCACCTAATCTCAACCCACCATCACTAACCGAAGATAGACTTTCCAAGATTGAGGCTATACTTGAAAGCATCTGTAAGGAAATTCAAGACAGTAAAGTTTTTCGGGAAGAGGTGCGATCCAATATGCAAAATCAAGATGCTGCCATCAAGAAACTTGAAACACAAATTGGCTACCTATTCAAGCAAGCCCCTGGTCACATTACTCACAGCAACACCAATTCGACTCCAAGGAAGGAGTGTCAGGCTATCACCCTCAGAAGTGGGAAGGAATTGAGAGAAGCCCATAAGAACCCGTTAGAGAAGAATGCGGATGAAGAAGAAAAGGGACAAGAGGAAACTCGATTCTCCACTCCTAAGTCACATCAAGAGGGAGAAGCACTCAAACCATGCCTCTCAAAAGCTCCATACCCCAGCAAATGCCACTCTACGCCAAGTTCTTGAAGGAGTTGATGACCAAGAAGAGAAGCTGGAAAAACAATGAGACTGTAGTGCTCACCGAAGAATGCAGTGCCATCATCTAGCATAAATTGCCCCAGAAATTGAAGGATCCTGGGAGCTTCCAAATCCCTTGTATCATAGGGGAAATCACAATAGAGAAGGCTTTATGTGACTTAGGAGCTAGCATAAATCTGATGTCCTTAGCAATGATGAGGAAAATGAAGATTGAGGAGGCTAAACCAACAAGAATGGCTCTGCAACTAGCAGATCGATCATTCAAGTTTCCTCACGGAATCGTAAAAGACTTATTGGTAAAGGTGGGAGACTTCATCTTCCCAGCAGACTTTGTAGTATTGGACATGGAGGAAGGAGCCAAGACCTCTATCATCTTGGAAAGGGCATTCTTGGCCACCTCCGGAGCCATCATTGATGTCCAAAAGGGTGAACTTGTCCTTAGACTACATGAGAAGAAAATGATATTCAATGTGTTCAAGGCCATGAGTTACCGACATGACTTATTGGGAGAATGTATGAGGCTGGACTCGGTGGAAGCTGTGGTGCAAGAAACTCTTGAAGAAGAACTTGAGGAGTTAACAGAAGAAGAGGAATTAGTATCAAGCGAAGAGGCTGCAGCCACTGAAATGCATGTTCAAGGCACACTAGAAAGGAAGGATGAAAGAAAAGAAGTACCCAAACTTGAGCTAAAGGCACTGCCGCCCGCTCTCAAGTATGCATACTTAGGAGAGAATAAAAGTTATCCAATGATTATAAATTCAGCCCTCAGCCAAGAACAAGAGGAAAAGTTGCTTCAAGTCTTACAAAAACATAAGGATGCCATTGGATGGACACTTGCTGACTTGAAGGGAATCAGTTCAGCCATATGCATGCATAAGATACTATTGGAAGAGGATGCCAAACCCTTCATTCAGCCACAAAGGAGGTTGAATCCAGTTATGAAGGAAGTAGTATAGAAAGAAGTCTTGAAACTGTGCAATGGAGGAGTAATCTAACCAATTTCGGATAGCCCATGGGTCAGTCCAGTCCAAGTGGTCTCCAGGAAAGGAGGAATCACTGTGGTACCCAATGAAAGAAATGAGCTAATCCCTACAAGAACCGTCACAGGATGGAGGATGTGTAATGACTACAGAAAGCTCAATGAAGCCACAAGAAAATATCATTTCCCACTTCCCTTCATGGATTAGATGCTGGAAAGACTTGCAGGACATGCATATTATTGTTTTCTATATGGTCATTCATGATATAACCAAAGAGTGGTTGATCCAAGAGACCAAGAGAAAACATCATTCACCTCTGCCCATATAGAGTGTTTGCCTACAGGCGCATGCCATTTGGGCTATGTAACGCACCTGCAACTTTTCAACGCTGCATGCTTTCCATCTTCTCGGATATGATAGAAAAGTTCATTGAAGTTTTCATGGATGACTTTTCAGTATTCAGAGACTCCTTTCCTCATTGCCTAAACCATCTTGCCTTGGTATTAAAAAGATGCCAAGAGACCAATTTGGTCTTAAATTGGAAAAAATGTCACTTCATGGTGACAGATGGAATAGTCCTTGGCCATAAAATTTCTAACCAAGGCATTAAGGTAGACAGAGCTAAGGTGGAGCTAATTGAAAAATTACCTCCACCAAGTGATGTCAAGGCAATTAAGAGCTTTTTTGAGCATGCTGGCTTCTACAGAAGGTTTATTAAAGATTTTTCAAAGATAGCCAAGCCCTTAAGAAATCTCCTTATGTCTGATACACTATTCATCTTTAATGAGAAGTTCATGCTTGCATTTGAGAACTTAAAAAAGAGGCTAACCTCTGCTCATATCATCACTCCACCTGATTGGAATCTACCATTCGAACTGATGTGTGATGCATCCGATTTTGCAGTTGGGGTAGTGTTAAGGCAGAGAAAAGAAAATTTGGGGCATGTCATATACTATGCCAGCAAGGTCTTTAATGACACTCAACGAAATTATACCACCACCGAAAAGGAGTTACTGGCAATAGTTTTTACATTTGACAAATTTAGATCCTACCTCATTGGCTCTAAAGTTAATTTTTTCACTGATCACACAGCACTCAAATATCTATTTGCCAAACAGGAGTCAAAACCAAGACTAATAAGATGGATCTTATTGTTGCAGGAATTCAACATTGAGATTAGAGGCAAAAAAGGTGTGGAGAATAAGGTAGCAGATCATCTATCCAGAATCCCTTGTGAGAAAGATGCTACACATGATACAAATGTAAATGTGTTTTTCCCAGATGAGCAGTTAATGTTGGTTCACAAAGCACCCTGGTTTGCAGATATTGCCAATTCTAAGGAAGCCGGTGATCTACCCCCTGGGATTAACAAACATCAAAGAAGAAAACTCATCAATGATGCTAAGTATTTCATTTGGGATGAACCCTATCTCTTCAAAAAATGCTCAGCTGGAATCCTTAGGAGGTGCATCTCAAAAGAAGAAGGACGAGAGGTCCTGTGGAGTTGTCATAGCGCTAGCTATGGAGGTCATTTTGGAGGAGAAAGAACCGCAGCAAAAGTACTGCAATGTGGGTTCTTCTGGCTCACTATTTTTAAGGATGCTAAGAAACTGGTGAGGAGCTGCAATGAGTGCCAAAGTGCTGGCAATCTGCCTAAGAAAAATGAGATGCCACAGCAATACATTCTAGAACTTGAACTGTTAGATGTGTGGGGGATCGACTTTATGGGACCATTCCCAACCTCATATTCGGACAAGTATATCTTGGTGGCAGTGGACCATGTATCTAAGTGGGTGGAGGCCGTGGCAACCCCAACAAATGACAACAAGGTAGTCATAAAATTTCTTAGAAAGAATATCTTCACCAGATTTGGAGTCCCATGAGCCCTCATCAGTGATGGAGGGAGCCATTTCTACAATAGACCATTGGAGACCCTACTCCTAAGATACAGGGTGAAGCATAAGGTTGCCACACCTTATCACCCCCAAACAAGTGGGCAAACAGAGATATCCAACCGAGAGTTGAAAAGGAACTTGGAAAAAACTGTGGGGATATCAAGAAAGGACTGGGCGAAGAAGTTAGATGATGCTCTTTGGGCATACAGGACAGCCTTCAAAACACCAATTGGGATGTCCCCATATAAACTGGTATACGGAAAGGCCTGTCACTTGCCATTAGAGCTGGAGCACAAAGCCCTTGGGCTCTTAAGATACTGAACCTGGACAGCACTGCTGCTGGTGAAAAGAGGATATTGCAGCTGCAAGAACTGGAAGAGTTTAGGTTTTAAGCCTATGAAAATACCATGATCTATAAGGAAAAACCAAAAAGTAGACATGATCTCAAACTGGCACCAAGAAGTTTCGAAGAAGGACAATATGTGCTTCTCTACAACTCCAGACTGAAACTCTTTCCTGGGAAACTCAAATCAAGATGGTCTAGACCCTTTCTAGTTACAAAAGTCTCACCATATGGACACATAGAAATCATGGAAGAAAGCTCAAAGAGGACATTCACTGTGAATGGGCAGAGACTCAAGCACTACTTGGGCAGCATGGGGGAAGTCCCCAAATAGAAATATGACCTCAACTAGAAAAGCGATCGTCGAGCTAGCAATGCTAAAAAAAGCGCTTTGTTGGGAGGCAACCCAACCTGAGGTAATTTTCTTTTCATGATTGGCCCTGATGAGCGGATAATTTGTACGCTTTTTGGCATTGTTTTTAGTATGTTTTTAGTATGATTTAGTTAGTTTTTAGTATATTTTTATTAGTTTTTAGCTAAAATTCACATTTCTGGACTTTACTATGAGTTTGTGTGTTTTTCTGTGATTTCAGGTATTTTCTGGCTGAAATTGAGGGTCCTGAGCAAAAATCTGATTCAGAGACTGAAATTGATGCTGTTGGATTCTGACCTCCCTGCACTCGAAGTAGATTTTCTGGAGCTATAGAAGCCCAATTGGCGCGATCTCAACGGAATTGGAAAGTAGACATCCTGGGCTTTCCAGCAATATATGATAGTCCATACTTTGCCCGAGATTTGATGGCCCAAACCGGCGTGGCAAATCAGCCTCAGAATTTCCAGCGTTTAACGCTGCAACTGGCATAAAATTTGGAGTTAAACGCCCAAACTGGCATAAAAGCTGGCGTTTAACTCCAGAAAAAGTCTCTACACGAAAATGCTTCATTGCTCAGCCCAAGCACACAATAAGTGGACCCAGAAGTGGATTTTTACATCATTTACTCATTTCTGTATACCCTAGGTTACTAGTTTACTATTAATAGGATCTTTTGACATTGTATCTGTACCTCATGACACTTTACACGTTTCTTTGTGTACTTTCCACGGAATGAGTCTCTAAACCCCATGGTTGGGGGTGAGGAGCTCTGCTGTGTCTTGATGGATTAATGCAATTACTACTATTTTTCATTCAATCATGTTTGCTTCCATTCCAAGATATTACTTGTTCTTAAACTGGATGAATGTGATGATCCATGACACTCATCATCATTCTCAACTATGAACGTGTGCCTGACAACCACCTCCGTTCTACCTTAGATTAAGTAGATATCTCTTGGATTCTTTAATCGGAATCTTCGTGGTATAAGCTAGAACTGATGGCGGCATTCAAGAGAATCCAGAAGGGCTAAACCTTGTCTGTGGTATTCTGAGTAGGATTCAATGATTAAATGACTGTGACGAGCTTCAAACTCCTGTTTTTGGCGCCGTTGCCGGGGATTGTTCGAGTTTGGACAACTGACGGCTTATCTTGTTGCTTAGATTAGGACTGTTTTATTTTTGTTGGTTTAGAGTCTTTTAGTTGAGTCTAGTTTCATATTTTAAGTTTGGTGTCAATTGCATGCTTTTGTTTTTCGTTTAATTTTCGAATTTGCATGTCTTTAGTCCCTTTTTGATCCGTAAAACTTCTAAGTTTGGTGTCCTCCTTGTGTTTTTCCCTTAAAATTTTCGAAAATTAGTGTTTGATTTGCTAAAAATTTTAAGTTTGGTGTCATTTTGTTGTTTTTCTCTTTCCTCATTTCAAAAATCAAATCTTTTTCATAAAAATTTTTCAATCATATCTTTTTAATTGCTAATCTCAAAATCTTTCTAATTAACTAATTGATTCAGTTTTCAATTTGCTTTGATCTTATTTTCTTTTAATTTTCGAATTTTTTTTACTTTATTTTCCTTCTATTTTATTTTTTTTCGGTTGATTCAAAAAAAAATTTATCTACTTGCAATCCATATCTTATCTACTTGCAATCCATATCCTTTCCCTTTATCCATCATGGATCTAAGTGGGATTGAACAGTCCAGAAGGACTCTGGGGTCTTATGCTAACCCCATTACAGCTGCATATGGGAGTAGCATCTGTACACCTCCCATCAAAGCAAGCAGCTTTGAGCTAAATCCTCAACTCATTATCATAGTATAGCAAAATTGCCAGTATTCCGGTCTTCCACAGGAAGAGCCTACTGAGTTTCTGGCACAGTTCTTACAAATTGCTGACACAGTACATGATAAAGAGATGGATCAGGATGTCTACAGACTATTACTGTTTCCATTTGCTGTAAAAGATCAAGCTAAAAGGTGGTTGAATAACCAACCTACAGCAAGCATAAAGACATGGAAATAGTTATCAGACAAATTCCTGAATCACTTTTACCCTCCAAAGAGGATGACACAGCTAAGGCTAGACATCCAAGGCTTTAAACAAGAGGATAATGAATCCCTTTATAATGCCTGGGAGAGGTATAGAGGTATGCTAAGAAAATGCCCCTCTGAAATGTTTTCAGAGTGGGTACAGTTAGACATCTTCTACTATGGGCTTACAGAAAAAGCTCAGATGTCTTTAGACCACTCAGCTGGTGGATCTATACACATGAGGAAGACAATTGAAGAGGCTCAAGAGCTTATAGACACTGTTGCTAGAAACCAATATTTGTACTCTAGCAATGAGTTCTCTCCAAAAGAGGAAGTCATGACAGTAGTCACTGATCCTAATCCTCAAGAACAGATGATTGAGCATAATCAACAATTGCTCCTGATGACAGAACAGTTAGCAGAATTTAAAGAAATGCTCCATGAAACTAAAGTTGCTAACAAGAACATAGAACTGCAGTTGAATCAAGCAAAACAGCAAATATCTAAACAGATAACAGAGGAATGTCAAGCAGTTCAATTGAGGAGTGGGAAGACACTGAATAACACTGCTCGAAAGAGCAAAAAGCCAAATAAGGAACAATTGACAGAGGATAACCAAACCACTGTTCAAAATCCCTCTGAGGACAGTAAGAGCCCAGAGAGGAACACTTTTGGCGTTCAAACGCCAGAAAAGGGGGGAAAGCTGGCGTTAAACGCCCATTCCCTGCCTAGCTCTGGCGTTCAAACGCCAAAAAAGGGGGAAAAGTTGGCGTTAAACGCCCATTTTTCACCCAATCCTGGCGTTCAGACGCTAAGGGAGGATCAGACACCTGAGAGTGCTGACAGTAATCCCTCTAACAAGGCTTCTTCAACCACTTCTGTAAGGAATAAACCTGCAGCATCTAAGGTTGAAGAATGTAAAGCCAAGATGCCTTATCCTCAAAAACTCCGCCAAGCGGAATTAGGATAAGCAATTTGCCCGCTTTGCAAACTATCTAAGGACTCTTGAAATAAAGATTCCGTTTGCAGAGGCACTTGAGCAAATACCTTCTTATGCTAAGTTCATGAAAGAAATCTTAAGTCATAAGAAGGATTGGAGAGAAACTGAAAAAGTATTTCTCACTGAAGAATGCAGTGCAATCATTTTGAAAAGCTTACCAGAAAAGCTTCAAGATCCAGGAAGCTTTATGATACCATGCACATTAGAAGGTGCTTGCACCAAGACAGCCCTATGTGACCTTGGAGCAAGCATCAATCTAATACCTGCATCCACTATCAGAAAGCTTGGGTTGACTGGAGAAGTCAAACCAACCCGGATATGCCTCCAACTTGCTGATGGCTCCATTAAATACCCATCAGGC
>NC_029775.3:60570519-60571367 GCF_000817695.3 Arachis duranensis | reverse complement strand
TGACTTTGTGGTGCTGGAAATGGAGGAGCATAAGAGTGCAACTCTCATTCTAGGAAGACCATTCCTAGCAACTGGACGAACTCTCATTGATGTACAAAAAGGGGAAGTAACCTTGAGAGTCAATGAGGATGAGTTCAAGTTGAGTGCTGTAAAAGCTATGCAGCATCCAGACACACCAAATGACTGCATGGGCACTGACATTATTGACTCTTTGGTGGAAGAGATCAATATGACTGAAAGTATGCATTTCTGGGAGAGGGTGACACTTTTCCAGTGATTATAAGCTCTGCTTTAAATCCACAGGAAGAGGAAGCACTGATTCAAGTGCTAAGGACACACAAGACAGCTCTTGGGTGGTCCATAAGTGATCTTAAGGGCATTAGCCCAGCAAGATGCATGCACAAGATCCTATTGGAGGATAATGCCAAACCAGTGGTCCAACCACAAAGGCGGCTAAATCCAGCCATGAAGGAGGTGGTGCAGAAAGAGGTCACTAAATTACTAGAGGTTGGAATTATTTATCCTATTTCTGATAGCCCCTGGGTGAGCCCTGTACAAGTTGTCCCCAAGAAGGGAGGCATGACAATGGTTCATAATGAAAAAAGTGAACTGGTTCCTACAAGAACAGTCACAGGGTGGCGTATGTGTATTGACTACAGAAGGCTCAATACAGCCACCAGAAAGGATCTTTTTCCTTTACCATTCATAGACCAAATGCTAGAAAGACTAGCTGGTCATGATTATTACTGCTTTTTGGATGGCTATTCAGGTTACAACCAAATTGCAGTAGATCCTCAAGACCAAGAGAAAACAGCATTTACTTGCCCTTCTGGCGTGTTTGCCTACAG
>NC_029775.3:60569213-60570261 GCF_000817695.3 Arachis duranensis | reverse complement strand
AAGCTGGTCACAGCACCAGTCATCTCTGCACCAGATTGGACATTGCCATTTGAACTAATGTGTGATGCCAGTGACCATGCCATTGGTGCAGTGTTGGGACAGAGGCATAACAAGCTTCTGCACGTCATTTACTATGCCAGCCGTGTTCTAAATGACGCACAGAAGAACTACACTACCACAGAAAAAGAGTTGCTTGCAGTGGTCTATGCCATTGACAAGTTTAGATCCTATCTAGTGGGATCCAAAGTGGTTGTGTACACTGACCATGCTGCTCTTAAATACTTACTCACAAAGCAGGATTCAAAACCCAGGCTTATAAGATGGGTGTTGCTTCTGCAAGAGTTTGATATAGAAATAAGAGACAGAAAAGGGACAGAGAACCAAGTAGCTGATCATTTGTCCCGAATAGAACTAGTAGCTGGGGCGTCCCTCCCTTCTACTGAGATCTCAGAGACTTTCCCAGATGAGCAACTCTTTACCATTCAGGAAGCTCCATGGTTTGCAGATATTGCAAATTATAAAGCTGTGAGGTTCATTCCCAAGGAGTACAGTTACGTGCAGAGAAAGAAATTAATCTCAGATGCCAAGTACTACCTCTGGGATGAACCATATCTCTTTAAGAGATGTGCTGACGGAGTGATCCGCAGATGTATACCAAGAGAAGAAGCACAAAGGATCCTATGGCACTGCCATGGATCACAGTATGGAGGACATTTTGGAAGTGAGCGAACAGCCACTAAAGTCCTCCAATGTGGCTTCTACTAGCCTACTCTCTATAAAGATGCCCGAGAGTTTGTGTGTAACTGTGACAGCTGCCAAAGAGCTGGTAACTTGCCTCACGGATATGCCATGCCTCAACAAGGGATATTAGAGATAGAATTGTTTGATGTATGGGGAATTGACTTCATGGGACCATTCCCACCATCATACTCAAACACTTACATTCTGGTGGCAGTGGACTATGTATCTAAGTGGGTAGAAGCAATTGCTACACCCACTAATGATACCAAGACCGTACTGAAATTCCTCCAGAAAAACATTTTCAGCA
>NC_029775.3:60568849-60569130 GCF_000817695.3 Arachis duranensis | reverse complement strand
GTTCTGCAATAGACAGCTATACTCTGCTATGGTTAGATATGGAATTAGCCACAAAGTGGCAACTCCATACCATCCACAGACAAATGGGCAAGCTGAAGTCTCTAACAGAGAGCTAAAAAGAATTTTGGAACGGACTGTGATAGCCCGAAGAAAGGATTGGGCAAAGAGCTTGGATGATGCTCTGTGGGCATACAGAACAACATTCAAGACTCCTATAGGAACCTCTCCATACCAGCTGGTGTATGGGAAGGCCTGTCATCTGCCCGTGGAACTGGAACATA
>NC_029775.3:60566839-60568081 GCF_000817695.3 Arachis duranensis | reverse complement strand
AAAATCATTCTTCAAATCTCTCAAATCAATCCCAAATCTTGTTCAAAAACTCACCCTTCTCTCAAATTCTCTCCATATCTTCTCAAATCCCCTTTCAATTTTTCGAAATCTCCTTTTCCCCCTTATAAAACAAGTTTGGCCTCCTCATTCCCCCACACCATTCGAAATCTCCTTCTCAATTCCTCCTCTCTCTTCTTTCCTTTCTTTTGCTTGATGACAAGCAAACCTCTAAGTTTGGTGTGCTTTTCCGTGATCACTAAGCCAAGATTCATCAAGATCATGGCTCCTAAGGGAAAACAAACCAATTTAAGAGGAAAGAAAGGGAATATTCCAAAGAATCTTTGGAATCAAGATAAGTTCTTAACCAAAGAACATGAAGGCCATTATCACAAAATAATGGGTCTGAGGTCAATGATGCCGGAAGTTAAATTTGATCTGAAAAAAGATGAATATCCGGGGATCCAAGAGCAAATTCGAAACAGAGAATGGGAAGTTCTAACCAATCCTGAGATAAAGGTTGGAAGGAATATGGTTCAGGAATTCTACTCAAATCTGTGGCTAACAGATAAGCAGAGAATGACTGGAACTGCTTACCATACTTACAGAACCATGGTCAGAGGGAAAGTTATACTTCCATCTGGACAAAATAAGAGAAATCTTCAAACTGCCTCAACTGCAGGATGATCCTGAATCCTTTAATAGGAGAATGGTGAGAGCAGATAAAGGGTTGGATCAAGTTCTAGAGGACATATGCCTCCCTGGAACTAAGTGGATAACCAATTCAAAGGGTGTCCCAAACCAACTCAAGAAGGGAGACCTCAAACCAATTGCAAGAGGGTGGCTAGACTTTATTGGGCGTTCCATACTGCCCACTAGCAACCGTTCTGAGGTCACCATCAAGAGAGCAGTGATGATTCATTGCATTATGCTTGGAAAAGAAGTGGAGGTTCATCATGTGATTGCTTGTGAGATCTACACAATTGCAAATAAGAATTCCATTGAAGCCAAATTGGCTTATCCAAGCTTGATTTCCTTGCTCTGTAAAGAGGCTGGGGTAAAGATGGGAGTAGATGAATTCATACCCATTGAACATCCAATCACCAAGAAGTCAATAGAAGGACAAATGCAAGACAACTCTATCAAAAGAAGGGCGCAGGAGTTCCTCCCTGAATTTCTTGAAATTGGCTACTGGGCCAGCCTAGAAGCATCTATCACCAAGTTGCAAGAAACTATGGAGCAACT
>NC_029775.3:60565258-60565818 GCF_000817695.3 Arachis duranensis | reverse complement strand
AAAAGGACTGCAGATGCTGTTGGATTCAGACCTCCCTGCACTCGAAGTGGATTTTCTAGAGCTACAGAAGCCCAATTGGCACGCTCTCAATGGCATTGGAAAGTAGACATCCTGGGCTTTCCAGCAATATTTGATAGTCCGTACTTTGCCCGAGATTTGATGGCCCAAACCGGCGTGGCAAATCAGCCTCAGAATTTCCAGCGTTTAACGCTGGAACTGGCATAAAATTTGGAGTTAAACGCCCAAACTGGCATAAAAGCTGGCGTTTAACTCCAGAAAAAGTCTCTACACGAAATGCTTCATTGCTCAGCCCAAGCACACACTAAGTGGACCCAGAAGTGGATTTTTACATCATTTACTCATTTCTGTATACCCTAGGTTACTAGTTTACTATTAATAGGATCTTTTGACATTGTATTTGTGCCTCATGACACTTTACATGTTTCTTTGTGTACTTTCCACGGCATGAGTCTCTAAAACCCATGGTTGGGGGTGAGGAGCTCTGCTGTGTCTTGATGGATTAATGCAATTACTACTGTTTTTCATTCAATCATGTTTGC
>NC_029775.3:60561812-60565083 GCF_000817695.3 Arachis duranensis | reverse complement strand
TTAATCAGAATCTTCGTGGTATAAGCTAGAACTGATGGTGGCATTCAAGAGAATCCGGAAGGTCTAAACCTTTTCTGTGGTATTTTGAGTAGGATTCAATGATTGAATGACTGTGACGAGCTTCAAACTCCTGAATGCGGGGCGTTAGTGACAGACGCAAAATAATCATTGGATTCTATTCCGGCCTGATTGAGAACCGACAGATGGATAGCCGTGCCGTGACAGGGTGCGTTGAACATTTCCACTGAGAGGATGGGAGGTAGCCACTGACAACGGTGAAACCCTTGCATACAGCTTGCCATGGAAGGAGCCTTGCGTGTTTGAAGAAGAAGACAGTAGGAAAGCAGAGATTCAGAAGATGGAGCATCTCCAAAACCTCAACCTATTCTCTATCACTGCAAAACAAGTACTTATTTCATGTTCTTTTACTTTTCACAATCAATCCTGATAATTTCTGATATCCTGACTAAGATTTACAAGATAACCATAGCTTGCTTCAAGCCGACAATCTCCGTGGGATCGACCCTTACTCACGTAAGGTATTACTTGGACGACCCAGTGCACTTGCTGGTTAGTTGTGCGGAATTGCAAAAGTGTGATTGCAATTTCGTGCACCAGGCCCAATAAAAACTTCAAGTTGAGTTCTCTGTATTGTGAGGAGCTAAGTTTTGTGTTGCACACCAAACCATTTCAAGGGTGAATATGGAACTCTAAGTTTGGTGTTCCACCAAAGATTCCAGCTAAAGAGTGCATTGCAACCCTTCAGTGAGAAAGCATTGCTCTAACAACCATAGAACTCACTTGACAGAGGTTTAACCTCTAATGCATAGTTTGTCTTTTTAGCTCATAGTTGTTTTCTTAATAAAAGCACATGAGGTTTCTTCATGTATTCAATTTACTGTATTGGGCAATGAACTAAGTTTGGTGTTCACACACCAAATCATGTTCAGAAATTCACAAGCATGCATGCATGCTAACTATTTTCCAAGTGCTTGGGGAACAAGCAACTTCCAATAGTGTTACAGGAATTTAATCAATCTCAGCGAATAATCATACCTCATCATCCAAGGAGACAAGCAAGGATGCAAATGCTAGGACAATAATGCCAAAGAAGACATCATGAGGTTGTATTGAACTGTCTCAAGTTGCAATGCTTTAGTTAAAAAAAATTGATTGAATATTTTCCTAGAAACATGTATATTCTGCTTGTTCCTCTTTATTCACATCAAAGTATGCTAGTCTAAATGTCCCTACTGCATTTCTCATCTTGCTTACTTGAATGATTGTCCTTTAAGCCAATCAAAAATAAAATGTTATAAAAAGAACAAGAGTGGAGTTATCTTGTGAAGTGAATTCTGAATGTTTGTGGTAGGATGACTAATTAGCTAAGTTGGTTCACCAACAAGGTAGGAAGGCAACTATCTATCCTGAATCCTATGCTTGAAACATATCCTATGAGACTAACCAAATAATGAAATCCCAATAAGAAGATAGAAAGAGCAATAAAAGTGAAAAGGAAAGAAAAATAATGAAAAATAATGCTAGGTACCAAGGGTTTGAATATTGAGGCATGTGTCTGTGGTGTTCATGTGCAAGGGATATGCTTGGATGAATAAGCTTTTAGGGGTGCCTTATCACTTGGTAACTTGGGTTAACTAATCCGGGATTATCACCTGAAAGTCCACTATCAAGAGTAACCTTTGCTATAGAACACGTAGCAACCCAAAGAGGCACTGGACACCAAGGTCTCAAGAAAGAAAAATAACAAACCATGTGCCTGTGGTGTGTATGTATGGGGGAAAGAGACTTGAGGGTGTAAGCCCTTAGGGGTGCCTTAACACCTAGCACCTTGAACCAACTGGTTCGGGAGTTCTGGCTGAAAGCTTATCTTAAAGAGTCGCCCTCTTACAGAGCACTTAACCTAAAAAGAAATCCAATAAATCCTAGAAGGGAAAGGAGGATCAATAATTAGGAAGTCTCAAAGGATGTAATCAAACAAGTGTTCAAGGGCATGATAAAGGCCTGAAATCTAGTAAAGTAATGAACCTAAGTTGCTATGCATGAAACCCCATAAACCAGGAATTTTACTTTTATTTTGTTCATCTTGTCTCTTTCATTCATTCTTCTTATGTTTTAGTACTTGCTTAGGGACAAGCAAGCTTTAAGTTTGGTGTTGTGATGCCAGGGCATCTAGGCCATTTTTACTGACCTTTTCTTTACTGTTTTAGCATAGTTTCATGCATTTTCTTAGTGAATAAGGCAAGTTTTGGATGAAAATACACTTACACATTGATTCAAGCAACTATTGTGAATTTTACATGATTTCATGAGGATTTTACAAGGATTGAATGACAAATTGATGATGCATAATCTCCTGACTTGGGCTAGAGCTTTGATGCACTTTATTTGCTTGATTTCAGGAAGCAAAGAAGAACCACGTTAGTAGCCACGTTAATCTAATTAACGTGACCACTAACGTGGAATAGGAATGAGCTTGCAACATTAATGAGAAAGGTAGTCGACAATAACGCCTGCGAAGCCATCATAAACCCACGTTAATTGCCACGTTACATTAACGTGGTAGTTAACTTGGAGATAAAGGGAGCTCCAACGTTAGTGGTAAACGTGAACACCACTAACGCTACAAAGTGGCAATTGGCCACATTAAGAGTCACGTTAACCTAGTTAACGTGAACTCTAACGTAGAAGGGAAGACAAACAAGAGATCCCACTTATCATGAAATCACGGAGATGCCTCAAGGGATGCACTTTCCTCCACAAAACTATTGGGAGCAAATCAATACCTCCCTAGGAGAATTGAGTTCCAACATGGGACAACTAAGGGTGGAGCACCAAGAACATTCCATCCTCCTCCATGAAATTAGAGAAGATCAAAGAATCATGTGAGAGGAGCAACAAAGGCAAGGAAGAGACATTGAGGAGCTCAAGCACTCCA
The DNA here is from genome assembly GCF_000817695.3 of Arachis duranensis. NCBI lineage: Eukaryota > Viridiplantae > Streptophyta > Magnoliopsida > Fabales > Fabaceae > Arachis > Arachis duranensis. The sequence continues at coordinate 60,562,127 of NC_029775.3, read as the reverse complement.
TAAGATCTTCAAGAGGAAGAACAAGCCGCCATCACTAAGATGGACCTGTTCTTTAATTTCCTTGTTCTCTATTTTCCTGTTTTTTGAATTTTAATGCTTATGTTTATCTATGTTTGTGTCTTATGATCATTAATGTCTTAGTGTCTATGCCTTAAAGTTATGAATGTCCTATGAATCCATCACCCTTCCTAAATGAAAAATGTTCTTAATTGAAAAAGAGAAGAATTGCATGAATTTTAAATTTTATAACAGATTAATTATTTTGATGTGGTGGCAATACTTTAGATTTCTGAATGTATGCTTAAACAGTGCATA
>NC_029775.3:60560064-60561505 GCF_000817695.3 Arachis duranensis | reverse complement strand
TTGAAGCAAGAAAAAGCAGTGAATACAAAAAAAAAGAAAAAAGGGAGAAAAACGAAAAAAAAGAAAAAAAAAGGAAAGAAAAGAATAAAGTTGTGATCCAAGGCAAAAAGAGTGTGCTTAAGAACCATGGACACCTCTAATTGGGGACTCTAGCAAAGCTGAGTCACAATCTGAAAAGGTTCACCCAGTTATGTGTCTGTGGCATGTATGTATCCGGTGGTAATACTGGAAGACAAAGTGCTTTGGGCCACGGCCAAGACTCATAAAGTAGCTGTGTTCAAAAATCATCATACTTAACTAGGAGAATCAATAATACTATCTGGATTCTGAGTTCCTATAGAAGCCAATCATTCTGAATTTCAAAGGATAGAGTGAGATGCCAAAACTATTCAGAGGCAAAAAGCTAAAAGCCCCGCTCATCTAATTAATACTGATCTTCATGGATGTTTTTGGAGTTCATTGCATATTCTCTTCTTTTTATCTTATTTGATTTTCAGTTGCTTGGGGACAAGCAACAATTTAAGTTTGGTGTTGTGATGAGCGGATAATTTGTACGCTTTTTGGCATTGTTTTTAGTATGTTTTTAGTATGTTTTAGTTAGTTTTTAGTATATTTTTATTAGTTTTTAGTTAAAATTCACTTTTCTGGACTTTACTATGATTTTGTGTGTTTTTCTGTGATTTCAGGTATTTTCTGGCTGAAATTGAGGGACTTGAGCAAAAATCTGATTCAGAGACTAAAAAGGACTGCAGATGCTGTTGGATTCTGACCTCCCTGCACTCGAAGTGGATTTTCTGGAGCTACAGAAGCCTAATTGGCGTGCTCTCAATGGCGTTGGAAAGTAGACATCCTGGGCTTTCCAGAAATATATAATAGGCCATACTTTGCCCGAGATTTGATGGCCCAAACTGGCGTTCCGAATAAGCTTAAAACTGCCCGGCGTTAAACGCCGGAACTGGCACAAGAATGGGAGTTAAACGCCCAAACTGGCATAAAAGCTGGCGTTTAACTCCAAGAGAAGTCTCTACACGAAAATGCTTCAATGCTCAGCCCAAGCACACACCATGTGGGCCCGGAAGTGGATTTTTATGTCATTTACTCATCATTTGTAAACCCTAGGCTACTAGTTCTCTACAAATAGGACCTTTTGCTATTGTATTTTCATCTTTAGATCCTTTGATCATCCTTAGATCTTTGAATCTTTTGATCACGTTTTGGAGGCTGGCCTCTCGGCCATGCCTAGACCTTGTTCTTATGTATTTTCAACGGTGGAGTTTCTACACACCATAGATTAAGGTGTGGAGCTATGCTGTACCTCGAGTATTAATGCAATTACTATTATTCTTCTATTCAATTCAGCTTATTCTTGTTCTAAGATATTCATTTGCACCCAAGAACATGATGAATGTGATGATTATGTGACACTCATCATCATTCTCAC
>NC_029775.3:60554043-60559736 GCF_000817695.3 Arachis duranensis | reverse complement strand
TAAGGTGACCATAGCTTGCTTCATACCAACAATCTCCGTGGGATCGACCCTTACTCACGTAAGGTTTATTACTTGGACGACCCAGTGCACTTGCTGGTTAGTTGTGCGAAGTTATGATAAATAGTTGAGATTGTAATTGAGCGTACCATGTTGATGGCGCCATTGATGATCATAATTTCGTGCACCAGTTAACCTAGTTAATGTGAACTTTAACGTGGGGAGGAGAGTGTTAGTGACAAAGGTAAGTGTCACTAACGCTCTCGAAGATAGGCATGCCCACGTTAAGAGTCACGTTAGTTGTACTAACGTGAACTCTAACGTAGGGAGAAGACTCAAGAGCCAACATTATTGAAAAAGGTGAAGACCAATAACATTTGCAAAGGACCAAGAGGCAACGTTAGTGGTCACGTTAGTGCCGCTAACATTGAAGTTAACATGGACTATATGAGGTTGGAACATTAGTGAAAAAGGTGATTGCCACTAACGTTCTCAAACCCACATTCTCACTTAACATTAACATCACTAACGCCCCTGCCTAACTCACACTTTTCTGCAAGCTGAGCCCACTAAAGGTTATAACTGCTTCAGCTCAAGATCTAAGGCCCACATCCAAGACTCGAAGAACTCACTAGAAGATCAAGAAGAATAGTATATATAGGAGTAGTTTTGAACTATAGGGGAGCTTGGCACTTTGGAGAACTACCCTCTGTATATTTACTTTTCTACATTTTCTAGCTAAGCATGTATTCTTTTCTGCCATTTCCCATTTCCAGAGCTATGAACAACTAAACCCCTTTCATTGGGTTAGGGAGCTCTGTTGTAATTTGATGGATCAATTATAGTTTTCATTCTTCTTCTTCTTTCTTCTCTTTTGATTAACTAGAAAGCTTTCGATCTTAATTCAATTGGTTAATTGTCTTGGAAAAGAAACTCTCCATAATTGGATCTCCTTTGAGCCTTGGAAAAGGGATGAGGAGATCATGCTAGAAATGCTTTCTCATGTTGGACCAAATTGGGGTCTGGGCGGATATAGTGACATGTAATCCTCCCAACACTTTGATTTGGAAATACAGGTGGTATAATCAGTGACCACACTTCTTCTCTTCCCATGACCAATTAAATTAAGGAATTGGGCAATTGTTCAACCTTATATAGATTGGGTTGCCAAGGAATTGGAATCCAATCACTTAAGATTGCCAAGGAGATCAATAGATTCTTTGATTGAGGAAGAGATGAAAATGAATTTGATTCGGAGAATACGACATCTCCTGAGCCCAATGAATTCCCCATTTTTGATCTTACCCATTCTCTTTACTTTCTGCCATTTATTTCCATGTTCATCTCCCTGATTCCCCATTTAAGATTTTGTACTTTATTTTGTTGGAATTTACTTTCCCACCATTTAATTTCCTGCAACATCAATTACACTCTGTTTAGCTCAACTAGCATATTCTTCCGACTAAAATTGCTTGACCAATCAATCCCTGTGGGATTCGACCTCACTCTATTGTAAGTTTTTACTTGACGATAATTCGGTATACTTGCCGAAGGGAAATTTGTTGAGAGACAAGTTTTCATGCATCATTGGGCACTTCCTCCATATAAGCAATTATTCTGAACGAGTGTAATGAGCTGAGGCTTCAGCTCAAAATTATTGGCATGAATTGTTGGCTTTAGGATGCTGCTGCCATAATTCCCTGGATTTGGGTTGATGTAAGAGCCTAAGACTCTCCTTTCTTGCCCATCATGATTGACTAGGCCTCCCCTGGCATGGTTATGAACTTCCTTCTCATGATAATTCTCCATATTCTCCTCTATGTTTGTCTCAAAATACTCTTCCTCTTCCTCAGCACCAACGACTCTCTTCCCTCTTGCTTCCCTCCTTAATCTAAAGAAGGTTCTCTCAGGTTCAGAATCAAAGGGAGTTGAAGCTCCGCTTCTCCTACCTCTCATTCAACCAATTAAGACAAAAAAAGCAAGAAAGAAAGTGGGTGAATGAATTACTTCGTTAGAATGGTTGTTAGTGTGAGTGGTGCAATTGATCAAACAGTTAGAAGTGTAGGAATATGGATAATCAAAAAAGAAGGAAATAGAGCTCAAAATAAAAAAATAATAAAATAAAAAATGTTAAATGAAGGGAATTAAAATAACAAGGAAATTAAATTGCTTAATCTAGCTCTCCAATCAATTTAATCACTATCAAATTTAAGCCAATCCCCGGCAACGGCGCTATAAAACTTGATGACTGTCATTCACTACCCCCTTTTAAAAATTTAGTGAACGAGTCCTTTTGGCAAGCGCACCAAAATTATCGTCAAATAATAACCCACAGTGGAGTGGGATCGTATCCACAGAGATTCGCAAACCCGAGCAGTTTTAATTGATTGATGAATTAGTCAAGCGGATCAATAATCCTGTGAAGTGCAGAATTGTGAATGGCATAAGTGTAAATGACTAGAATGTAAAGAAAAGCAATAAAGTGTAGGAATGGAAATTGCAGAATGTAAATTGCTGAATCATAAATGACTTGAATGTAAATGGGAATGGGGAAACTGCTGAAAGCAAAATGAAGCTATAAAGAAATGGATAGATAAGAATGGGGGAATTCATTGAGATTGGGAGATGTTGCATCTTTGGATTAAATCTAGCTTAGATCTTCTTCAATCATGCAACTCACTGACCTCTTGGCAATCATGATTGATTGAGCCCCAATCCCTTGGTGACTCAATCTCTCAGATCTTGATCAATAGCCAATTCCTTAGTCTAATTGCTCATAAAGAGAGATATGCTTGGTCCCTGATTATACCACATACCTTTGTAGATCTAGGTAGAGGTGGGATTATATGTCACGTATCCCATCACCAAAACCTATAATCTACTCAAATGTGAGAAGGGATTTCAAGCATGGTTTCATGTTTCCTTTACCAAGGTTCCCATGAAACCCAATTGTATTCAATCTCTTTCCCAAGATAATTGAACACTAAGCATTAAGAACGAAATTCCTTCTAGCAAATTGGTGCACGAAATTGCAATCACACTTTTGCAATTCCGCACAACTAACCAGCAAGTGCACTGGGTCATCCAAGTAATACCTTACGTGAGTAAGGGTCGATCCCACGGAGATTGTCAGCTTCAAGCAAGCTATGGTTATCTTGTAACTCTTAGTCAGGATATCAATAATTATCAGGGTTGATTGTAAAAAGTAAAAGAACATGAAATAAATACTTGTTTTGCAGTAATGGAGAACAGGTTGAGGTTTTGGAGATGCTCTATCTTCTGAATCTCGCCTTTCCTACTGTCTTCTTCTTCAAGCACGCAAGACTCCTTCCATGGCAATATGTATGTAGGGTTTCACCGTTGTCAATGGCTACCTCCCATCCTCTTAGTGAAAATGTTCAACGCGCTCTGTCACAGCATGGCTAATCATCTATTGGTTCTCAATCAGGTTGGAATAGAATCCAGTGATTCTTTTGCGTCTGTCACTAAAGCCCAGCCTTCAGGAGTTTGAAGCTCGTCACAGTCATTCAATCCTTGAATCCTACTCAGAATACCACAGACAAGGTTTAGACCTTCTGGATTCTCTTGAATGCCACCATCAATTCTAGCTTATACCACGAAGATTCTGATTAAGGAATCCAAGAGATATCTACTCAATCTAAGGTAGAACGGAGGTGGTTGTCAGGCAAACGTTCATAGGTGAGAATGATGATGAGTGTCACAAATCATCACATTCATCAGGTTTAGAAACAAGTGATATCTTAGAATAAAAGCAAGCGTGATTGAATGAAAAACAGTAGTAATTGCATTAATCCATCAAGACACAGCAGAGATCCTCACCCCCAACCATGGGGTTTAGAAACTCATGCCGTAGAAGATACAATAAGAAACGTGTAAAGTGTCATGAGGTACAGATACAACGTCAAAAGATCCTATTAATAGTGAACTAGTAACCTAGGGTATACAGAAATGAGTAAATGACTTAAAAATCCACTTCCGGGTCCACTTGGTGTGTGCTTGGACTAAGCTTTGAAGCTTTCATGTGTAGAGACTTTTTCTGGAGTTAAACGCCAGCTTTCATGCCAGTTTGGGCGTTTAACTCCAATTCTTATACCAGTTCCGGCGTTAAACGCCGGGAATTCTGAAGCTGACTTGCAACGCCGGTTTGGGCCATGAAATCTCGAACAAAGTATGGACTATTATAAATTGCTGGAAAGCCCAAGATGTCTACTTTCCAACGCCGTTGAGAGCACGCCAATTGAGCTTCTGAAGCTCCAGAAAATCCATTTCGAGTGCAGGGAGGTCAGAATCCAACAGCATCTGCAGTCCTTTTCGGTCTCTGAATCAGATTTTTACTCAGGACCCTCAATTTCAGCCAGAAAATACCTGAAATCACAAAAAAACACACAAACTCATAGTAAAGCCCAGAAAAGTGAATTTTAACTAAAAACTAATTAAAATATAATAAAAACTAACTAAAATATACTAAAAACATACTAAAAACAATGCCAAAAAGCGTACAAATTATCCGCTCATCACAACACCAAACTTAAATTGTTGCTTGTCTCCAAGCAACTAAAAATCAAACAGGATAAAAAGAAGAGAACATACTATAGACTCCAAAATATCAATGAAACTTAGCTCCAATTAGATGAGCGGGACTAGTAGCTTTTTGCTTTTGAACAGTTTTGGCATCTCACTTTATCCTTTGAAGTTTAGAATGATTGGCATCCATAGGAACTCAGAACTCGGATAGTGTTATTGATTCTCCTAGTTAAGTATGATGATTCTTGAACATAGCTACTTTATGAGTCTTGGCTATGGCCCAAAGCACTATGTCTTCTAGTATTACCACCGGATACATACATGCCACAGACACATACTTGGGTGAACCTTTTTGCCTTGGATCACAACTTTTTTTTTTTAGTATTCACTACTTTTTCTTGCTTCAAGAATCAATTTGATGATTTTTCAGATCCTCAATAACAGTTCTCCTTTTCCATCATTCTTTCAAGAACCAACAATTTTAACATTCTTAAAACAACAAATTCAAAAGACATATGCACTGTTCAAGCATTCATTCAGAAAACAAAAAGCATTGTCACCACATCAAACTAATTTAACTAGTTTCAAAGATGAATTCGAAATCCTGTACTTCTTGTTCTTTTGTGATTAAAGCATTTTTCATTTAAGAGAGGTGATGGATTCATAGGACATTCATAGCTTTACGACATGAACTTTAAATTTTATTAATCATGAATTAAGGACAAGACTCAAAAATAGATATAAGATAAGACTAATTGTAATAGAAAACAAAAATTTAAATAGGCTCCTAATGATAGAGGTTATCACAGAGTTAGGACTCAACGACCTTGATTTTGAGAAGTGGATGCTCCCTCAACTTGAGGGGAGAGCTTTTGGTGTTTCAACTCTTGAAGTTCACGCCTTTGCTTCTCTTGTTCCTTTAGCAATTTGCAGAGCATGCAGTTCTGATTCTGCTGTTCTTCCTTAAGTTGCTCCATCGTTTCTTGCAACTTGGTGATAGATGCTTCTAGGCTAGCCCAGTAGTCAATTTCAGGAAATTCAGGGAGGAACTCCTGCGCCCTCTTTTTGATAGAGTTGTCTTGCATTTGTCCTTCCATTGACTTCTTGGTGATTGGATGTTCAATGGGTATGAATTCATCTACTCCCATCTT
>NC_029775.3:60523758-60553513 GCF_000817695.3 Arachis duranensis | reverse complement strand
CCATTATTTTGTGATAATGGTCTTCATGTTCTTTGGTTAAGAACTTCTCTTGATTCCAAAGACTCTTTGGATTATTCTCTTTCTTGCCTCTTAAATTGGTTTGTTTTCCCTTAGGAGCCATGATCTTGATGAATCTTGGCTTAGTGATCACGGAAAAGCACACCAAACTTAGAGGTTTGCTTGCCCTCAAGCAAAAGAAAGGAAAAAGTGGAGAGAGGAGGAGAGCAAATTCGAATTATGGGGAGAAAGGGGTGCCCGAACATGTATTTATAAGGGAGGGGGAGAGATTTCAAAAATTGTGAAGAAGATTTGAGAAGATATGGAAAGAATTTGAGAAATATTTGAGTTTTTGAAGAAGATTTGGGAAGGATTTGATAGAGATTTGAAGAATGATTTTAATTTTTGAAAATTTGAAGGTGAATGATGAAAGTTTGAAATGTGTTTATGTAGAAAATTATGGATCAAAAAAGGAAAGTTTGAAAAAATTTTAATCAGAAAGCAAAATCTCTGTGTCCCAAATTGCAATCACACTTTTGCAATTCCGCACAACTAACCAGCAAGTGCACTGGGTCGTCCAAGTAATACCTTACGTGAGTAAGGGTTGATCCCACGGAGATTGTCGGCTTGAAGCAAGCTATGGTTATCTTGTAACTCTTAGTCAGGATATCAATAATTATCAGGGTTGATTGTAAAAAGTAAAAGAACATGAAATAAATACTTGTTTTGCAGTAATGGAGAACAGGTTGAGGTTTTGGAGATGCTCTATCTTCTAAATCTCTGCTTTTCTACTATCTTCTTCTTCAAGCATGCAAGACTCCTTCCATGGCAAGCTGTATGTAGGGTTTCACCGTTGTCAATGGCTACCTCCCATCCTCTCAGTGAAAATGTTCAACGCGCTCTGTCACAGCACGGATAATCATCTGTTGGTTCTCAATCAGGTTGGAATAGAATCCAGTGATTCTTTTGCGTCTATCACTAATGCCCAGCCCTCAGGAGTTTGAAGCTCGTCACAGTCATTCAATCCTTGAATCCTACTCAGAATACCACAGACAAGGTTTAGACCTTCCGGATTCTCTTGAATGCCGCCATCAATTCTAGCTTATACCACGAAGATTCTGATTAAGGAATCCAAGAGATATCTACTCAATCTAAGGTAGAACAGAGGTGGTTGTCTGGCACACGTTCATAGGTGAGAATGATGATGAGTGTCACAGATCATCACATTCATCAGGTTTAGGAACAAGTGATATCTTAGAATAAAAGCAAGCGTGATTGAATGAAAAACAGTAGTAATTGCATTAATCCGTCAAGACACGGCAGAGCTCCTCACCCCCAACCATGGGGTTTAGAAACTCATGCCATAGAAGATACAATGAGAAACGTGTAAAGTGTCATGAGGTACAGATACAATGTCAAAAGATCCTATTAATAGTGAACTAGTAACCTAGGGTATACAGAAATGAGTAAATGAATTAAAAATCCACTTCCGGGGTCCACTTGGTGTGTGCTTGGGCTGAGCTTTGAAGCTTTGATGTGTAGAGACTTTTTCTGGAGTTAAACGCCAGCTTTCATGCCAGTTTGGGCGTTTAACTCCAATTCTTATGCCAGTTCCGGCGTTAAACGCCGGGAATTCTGAAGCTGATTTGCAACGCCGATTTGGGCCATCAAATCTCGGGAAAAGTATGAACTATTATATATTGCTGGAAAGCCCAGGATGTCTAATTTCCAACGCCGTTGAGAGCGCGCCAATTGGGTTTCTGTAGCTCCAGAAAATCCATTTCAAGTGCAGGGAGGTCAGAATCCAACAGCATCTGCAGTCCTTTTCGGTCTCTGAATCAGATTTTTGCTCAGGACCCTCAATTTCAGCCAGAAAATACCTGAAATCACAGAAAAACACACAAACTCATAGTAAAGCCCAGAAAAGTGAATTTTAACTGAAAACTAATAAAAATATAATAAAAACTAACTAAAATATACTAAAAACATACTAAAAACAATGCCAAAAAGCGTACAAAGTATCCGCTCATCACAAATCAAAGAGAAGATGAAGAGAAGAAGAATTTCACTATTATCAATCCATCAAGTACAACAGAGCTCCCTCTCTCAATGAGAGGGAAGTTAGCTACTCATAGCTTAGAAAGTATTCAAAAGTGGAATGTAAAAGTGGATCTAGAACTAACTGCTTAACCCCTTCTTTAGTACTCTTTTGGGGTATATATACTACTCCTAGTAAAATGAAAGAATTACAGAAGTGAAAAAGGGAAAATTACATTTTGGAGGGAAAGAAAGCACTAAATAAACGTGACCCCTTAGCTGGCGTGTGGCTGGTGCTTCTCAGGCGTGTCACGTGCCCTTCAAAATGGCTTGGCGTGTCACGCTCAATCCCTTAAGTGGCACACTCGTCCCTCTTTCAACCTTGGCGTGCCACGCCTTCGAACTCAAGTGGCACGCCGAAGTGGAATTCTTGTGTTGGCGTGCCACACCTTCGAGCTCAAGTGGCACGCCCTTTGATTTCTCCACTTTCATTGCGTCTGGAAAATTTAACTGGCATGCCACGCCCATGTTAGGTGAATAACCCCTCTGCTTGGCACGCCATGCCTTATTGCTCAAGTGGCACACCTAAGTGAGGAATAGTGAATGGCGTGCCACGCCTTCAAGCTCAAGTGGCACGCCCCATGTAATTGGCCACTTCCACCCTTTCTGAAAAATTATACCAGCGTGCCACGCCTGCAGGTTGGCGTGCCATGCCCATGATCTTTTCTTATTCTAGGGGTGGCGTGCCACGCCTTGGCCTTCAAGTGGCATGCCAAATTGACTTTTTGGAATTGTCGTGCCACGCCTTCGACACCAAGTGGCACGCCCAGTTCTTGCTTGTGTTGTCTTGTGCATTGGCATGCCACGCCTGGTTGCTCAAGTGGCATGCCTATGTAAGGTTAAGAGGTTGTCGTGCCACACCTTCGACTTCAAGTGGCACACGCATGTATTTGTTCATTCTTCAAGCTTGGCGTGCCACGCCTGGGTCTTCAAGTGGCAAGCCAAAGTGACTTTCTGGAGCTGGCGTGCCACGCCTTCGACTTCAAGTGGCACGCCCATAGCAGTTGATGGATCCGGCGTGCCACGCCCAGCCTGGCGTGCAACGCCCTTCATGTGTCTCCTCTTTTTGCTCTCTGGAATCTATTACTTGCGTGCCACGCCCAGTCCCTGGTGTGCCACGCCCACATGCATGCTTGGATCTACCTTCTGGAATTTAGTACTGGCGTGCCACGCTTCGTTCCTGGCGTGCCACGCCAGTGCACTTTTGTGGCGTTTGCTCTCAAGTGACATGCCAGTTTCACACGCCCAGCTCTTTGCTTGTCTTCTACCCATTTTTTATACATTTTTTACCTACAATTCAGCATAACTCATCTCAAAGTAGTGTACCATAATATTCATCAAATAATGCATGAATTGTACTGATCAAATGAGATTTGTGCTCTTTCATGGTCTTCTTTATGCAAGAAAGAACGGTAGATGATGCAAGTCATCAGGTGCCTAGCCTTATTTCTTACTCTCTTTCTTTTTTAAACTCTCACTATTCTTTTCCTTTTTCTTATTAGGATCTTGTTGTTTAGCTAGTCTCATAGAATGTGCTTCAAGCATATGATTCAGAACATCTAGTTGCCTGTATACCTTGTTAGTGAACCAACTTAGCTAATTAATTACCACACCACAAACATTGAGAACTCGCTTCACAAGATGAACCCCACTCTGGTTTTTCATAGCATTTTCTTTTAGTTAGCTTAAAGGGCAAGCATACAGTTTAGCAGGGTGAAAATGAAAACTGGGAACTTAGACCAGTAACCCTGATATGTGAATAAAGAGGAACAAGCAGAATATGAATGTCTCTGAGAACAATATTCAATCATACTTTCAATTAAAGTACTACAACTCAGAGATAGTTAAATACAATACAACCTCTTGATGTCTTCCTATTTCTTCCTTGTCATCATCATCCTAGGTTTTGCATCCTTATTTGTCTCCTTGGATGATGGTGTATGGTTATTCCAAGGGATTGATTAAATTCCTATAAAACTATTGGAAGTTTCTTGTTCCCCAAGCACTTGAAAAACAGTTAGCATGCACGTATACTTGTGAATTTTTGAACTTAATTTTGTGTGTGAACACCAAACTTAGTAAATTGAATACATGCAGAAACCTCTTGTGCTTTTATTAAGAAAACAACTATGAACTAGAAAAGCAAACTATGAACTAGAAACTAAGCATCTATCAAGTAGTTTCTCTGATTGTTAGAGCAAATGCTTTATCATTGAAGGGTTGCAATGCGATTTTCAGATGGAGTCTTTGGTGGAACACCAAACTTAGAGTTCCACATTCACGCTTGGATTGTTTTGGTGTGCAACACCAAACTTAGCTCCTCACAATACAGAGAACTCTACTTGAATCTTTTATTGAGATAATAATGAAAAGAAAACTACCTCAAGTTGGGTTACCTCCCAACAAAGCGCTTTTATTAGCGTCGCTAGTTCGACGGTTGCTTCTTTAGTTGAGATTATACTTCTGTTTAGGGCCTTCCCCCATGTTGCCCATGTAGTGTTTGAGTCTTTGCCCATTCACAGTGAATTTCCTCCTTGAGCTTTCTTTCATGATTTCTATGTGTCCATAAGGTGATACCTTTGTGACCAGAAAGGGTCCCGACCACCTTGATTTGAGTTTTCCAAGGAAGAGTCTCAGTTTGGAGTTGTAGATGAGTACATGTTGTCCTTCTTCGAAACTTCTTGGTGCCAGGTTGAGATCATGTCTCCTTTTTACATTTTCCTTATAGATTTTGGCGTTTTCATAGGCTTGAGACCTAAACTCTTCCAGTTCTTGCAGCTGCAAGACCCTTTTTTCACTAGCAGCAGTGCTGTCGAGGTTTAGTATCTTGAGAGCCCAAAAGGCTTTGTGCTCCAGCTCTAATGGTTAGTGACAGGACTTTCCATACACCAGCTGATATGGGGACATCCCAATTGGTGTTTTGAAGGCTGTCCTATACGCCCAAAGAGCATCATCCAACTTTTTCGACCAGTCCTTTCTTGATGCCCCCACAGTAATTTCCAAGATCCTTTTAAACTCTTTGTTGGATATCTCGATTTGCCCACTTGTTTGGGGATGATAAGGTGTGGCAACCTTATGCTTCACCCCATATCTTAGGAGTAGAGTCTCTAATGGTCAGTTGCAAAAATGACTCCCTCCATCGCTGATGAGGGCTCGTGGTACTCCAAATCGGCTGAAGATATTCTTTCTAAGAAAGTTCATGACCACCTTGTTGTCATTTGTTGGGGTTGCCACGGCCTCCACCAACTTAGATACATAGTCCACTACCACCAAAATATACTTGTTCAAATATGAGGTTGGGAATGGTCCCATGAAGTCGATCCCCCATACATCAAACAGTTCGAGTTCTAAGATGAATTGATGTGGCATCTCATTTCTCTTGGGTAGATTTCCAGCCCTCTGACACTCATCGCAGCTCCTCACCGGTTCCTTGGCATCCTTGAAGATAGTAGGCCAGAAGAACCCGCATTGCAATACCTTTGCTGCGGTTCCTTCTCCTCCAAAATGACCTCCATAGCTAGAACTATGGCAATTCCATAGGACCTCTCATCCTTCTTCTTCTAAAATGCACTTCCTAAGGATTCCATCTGAGCACTTCTTAAAGAGATATGGCTCATCCCAAATGAAATATTTAGCATCATTGATGAGTTTTCTTCTTTGATGTTTGTTGATTCCAGGAGGCAAGTCAACAATTGCCTTAAAATTGGTAATATCTGCAAACCAGGGTGCCTTGTGAACCAACATTAACTGTTCATCTGGAAAGAACTCATTTACACTTGTATCATGTGTACCAATTTTCTCACAAGGGATCTTGGATAGATGATCTGCTACCTTGTTCTCCACACCTCTTTTTGTCTCTAATCTCAATATTGAATTCCTGCAACAATAAGATCCATCTTATCAGTCTTGGTTTTGATTCCTGTTTGGCAAATAGATATTTAAGTGCTTTGTGATCGGTGAAAACAATCACTTTAGAGCCAATGAGGTATGATCTATATTTGTCAAATGTAAAAACTATTGCCAACAACTCCTATTCAGTAGTGGTATAATTTCTTTAAGTGTCATTGAGGACCTTGCTGGCATAGTATATGACATGCACCAAATTATCTTTCCTCTATCCTAGTACTACCCCAACTATAAAATCAGATGCATCACACATCAATTCGAATGGTAAGTTCCAATCAGGTGGGGTGATGATAGGAGCTGAGGATAGCTTCTTTTTCAAGTTTTCGAATGCTAGCATGCACTTTTCATCAAAGATAAATGGGGTATCAGACACAAGAAGATTGCTTAAGGGCTTGGCTATCTTTGAAAAATCGTTAATAAATCTTCTGTAGAAGCCATCATGCCCTAAAAAGCTCTTAATTGCCTTGACATCACTCAGTGGATGTAATTTTTCAATTAGTTCCACCTTAGCTCTGTCTACCTCAATGCCTTGGTTAGAAACTTTATGGCTAAGGACTATTCCTTCTGTCACCATAAAGTGACATTTTTCCTAATTCAAGACCAGATTGGTCTCTTGACATCTTTTTAATACCAAGGCAAGATTATTTAGGCAATTAGGAAAGGAATCCCCGAATACTGAAAAGTCATCCATAAAGACTTCAATGAACTTCTATATCATATCCAAGAAGATAAAAAGCATGCAGCGTTGAAAAGTTGCAGGTTCATTACATAGCCCAAATGGCATGCGCCTTTAGGCAAACACTCCATATGGGCAAGTAAATGATGTTTTCTCCTGGTCTCTTGGATCAACCACTATTTGGTTATATCCTGAATAACCATTTAGAAAACAATAATATGCGTATCCTATAAGTCTTTCCAGCATCTGATCCATGAAGGGAAGTGGAAAGTGATATTTTCTTGTGGTTTCATTGAGTTTTCTGTAATCAATGCACATCCTCCATCCTGTGACGTTTCTTGTAGGGATTAGCTCGTTCCTTTCATTGGGTACTACAGTGATTCCTCCTTTCTTGGGGACCACTTGGACGAGGCTGACCCATGGGCTATCCGAAATTAGGTAGATTACCCCTCCCTGCCACTGCTTTATGACTTCCTTCGGTATCACTTCCTTTATGACTGGATTCAGCCTCCTTTGGGGTTGAATGGAAGGATTGGCATCATCTTCTAACAGTATTTTATGCATGCATATGGCTGAACTGATTCCCTTCAAGTCAGCAAGTGTCCATCCAAGGGCATCCTTATGCTTTTGCAATACTTGGAGTAATTCCTCCTCTTGTTCTCGGCTGAGGGCTGAGTTTATGATCACTGGATAGCTTTTATTCTCTCCTAAATATACATACTTGAGAGTGGGCGGCAGTGCCTTTAGTTCAAGTTTAGGTGCTTCTTTTCTTTCATTCTTCTCCTCTAGTGTGCCCTGAACATGAACCTCAGTTGTCGCAGCCTCTTCGCTTGATGCTGATTCCTCTTCTTCTGTCAACCCCTCAAGTTCTTCCTCTTCAAAAGTCTCTTGCACTACAGCTTCCACTGAATCCAACCTCATACATTCTCCCAATGAGTCTTGTGGGTAACTCATGCCCTTGAATACATTGAATATCATTTTCCCCTCATGTAGTCTAAGGATAAGTTCATCCTTTTGGACATCAATGATGGCTCCGACAGTGGCGAAGAATGGCCTTCCTAGGATGATAGAGGTCTTGGCTCCTTCCTCCATATCCAACACTACAAAGTCTGCTGGGAAGCTAAAGTCTCCTACCTTCACCAACAAGTCTTCTACTATTCCGTGAGAAAACTTGAATGATTGGTCTGCCAGTTGCAGGGCAATTCTTATTGGCTTGGCCTCTTTAATCCTCATTTTTATCATCATTGCTAAGGACATCAGATTTATGCAAGCTCCTAAATCACATAAAGCCTTTTCCACTATGATTTCCCCTATGATATAAGGAATTTGAAAGCTCCCATGATCCTTCAATTTCTGGGGTAATTTGTGCCTGAATGATGGCACTACATTCTTCGGTTAGTATCATAGTCTAGTTGTTCTTCCAGCTTCTCTTCTTGGTCATCAACTCCTTCAAGAACTTGGAATAGAGTGGCATTTTTTCTATTGCTTCAGCAAAGGGTATGTTAATCTGTAATTTCTAAGAATCCTGAGAATTGGCTGTCCTCTCCCCTCTTTTTCAATTGCTGAGGGTATGGGGCTTTTGTAACGTATGACTTCAGTACTTCTCCTTCTTGATGTGAATTAGGAGTGGAAACTCTAACTTCATCTTGTCTCTTTTCCTTTTCATTTGAGTTATTCTCTTGTGGTTTCTTGGAAGTCTTCTTCAATTCCTTCCCACTTCTGAGAGTGATAGCTTGACACTCCTCCCTTGAGGTTGAATTAGTATTGCTGCGAATATTATGGCTAGGGACTTGCTTGAATAAGTAGCTAATTTGTCTTTCAAATTTCTTGATGGCAGCATCTTGATTTTTCATATTGGATCGCATTTCTTCCCGGAATGCTTTACTGTCTTGAACTTCCTTGAATATATCTTCAAGTAGATTCTCAATTCTGGAGAGTCTATCTTCGGGTGGTGATGGTGAACTGAGGTAGGAGGGGTGAGAAAGGCCATTTTGGTTTTGATGTGGATGTTGAGAGGTACTATTGGGTGGGTGCTGATATGATCTCTACGTGGAATGTTGGTGAGTTGCATTGTTGTTGGGGTTGTGACGTCTTTGATCCTGGCCTTGATCTTGTTGATTTCCTCACCCAAAGTTTGGGTGGTTCATCCAACCCGGATTATAAGTTTTAGAGTATGGGTCATGGGCCTGCCTAGGTGAGTTCCCAATATAATTGGCTTGTTCCCAGTAACTCTCTTCCTCTGTATTTACTCCTTCTCGAGCTGGTGGTGAAGTATTGACTGCTGCGACTTAGTTCTCTTCCATCTTTTTGGTAAGGTCAGCTAACTGCTTGGTGATCATCTTGTTTTGAGCCAGCAGTGCATCCATATGGTTTAGCTCTATCACTCCTCGGGTGTTGCTCATTTTAGAAGCATAAAAATAGTCATTCTTAGCTACAGTCTCGATGACATCTATGGCTTCTTCAATGGTCTTTTTCTTGTTTAGAGATCCCCGTATGAGTGGTCTACATCCTTCTTTGATTCATAAGAAAGACCCTCATAGAAAATGTGCAGTTGAACCCATTCATTGAACATGTCTGGTGGACACCTTCTTGTTAAGTCCTTAAACTTCTCACATGCCTCATAGAGAGTTTCAGCATCTTGTTGCCTGAAGGTTTGTACCTCAGCTCTCAACTTGTTAATTCTTTGAGGAGGATAGTATCTTGCCAAGAATTTGTTCACCACATCTTCCCAGGCTGCTAAACTCTCCTTCAGGAAAAATTCCAACCATTTAGATGCTTTGTCCCTAAGTGAAAAAGGGAACAAAAGTAGTCTATAGACATCCGGATGAACACCATTAGACTTCACAGTATCACATATTCTTAAAAATGTGGTTAGATGTTAATTGGGGTCTTCTTGGGTACTTCCTCCGAATGCACAGTTGTTCTGAACAAGGGTGATGAACTGGGGCTTCAGTTCAAAGTTATTGGCATGTATGGTTGGCTTTTGGATGCTACTTCCATAATTTCCTGGGTATGGGTAGATGTAAGAGCCTAGAACTCTTCTCTCTTACCCATCATGATTCACTGGGCCTTCGCTGGCATGGTTGTGAGCTTCTTCTTCCTGGTGGTTCTCTATATTCTCCTCCATGTCTGTTTTAAAATACTCCTCCTCTTCCTCAGCACCAATGACTCTCTTCCCTCTTGCTTCCCTCCTTAATCTAAGGAAGGTCCTCTCAGGTTTAGAATCAAAGGAAGTTGAAGCTCCGCTTCTTCTACCTGTCATACAACCAACAGAGCAAAAAGCAAAAAAGAAGATAAATAAAGAAATTACTCTTGTTAGAATGGCTGTTAGTGTGAGTGGTGCAATGTATCAAACAGTTAGTGGGTTAGTGAACTAAATGGTAGATAGCCAGGAAAACAGATGAAGAAGAAAGAAAACAGAAACAAAATAGCGAAATTGGAAGTAAATGACTAAGATGAAATAATCAAAATAAAGAAAATTGCTCAATCTAGTTATCCTGCAACTTAATCATTGTTGATACAAAATCAATTCCCGGCAACGGCACCATAAACTTGATGCATGGAAACTTGTCTCTCAACAAATTTTCCTTTGGCAAGTATACCGAATTGTCGTCAAGTAAAAACTCACAATAGAGTGAGGTTGAATCCCACAGGGATTGACTGGTAAAGCAACTTTAATTGGAGGAATGTTCTACTTGAGTTACGCAGAAGTTGAGTTGATAATTGCAGAAAATTAAATGGCGGGAAAGCAAATGACAGAAAATGTAAATGCTAGAAATAAATGGCGGAAAGTAAATTGTAGAAAGTAAATTGCAGAATCTTAAATGAGGATTTGGGGAGATGAACATGAAAGTAAATGGCAGAATGTAAAGAGAATGGGTAAGATCAGAAATGGGGAATTTATTGGGCTTAGGAGATGTTGCATTCTCCGGATCAAGTTCATTCTCATCTCTTCCTCAATCAATGCATTCATTGATCGCCTTGGCAATCTTAAGTGATTGGATCCCAATTTCTTAGCAACCCAATCTCTCTAAGCAAGAAAAATTACCCAATTCCTTGATTTAATTGCTCATGGGAAGAGATGAAGTAGGGTCACTGATTATACCACATGTATTTCCAAATTAAAGTGTTTGAATGGAAAACAGAAGTAATTGTATTAATTCATCGAGACACAGCAGAGCTCCTCACCCCCAATAATGGGGTTTAGAGACTCATGCCATCAGAAATACAAAGTTCAGATCTAAAATGTCATGAGATACAAAATAAATCTCTAAAAGTTGTTTAAATACTAAACTAGTAACCTAGATTTATAGAAAATGAGTAAACTGAGATAGATAGTGCAGAAATCCACTTCTGGGGCCCACTTGGTGTGTGCTGGGGCTGAGACATGAGCTTTTCACGTGCCTGGGCTATTTCTGGAGTTAAACGTCAGGTTGTAACCTGTTTTAGGCGTTTAACTCCAACTTGTAACCTATTTCTGGCATTTAACACCATTTTACGCCATTTATCATTGAGAAAACTATAAACTATTATATATTGCTGGAAAGCCCTGGATGTCTACTTTCCAACGCAATTGAGAACGCACCAATTGGACTTCTGTAGCTCCAAAAAATTCATTTCGAGTGCAGGGAGGTCAGAATCCAACAACATCAGCAGTCCTTTTTCAGCATGAATCAAATTTTTGCTCAGATCCCTCAATTTTAGCCAGAAAATACCTGAAATCATAGAAAAAAATGCAAACTTATAGTAAAGTCCAAAAATGTGAAATTTGCATAAAAACTAATAAAAACATCCCTAAAAGTAGCTAGACCGTACTAAAAACTACCTAAAAATAATGCCAAAAAGCGTATAAATTATCCGCTCATCAGAGATCCATTTATGGAGAGTTTCTTTTCCAAGACAAATAACCAATTGATTTAGGATCGAAAGCTTTCTAGTAAATCAAGAGAAAAGAAAGAGCAAGAAAAATGAAAACTATAATTGATCCATCAAATTACAATAGAGCTCCCTAACCCAATGAAAAGGGGTTTAGTTGTTCATAGCTCTGAAAACGGAAGATGATAGAGAAGAGTGCATTCAGAAAGTAAACTAGAATTTGCAAGAAAAGTAAATATACAGAATGTAGTTCCCAATAATGCCAAGCCTCCTTCTAGTTTAAAACTACTTCTATATATACTACTCTTCTTGATCTTCTAGTCAGCTCTTCAAGTCTTGGATATTGGCCTTTGATCTTAAGTTGAAGCAGTTACAATCTTTCGTGGGATCAGCTTTGCTTGCAGAAAAAGTGTGAGTCAGGCATGGGTGGACGTTAGTTAGGACGTTAGTGGTGTTAACGTTAAGTGTAAATTTGGGTTCAAAAATGTTAGTGACGATAACCTTTTTCACTAACGCTCCAAACCAAATTGATCCACATTAACTTCAACGTTAGTGGCACTAACGTGACCACTAACGTTGCCTCTTAGTCATTCACAAATGTTATTGCCATTCACCTTTACCAATAACATTGCTCCTTAGTCTTTCACAAACGTTATTGGCATTCACCTTTACCAATAACGTTGCTCCTTGCTTCTCTTCCCTACGTTAGTGATCCACGTTAGTGTAACTAACGTGGCCCTTAACGTGGGCATGCCCAAGCTTTGAGGGTGTTAGTGACACTCACCTTTGTCACTAACGCTTCAAAATACCCCTTCTTCCCACGTTAGTGCCTCACGTTAATTGCATTAACGTGATCACTAACGTGGTAGTAATTGCCATCTCCAATGTTAGTGACAAAGGTGAGTGTCACTAATGTTGGCCTATCATTCCTTGCTCCACGTTACCCTTCACGTTAGTGGTCTTAACATGACCACTAACGTAGGCAATATTGGCTTAGTCCAACGTTAGTGACAAAGGTGAGTGTCACTAATGTTGGCAATTTCTTTCTCCTTTCACGTTAGAGTTCACGTTAATTGGATTAACGTGACTCTTAATGTGGCTATGTGTGGCCTTTTGGAACGTTAGTGGTGTTCACCTTTACCACTAACGTTGGAGCTCCCCTTTCCTTTCCACGTTAGCTCCCACGTTAATGTAACTAACGTGGCAACTAATGTGGGCTATGATGGCTTTTGAAGGTGTTATTGGCGATCACTTTTTCCATTAACGCTGCAAACTTACTCCCATTCCACATTAGTGGTCACGTTAGTTAGACTAACATGGCTGCTAACGTGGCTCTTCCTTGCTTCCTTTGTCCTGAAATCAAGCAAATAAAGTGCATCAAAGCTTGGTTCTAAATCATGAGATCATGCATCATCCATTTTATCATTCAATTCATGCATAATTCTCATGAAATCATGTAAAGTTCACAATGTTTGCTTGAATCAAGATGTAAGTGTATTTTTACCCAAAACATGCTTATTTTCTAAGAAAATGCATGAAACTACCCTAAAATAGTAAAGAAAAGGTCAGTTAAACTGACCAAGATGCCCTGGCATCACATGTACTGGTTATTTGCAACCATCTCAATGAGTTCCTGGGCTTCTACAGGTGTTTTTAGATGAAGGGATCCACCAGAAGAATGGTCCAATGACATCTTTGACATTCCAGACAGACCATCATAGAATATACATATGATCCTCCATTCTCGAAGCATGTCAGAAGGACACCTTTTGGTTAATTGCTTGTATCTTTCCCAAGCTTCATAGAGGGATTCACCTTCCTTCTGTTTGAAGGTTTGGACTTCCACTCTAAGCTTGCTCATCTTTTGAGGTGGAAAGAATTTGGTCAAGAAAGCATTGACCAACTTGTCCCAAGAGTTCAGGCTTTCTCTAGGTTGTGAGTCCAACCATGTTCTAGCTTTGTCTTTTACAGCAAAGGGGAAAAGCATAAGTCTGTAGACCTCGGGATCAACCCCATTGGTCTTAACAGTATCACAGATTTGCAAGAATTCTACTAAGAACTGATGAGGATCTTCCGATGGAAGTCCATGAAACTTGCAATTCTGTTGCGTTAGAGAAACCAATTGAGGCTTAAGCTCAAAGTTGTTTGCTCTAATGGCAGGAATTGAGATGATTCTTCCATAAAAGTTGAAAGTTGGTGCAGTATAGTCACTAAGCATCTTCCTTACATCTCTGGCATTGTTGTTGGGTTCCGCTGTCATGTCTAATTCTTTTTCGAAATTCTCTGAAAGGTTCTCTCTGGAGTGTTGTGCTTTAGCTTCTCTTAGCTTCTTCTTTAGAGTTTTTTCAGGTTCAGCATCAGCTTCAACAACAATGTTTTTATCCCTGTTTCTGTTCATATGAAAAAGAATAGAACAAAAGGGAGTAGTGGAATCCTCTATGCCACAGTATAGAGATTCCTTGATGTGTCAGAGGAAAAGGAGTAGAAGAATGAGAAAAGAGATGAGGTGAGTTCGAAAATTTTTTAGATTAGTGGAGGAGGAATATTAGCAATTAAATAAAATAAATAGAAAGAGATGAGAGAAAGAGAGTTTTCAAAAATTTTAAAAGAAATAACATAAAATTAGAATTTAAAATAATTAGTTAATTAAAAAGATTTTTGAAAAAGGGGTTAGTGATTTTCGAAAATTGGAAGTGGAAAAGTGGTTAGGTGGTTTTGAAAAAGATAAGAAATAGTAATTAGTTAAAAAAGATTTGAAAATAATTTTGAAAAGATAAGAAGTTAGAGAAAAGATTTTGAAATCAAAATTTAAAAAGATATGATTAAAAAATATTTGATTGAAAAAGATTTGATTAAAAAAGATATGATTTTAAAAAGATATGATTGCAAAGATATAATTGAAGAAAATTTGATTTTTAAAAAGATATGATTGAAAATATATGGTTGAAAAAGATTTTATTTTTTTAAAAATAATATGGTTGAAAAGAAAATTAAAAAGGGAAAAAAATTTTATTTTTAAAATTGATGACTTGACTAACAAGAAACTAAAAGATATGATTCTAGAATTCAAAGATTGAACCTTTCTTAACAAGAAAGTAATAAACTTGAAATTTTTGAATCAAAACGTTAATTGTTAGCAAGGAGTTTTTGAAAGTGTGAAAAGATAAGATTTTAAAATTATGAATTAAAATATGAAAATTTGAAAAAAAGTTAAATTTGAAATGAAATTACCTCCCCTATGTCATCCAGGCGTTAAACGCCCAGGATGCTATCCATTCTGGCGTTTATCGCCTAGCCAGATACCCTTGCTGGCGTTAAACGCCAGAATTCCTTCCTTACTGGATGTTTTTCTAAACGCCCAGCTTTTTCTCTGTGATTCCTCTGCTGTATGTTCTAAATCTTCATTTCTCTGTATTATTCACTTGAAAAGAGATATTTTTATTTTTGAATTTTTAATGCAGAGAGAGAAAAACAACAAAATGAAATAAAACATAAAAATGCAACAACAAAACAAGTAATGCATGCAAGGACACTTTGAATGTCAAGATGAACACCAAGAGCACTTTGAAGATCATGATCAACATCAAGGACATATTTTTGAAAATTTTTAAGAAAAGAAAGATATGCAAGACACCAAACTTAGAAATTTTTAATGTTTAGAGACTATGGATTTGAAAATGCATATGAAAAACAGGAAAAGACACAAAACAGGAGAATTTAAAGATCAGAACAAGAAAAATCATCAAGAACAACTTGAAGATCAATGAAGAACACAATGCATGAATTTTTTTTTTGAAAAATTGAGAAAATTTGAAAACATGCAATTGACACCAAACTTATAATTTGACACTAGACTCAAACAAGAAACACTATTTTTTTGGTTTTTATGATTTTATTAAACATTTTTTGTATTTTTTGAAAATAAAACAAAAATTACCCAATCTAAGAAACAAGATGAACTGTCAGTTGTCCATACTCGAACAATCCCTAGCAACGGCGCCAAAAACTAGGTATGCAAAATTGTGATTCACACTTTTCACAACTCCGCATAGCTAACCAGCAAGTGCACTTGGACGTCCAAGTAATACCTTACGTGAGTAAGGGTCGATTCCATGGAGATTGTCGGCTTGAAGCAAGTTATGATCATCTTGTAAATCTCAGTCAGGCGGATTCAAATGGTTACGAGGTTTGATAGTAAAAAGAACAATAAAACATAAAATAAAATAAAGTCACTTTTGTAGTTCCTTGGTGAGAATTTCAGATAAGCGTTTGGAGATGCTTTGTTGCCTCTGAACCTTTGCTTTCCTACTGTCGTCATCCAATCATGTGTACTCCCTTCTCATCATGCGTACGCACGACATTTGGTGCATACACATCCTTGCATGAAGTCACCGTTGTGCGTACGCACCTTTGCAACAGCTTCCAAACTTCATTTTCTTCATGATTTCTTCCTTTTGCATGCTTTTCTTTTCACTTCTTCCGTCCCATACTTGCCTTGGAAACCTGAAATCACTCAAAAAATACATCATGGCACCAAATGGGATTAAAGTGAATTAATTTTATATATTTTAAGGCCTAAAAAGCATGTTTTCACAATTAAGCACACTTTAGGAAGAAATCTCAAATGCATGCTATTTGGATGAATAAATGTGGGTTTATATGATGAAATCCACTCAAATCATACCAAAATATATCATAAAATTTGGATTCGTCATGCACCAATGCTTCCTCCAACGTAGGTATCAAAATTCTGCAGAGCCTTTCCTCTCAACGTTTGAGGCAATGTTGGTGGTCCAACTTTGGCCACCAACGATGCTTCCTCTTCTTTTTTTCCATGGTCATTCTTCAACTTCTTTCCATGCTTTTCTTCACCTATGATCAAGTAATACATACATCAAAGCCTTGCTAATATCCTGAGAGATTGAATCATTCTTAGCATACAAGTAATTATGGCATAAATCTCATGAAAAAGCATCAAAGTAACTATGTTTGCATGAATCAAGGTGTGTTTGAACTTTTAATCCAAAAGCTTACTTATGGAACAAGAAAGTACATAAAACCTAATGAAATCAAAAGTAAAATGCTAGTGAAACTAGCCTAAGATGCCTTGGCATCACAACACTAAACATAATTCTTGCTTGTCTCCAAGCAAGCACTGAATTATGAGAAGAATGAATGAAACGGAAGAAAATACATGTCCATATCAGCAAGTGATTGAAATTAATTTGTGAGGTTTTATGCAGACAATGTTGCAGCTTAGTTTTATTGACTCTTAGCTGATAAGCATTGGTATGCGAAATTGTGATTCACACTTTTCACAACTCCGCCTAGCTGACCAGCAAGTGCACTGGGTCGTCTAAGTAATACCTTACGTGAGTAAGGGTCAATCCCACGGAGATTGTCGGCTTGAAGCAAGCTATGGTCATCTTGTAAATCTCAGTCAGGCGGATTCAAATGGTTATGAGGTTTGATAGTAGAAAGAATAATAAAACATAAAATAAAATAAAGTCACTTATGTAGTTCCTTGCTGAGAATTTCAGATAAGCGTTTGGAGATGCTTTGTTGCCTCTGAACCTTAGCTTTCCTACTGTCCTCATCCAATCATGCGTACTCCCTTCCATGGCAAGCTGTATGTTGGTGGATCACCATTGTCAATGGCTACCATCCGTTCTCTTAGTAAAAATATGTCCTCTACAGTTTCCCGCATGGCTAATCAGCTGTTGGTTCTCGATCATGTCGAAATAGAATACATTTATTCTTTTGCACATTGTCACTACGCCCAACAGTCATGAGTTTGAAGCTCGTCACAGTCATCCCATCCCAGATCCTACTCGGAATACCACTGACAAGGTTTAGACTTTTCGGATCTCAAGAATGTTGCCAATTGGTTCTAGCTTATACCACGAAGGTTCTAATGTCACGGATTCGAATGCTCTGTTGTCAGGAGAGGTGATTCAGATCCGTGGGTCAGAGACCAAAGATAATATACTCCAGCTGTCATCCAATGACTACGTTGAACATCATGTAGACCACTTTGTGGTTGTCAGGCACGCGGATCTTGGCTAAGCGAGTAACAAAGATTGAGTGATTGTCATGGATCACTCCTTCATTCTAACTTAACTGAATTAAGTACAAGAGTATATCTTGGACGAGAAGTAGGCGTGAATAGAATAGAAGAACAATAATACTTGCATTAATACTCGAGGAACAGCAGAGCTCCTCACCTTAATATATGAGGTGTAGAAACTCCACCATTGAAAATACATAAGAACAAAAGGTTTAGGCATGGTCGAATGGCCAGCCCCCAAAAAGGGTTCGAAGAACTCCCATAAAGGTCAAAGACTCTAAATACAATAGTAAAAAGTGCTATTTATACTAAACTAGTAAATTAGGTTTACAGAAAATGAGTAGATAGTGCAGAAATCCACTTTCGGGGCCCACTTGGTGTGAGTTTGGGCTGAGCCTTAAAGCTTTCACTTGCATAGGCCATCCTTGGAGTTAAACGTCAGCTTTGGTGCCAGTTCTGGTGTTTTACTCCAAAAAAGGGGGGTCTCTGGTGGGCATTTGGACGCCAGTTTGGGCCATCAAATCTCCGTCAAAGTATGCACTATTATACATTTCTAGAAAGCCCAAGATGTCTACTTTCCAACGCAATTGAGAGCGCGCCAATTGGGTTTCTGTAGCTCCAGAAAATTTATTTTGAGTGCAAGGAGGTCAGAATCTAACAGCATCTACAGTCCTTTCTCAGCCTCTGAATTAGATTTTTGCATAGAAAAATACCTAAAATCATAGAAAAACACACAAACTCATAGTAAAGTCCATAAATGTGATTTTTGCATAAAAAATAATAAAAATATATTAAAAAGTAACTAAAACATACTAAAAACTACCTAAAAACAATGCCAAAAAGCATATAAATTATTCGCTCATCAACCATCAACTAGCATACTGCTATAACCTCTTCTTATTCATCCTTGGTTTTTGATTTCCTTGTTTTTCTTTTTACTCAGAACTTGTTCTTCATTATAGCTCAGTGTTCCGTTTTTGAGGCAACTCTTTAGGATAGGTTTTCAGCCAACACTCCCGAACCAGTTGGTTCAAGGTGCTAGGTATTGAAACACCCCTAAGGACTTAATCACCCAAGTCTCTTCTCAGCACAAACACACCATAGGCACATGGTTTGTTATTTACTCTTTAGGCCTTGGTGTCCAGCACCTCTTTGGGTTACTAAATATTTTGTGGCAAGGTTTCTCTTGATTGTGAATTTTCAGTTTACAATTCCGGGTTAGTTAACCCAAGTTGTCAAGTGATGAAGCACTCTTATGAACTTACTCATTCAAGAATATCCTTGCACAAGAACACCACAGACACAAACCTTAGGATCAAACTATAGGTGCCTAGCTTTTATTCTTTATTTCTTTCATATTTGTTCTTTCTTTCTTCCAAGGACTTTTATTTGCTAAGATTCATAGATAACTGCCAAGTTCACACTAAAGAGAGGTACTCTACCCTTTTATTAGTTATTAGTGAGCTAGCTACATAATCAGACATACATACTACCACTCAATCTTTATTTTATTCAAACATACTACCACCAAATGGAACTATTTCACTTCTGTTCAAACATTTCTTTTATTTAATTTTAAAAATAAGGGGACAAGACATACAATTTAGCAAGATGAAGTTAAACTAGACACTTAGACTAAAACACTTAATTAAAAGTATAAAGAAAATAATTAGTTAAATCCTAACACAGGTAGACTACTCAGCAGGGATACATTCAGACTTCCAATTTAAGCAATTCAAGGTGAAAGCAGTTAAGTGACAATACAACCTCTTGGCATCTTCTTCCTTGTTCATCATCTTCCCTAGCCTTAGTATTCGCTTTGTCCTTGGATGATGGTGTATAGCTTTCCCAAAGGTTTAGTTGTCTTCCTACAAACCTATTGGAAGTTGCTTGTTCCCCAAGCACTTGAGAAATGGTAAGTCTATATGTATGCTTGTGATTTTCAGGACTTAAGTTGGTGTGTGAACACCAAACTTAATTCCTTTCTTACTTCTATGTGCAGCAAGGTAAACACATATATGGAACAGCATGTGCTTTTATTAAGAATTTAAGATGTGGCTGAAAATAAAAAATTCGTCAAGTAGTTTCTCTGATTGTTTAGAGCTCTTAACTAATTCTATTAAAAAGTGCATTGTGCTTTTAAGGAAGTCTATGGTGGAACATCAAACTTAGAATTGCACATTCACCTTTGAATTCTTTTGGTGTGCAACACGAAACTTAGCTCCTTACAGTCTAGAGAAATCTTCTTGGCTCTTTTATTGATAGGTTATGAAAAGAAAATTACCTTTGGTTGGGTTGCCTCCCAACAAGTGCTCTTTTAATGTCATTAGCTTGACATTTTAGTCATTAGTTTCTTCCTCTTCTTCCAGTTTGTTAAGAGGAATGACCTCAAGTGAAAAAAGGAGCCAGTTAATGCCCTTTGTTTTGAGTGCTTCTTTCTAGCAAGCTTTCTTTTGTGATTGGCTTGAGTGAACTTGCTTGTTGGATCAGGGGTTAAATTGCTTGTATTTACTACCTTCACATCTTTGATCTCAAGACTCGGGTATTGTTGGATAATTGGAGCATCTTGTTCATCAATAGCTTCTTGAATTGGTGGCTCACTTGGTACAAGAATCTCTTTCACTTGCTCTACCAATTCCTCAATTTCACCCTCATTAAGCACTTCTCCACTCCTTAGACTGATGGCAGGATATTCTTCCCCTGGCCAAAGGAAGACATTGGTTGATTTCTCAACAAAATGTTGTGCCAATTGTCTCATTTGCTCTTCTTGATTTCTCCTTGAGATCTTCGCATTTTCAATCACCTCTCTTACATTTTGCCTTAAAAACTCACTGAGTTGGGCAATGAAGAGGTATCTCTTGGAGAATTCTTCTATTGCAAATTCTAGAAGATTTTGTGGAGGTGTATCGGTTGGACAACTACGGGGTGATAGTCCTTGATGAATGGGGTATGCAGCATTAAAATCCCCTTCCAAGCCAAAATTTCTGTAGTTGTCAAAATAATATGAATTATGTTGTGGCTCTGGAAAGTACCCTATTTCATGTTCTTGATACTTCCACCCACCATGAACATAATAATTTGAATCATTCTGTGGTGGTAGAAAGTTTCCCATGAAATTTGATTGACCAAAATATGATGGATGCGTGCTTCTTTCTTGCAAAAAGCTCTGTCTCAAACAATAATCACCAAAATAAATTGGAACCTTGATTGTCATAAATGAGGAATAATTAGTGAGACAATATCACAAACAGCTAGTGATTAGTGTGAGACAATAATAGTAACTACTGAAATTAACACTGATCAAAAGAAAAGAAAAGTGTTCAATCTAGTAATCCTCCAATTTAATCATTATCAATACAAAACCAATCCCCAGCAACACCGCCATAAACTTTATGCACAAAAACTTGTCTCTCAACAAATTTCCTACCGGCAAGTGCACCAGATTGTCGTCCATTAAAAATCACTATAGAGTGAGGTCGAA
The DNA here is from genome assembly GCF_000817695.3 of Arachis duranensis. NCBI lineage: Eukaryota > Viridiplantae > Streptophyta > Magnoliopsida > Fabales > Fabaceae > Arachis > Arachis duranensis. Next base: position 60,532,414 of record NC_029775.3, on the reverse strand, counting down.
TCCCACAGGGATTGGTTGGTTGATCAACGTTAATTAGAGAATTGTTCTAGTTGAACTGAATCAGAATTGAATTGTGGTTGCAGAATGTAAATTGGCAGGAAACTTAAAGTGCAAGAAACGTAAATAACTGAATATAAATGACTGAATTTAAATGGCAGAAAGGAAATTACAGGGAAGTAAAGTGCAGAAGCTTAAATTGCAAGAAATTAAAAGGGAATGGGGTTGCTAAGCATCAAAGTAAAATTGCAGAATGTAAACAGAATGGGTGAGATCATAATTGGGGATTCATTGGGTTTTAGGAGATATTGAACTCTCCGGATCAAATCATTCTCATCTCTTCCTCAATCAATGCATTCATTGACTTTGCTTGGCATTCTTAGATGATTGGGTTCCAATGTCTTGGCTCACCAATCTCTCTAAACTTGAACAATTGCCCAATGTCTTGATTTAATTGCTCATGGGAAGAGATGAAGTTCGGTCACTGATTATACCACCCAAATTCATAAACCAAAGTAGGTAGGATTACATGTCACGATATCCATCCAAACCCCAATTTAATCCAATGTGCAAAAGCGTTTCTAGCATGATTTCCTCATCCCTTTCTCAAGGATCAGAGGAAACTCAATTATGAATAGCTTCTCTGTCAAGACAACTATCCAATTGAATTAAGATCTAAAGCTTTCTAACAAAATCAAGAGAAAATATAGAGGAAGAAGAATGAAAACTGTTATTGATCCATTGAATTACAATAGAGCTCCCTAACCAAATAAAAGGGGTTTAGTTGTTCATAGCTCTCAGAATGGAAAACGAAATTGAAAAATACATTGCAAAAAGATAAAGTGCAGGGAAAGTAAAATTTGGCAGAGTTTCAATACTCAGTGCGTAATCCCCTTTCTAATTTAAACTATAAGCTATTTATACACTTCTTCAATTGATCTTTAAGTCATCTGGGTTGGGCCTTGGCCTTTTTTGAAGTTGATTTGGTTGGCTTCCAATGCAGTTGAGAAGAGAGATATGCCAATTTGTGCATTTCTGATATCAACGTTTGAGTCCACGTTTTTGTGCAAACGTTGAGTCAAATGTCGAAATGAACGTAGTGTTCTTTCACTGACGCGTGCGCAACCTATGTGCGTGCGCATGCCTTGCATTTTGCACCATCGACTCGTGCGAGTACCACATGCGTGCGCATCGATACTATCTTCACCCTTAACCATGCTCGCACGTACCATGCATGCGTGCGCGTCCCTTGGCAGCGTTCATTGACTGAACGCTACGTTCGGGCCATGAATGCTCCTCATGTGTGCGCGTCATTTGCGCATGTGTATGGATGGCTCATTACCTCTTCTACGCTCCTGCATCATGTACGCGTCTGCGCCAATCACCATTAGTGTCACATCGACACGTGCGCGTCATGCACACATGCGCGTTGGTTACCAAATTCAAATTCCAACTCTGAAAGTATCACAGGTGTTCATTCAAAGTGAACGTTGCGTTCATTGCTGGTGAACGCTAATCCTCCATCTACGCATGTGTGCCATGCATGCGTACATGTGGATCTCCAAAAATGCTTTCCCACTGATGACTTGCATCATCTACCCTTCTTTCTTGCATAGAGAAGATCATAAAGGAGCATAAATCTCATTGGATCAGTACAATTCATGCATTATTTGATGAATATTATGGTACACTGCTTTGAGATGAGTTATGCTGAATTGCAGGTGAAAAAGGACATCAAAAATGGGAAGAAGACAAACAAGAAGCTGGGCGTGTGAAACTGGCGTGCCATTTGGAGCAAACGCCACAAAAATGCACTGGCGTGGCACGCCAGGAGCAAAGCGTGGCACGCCAGTACTAAATTCCAGAAGGGAAATCCAAACATGCATGTGGGCATGTGATGATCGGATAATTTATACGCTTTTTGGAATTGTTTTTAGTATGTTTTTAGTATGTTTTAGTTAGTTTTCTTATATTTTTATTAGTTTTTATTTAAAATTCACTTTTCTGGACTTTACTATGAGTTTGTGTGTTTTTCTGTGATTTCAGGTATTTTCTGGCTGAAATTGAGGGACCTGAGCAAATATCTGATTCAGAGGCTGAAAAGGACTGCAGATGCTGTTGGATTCTGACCTTCCGGCACTCGAAGTGGATTTTACGGAGCTACAGAAGCCCAATTAGCGCTCTCTCAATTGTGATGGAAAGTAGATATCCTGGGCTTTCCAGCAATATATAATAGTTCATACTTTGCTCGAGATTTGATGGCCCAAACCGGCGTTCTAAATCAGCTCAAGACTGCCCGGCGTTAAACGCCGGAATTGGCACAGAAGTGGGAGTTAAACGCCCAAACTGGCACAAAAGCTGGCGTTTAACTCCCACAAAAGTCTCTACACGTAGAAGCTTCAATTCTCAGCCCAAGCACACACCAAGTGGGCCCGGAAGTAGAATTTTACGTCATTTACTCATATTTGTAAACGCTAAGCTACTAGTTCTCTATAAGTAGGACCTTTTGCTATTGTATTTTCATCTTTTGATCACTTTAGATCTTAGGATCATCTTTGGACGTCTAGTTCTTAGATTATGGGAGGATGGCCATTCGGCCATGCCTAGACCTTGTTCTCATGTATTTTCAACGGTGGAGTTTCTACACACCATAGATTAAGGTGTGAAGCTCTGCTGTACCTCGAGTATTAATGCAATTACTATTGTTCTTCTATTCAATTCATTATGTGACGCTCATCATCATTCTCACTTATGAACGCGTGCCTGACAACCACTTCTGTTCTACATGCAAACAAGGCTTGAGTGGATATCTCATGGATTCCTTAATCAGAATCTTCCTGGTATAAGCTAGAATTGATGGCGGCATTCTTGAGAATTCGGAAGGTCTAAACCTTGGCTGTGGTATTCTGAGTAGGATTCAGGGATTGAATGACTGTGACTAGCTTCAAACTCGCGATTGTGGGGCGTTAGTGACAGACGCAAAAGAATCACTGGATTCTATTCCAAAATGATCGAGAACCGACAGATGAATAGCCGTGCTGTGACAGAGCACGTTGAACATTTTCAATGAGAGGACGGGACTGTAGCCATTGACAACGGTGATGCCCAACATACAGCTTGCCCTGGAAAGGAGTAAGAAGGATTGGATGAAGACAGTAGGAAAGCAGAGAGAAGGAAGGGACAAAGCATCTCTATACGCTTATCTGAAATTCTCACCAATGAATTACATAAGTATCTCTATCTTTATTTTATGTTTTATTCATCTTTTAATCATTAATCCTCCATAACCATTTGAATCCGCCTGACTGAGATTTACGAGATGACCATAGCTTGCTTCATACCAACAATCTCCGTGGGATCGACCCTTACTCGCGTAAGGTTTATTACTTGGACGACCCAGTGCACTTGCTGGTTAGTTGTGCGTAGTTGTGATAAAGAGTTGAGATTGCAATTGAGTGTACCATGTTGATGGCGCCATTGATGATCACAATTTCGTGCACCAAGTTTTTGGCGCCGTTGCCGGGGATTGTTTGAGTTTGTACAACTGACGGTTCATCTTGTTGCTTAGATTAGGTATTTTTCTTCAGAATTTTTAAAAATGAATTCTAGAGGTTCAAGGTGATGTTCTTATCATCACCAAAGCTAATTGATTTTCATCAATTTAGCTCTTGAATGTAATGTCCTGTTGAAGCTTGGCTAGCCATGTCTAATCTTTTTAGACTGAAGCTTTAGACTAACATTCCATGATTCCTGGAATTCTTATTAAAAATTTTGAATCTCTTTATTTTGTTTTCCATATAATTTTCGAAAAATCCAAAAAAATTACAAAGTCATAAAAATAAAAAATATTTTATGTTTCTTGTTTGAGTCTAGTGTCTCATTTTAAGTTTGGTGTTAATTGCATGTTTCTGTTCTTCTTGCATTTTTCATGTGTCTTCATTGATCTTCAAGTTGTTCTTGATGATTTACTTGCTCTAATCTTTAAATTCTCTTGTTTTGTGTGTTTTGTTGTTTCTCATATCCATTCTCAATTTGTTAGTGTCAGTAGTATACAAACTTCTAAGTTTGGTGTCTTGCATGCATTGTTTATTTGATTTTAGTTGCATTTTGATTTTTCCTCATCATTAAAAATCTAAAAAATTTTTAATTTGTTTCTTTTCAAGTCAATAATACAGAGAATTGAAGATTCAGAACATACAGCAGCGGAATTACACAGAAAAAGCTGGGCGTTCAAAACGCCCAGTGAAAAAGGAAAACTAGCGTTTAAACGCCAGCCAGGGCACCTGGCTGGGCGTTTAATGCCCAAAAGGGTAGCATTTTGGGCATTAAATGCCAGAATGGTTACCATTCTGGGCGTTTAACGCCAGGATGGCACAAGAGGGAAGATTTTGTTTTTAATTCAAATTTTTTTCAAGTTTCCAGAATTTTTCAAAATCAAATCTTTTCAAAATCAATTTCTTTCCATTTTTCAAAAATACTTGCTAACAATTAATGATTTGATTCAACATTTCAAGTATGTTTCCTTTTCTGTTGAGAAAGGTTTAATGTCTGAATCATATCTTTTAAATTTCTTGTTAGCCAAGTCATTAATTTTAAAAATCAAATCTTTTTAAATTGTTTTTCAATTATATCTTTTGAATCATATCTTTTTAAAACCATAACTTTTCAATCATATCTTTTTTATTTCTAATTTCAAAATCTTTTTCAAAAATCACTTTATCTCTTTCCCAACTTTAATTTTCGAAAATCATTCTTCAATTTTTCAAAATCATTTTAAAATCTTTTACTTTAATTTCAAAAATTTCTTCCCCTCTTCTCACATCCTTCTATTTATGGACTAACACTCCTCCACTATCAACAATTTGAACTCCATCTCTCTTGATAAGTTCGAATTCTTCTTCTACCTCCTCCTTCTATTCTTCTTTTCCTTTGACATCTCAAGGAATCTCTATACTATGACATAGAGGATTCCATATTTTCTTGTTCTCTTCTCTTTCATATGAGCAGGAGCAAAGACAAAAGCATTCTTGTTGAGGCTGACCCTGAACCTGAAAGGACCTTAAAGTGGAAGCTAAGAGAAGCTAGAGCACTACTCTCTGTAGAGGACCTAACAGAAATCTTCAAACTAGAAGAAGACATAGCAGCCGAAAACAACAACAATGTCGATAATGCAAGGAAGGTGCTGGGTGACTTTACTGCACCCACTCCCGACTTCTATGGGAGAAGCATCTCTATCCCTGCCATTGGAGCAAACAACTTTGAGCTTAAGCCTCAATTAGTTTCTCTAATGCAATAGAATTGCAAGTTTCATGGACTTCCACTGGAAGATCCTCATCAGTTTTTAGTTGAATTCTTGGAAATCTGTGACACTGTCAAGACCAATGGGGTTGACCCTGAGGTCTATAGACTTATGCTATTCCCTTTTCCTGTAAGAGACAGAGCTAGGATACGGTTAGACTCACAACCTAAAGAAAGCCTGAACTCTTGGGAAAAGCTAGTCAATGCCTTCTTGGCAAAGTTTTTTCCACCTCAAAAATTGAGTAAGCTTAGAGTGGAAGTCCAAACCTTCAGACAGAAGGAAGGTAAATCCCTCTATGAAGCTTAGGAAAGATACAAACAATTGATCAGAAAGTGTCCTTCTGACATGCTTTATGAGTGGAGCATCATAGGTATCTTCTATGATGGTCTGTCTGAACTGTCCAAGATGTCATTGGATAGCTCTGCTGGAGGATCTCTTCATCTGAAGAAGACGCCTACAGAAGCTCAAGAATTCATTGAAATGGGTGCTAATAAACAATTCATGTACACTTCTGAAAGGAATCCTATGAACAATGGGACGAATCAGAAGAAAGAAGTTCTTGAGATTGATACTCTGAATGCCATATTGGCTCAGAACAAAATATTGATTCAGCAAGTCAATATGATTTCTCAAAGTCTGTCTGGAATGCAAGCTGCACCAGGCAGTACTAAGGACACTTCATCTGAAGAAGAAGCTTATGATCCTGAGAATCTATCAATGGAAGAGGTGAATTACATGGGAGAACCCTATGGAAACACCTATAATCCTTCATGGAGAAATCATCCAAATCTCTCATGGAAGGATCAACAGAGACCTCAACAAGGTTTCAGCAACAATAATGGTGGAAGAAACAGGTTTAGCAACAGCAAGCCTTTTCCACCATCTTCTCAGCAACAGACAGAGAATTCTAAGCAGAGCCACTCTGACTTAGCACCCATGGTCTCTGATCTAATCAAAACCACTCAAAGTTTCATGACTGAAACAAGGTCCTCCATTAGAAACTTGGAGGCACAAGTAGGTCAGCTGAGTAAGAAAGTTACTGAACTCCCTCCTAGTACTCTTCCAAGCAATACAGAAGAGAATCCAAAAGGAGAGTGTAAGGCCATCAACATGGCCGAATTTGGAGAGAAGGAAGAGGCAGTGACCGCCACTGAGGAAGACCTCAATGGACGTCCACTGGCCTCCAATGAGTTCCCTAATGAGGAACCATGGGAATCTGAGGCTCACACTGAGACCATAGAGATTCCATTGGATTTACTTCTGCCATTCATGAGCTCTGATGAGTATTCTTCCTCTAAAGAGTATGAAGTTGCTAAGTACCTTGGAGCAATCATGAAGCTAAATGACAAGTTATTTGGTAATGAGACTTGGGAGGAAGAACCTCCTTTGCTCACCAAAGAACTAGATGACTTGACTAGGCAGAGATTACCTCAAAAGAGATAGGACCCTGGGAAGTTCTCAATCCCTTGTACAGTAGGCACCATGACCTTCAAGAAGGCTCTGTGTGACCTAGGGTCAAGCATAAACCTCATGCCTCTCTCGGTAATGGAGAAGCTAGGGATCTTTAAGGTACAAGCTGCAAGAATCTCAATAGAGATGGCAGACAATTCAAGAAAACAAGCTTATAGACTTGTAGAGGATGTTCTGGTAAAGATTGAAGACCATTACATTCCTGCTGATTTCATAGTCCTAGAGACTGGGAAGTGCATGGATGAATCCATCATCCTTGGCAGACCCTTCCTAGCCACAACAAAGGCTGTGATTGATATTGACAGAGGAGAATTGATCATTCAAGTGAATAAAGAATCCTTTGTGTTTAAGGCTCAAGGATATCCCTCTGTAACCATGGGGAGGAAGCATGAAGAGCTTCTCTCAAAGCAGAGTCAAACAGAGCCCCCACAGTCAAACTCTAAGTTTGGTGTTGGGAGGCCACAACCAAATTCTACGTTTGGTGTTGAACCCCCACATTCAAACTCTAAGTTTGGTGTTGGAAGGTTCCAACATTGCTCTGAACATCTGTGAGGCTCCATGAGAGCCCATTGTCAAGCTATTGACATTAAAGAAGCGCTTGTTGGAAGGCAACCCAATGTTATATTTATCTATTTTCCTTTTGTTATTTTATGTTTTCTATAGGTTGATGATCATGTGAAGTCACAAAAACAATTGAAAAAGCAAAAACAGAATGAAAAACAAAAAGAAAAATAGCACACCCTGGAGGAAAAGCTTGCTGGCGTTTAAACGCCAGTAAGGGCAACAAATGGGTGTTTAACGCCCAGTCTGGCACCATTCTGGGCGTTTAACGCCAGAAAGGGGCACCAGACTGGTGTTTAACGCCAGGAATGGGCAAGAAGCTGGTGTTAAATGCCAGAAAGGGGAAACAGCCCAGCGTTTAACGCCAGGATTGGCAGAAAAGGGCATTTTTGCACGCCACTTGGTGCAGGGATGAGATATCCTTGACACCTCAGGATCTGTGGACCCACAGGATCCCCACCTACCCCACCACTCTCTTTCTTCTTCACCCATTCACCAATCACCTCAATACCTCTTCCCCAAAAACCCCTCACCTATCAAATCCCACAATTCTCTTCACCACTCACATCTATCCTTCATAAAACCCCACCTACCTCACCATTCAAATTCAAACCACTTTCCCTCCCAAACCCACCCATAATGGCCGAACCATACCCCCCTCTCCACCCCTATATAAACCCTTTATCACTCCTTCATTTTCACACAACCTAAACACTACTTCTCTCCCTTGGCCGAACCACAAAGCCCCCTCCATCTCCTCCATTTTCTTCTTCTTCTACTCTTTTCTCTCTTTTTTTGCTCGAGGATGAGCAAACCTTCTAAGTTTGGTGTGGTAAAAACATTGCTTTTCATTTTTCCATAACCTTTATGGCACCTAAGGCCGGAGAAACCTCTAGAAAGAGGAAAGGGAAGGCAAAAGCTTCCACCTCCGAGTCATGGGAGATGGAGAAATTCATCTCAAGGGTGCATCAAGACCACTTCTATGAAGTTGTGGCCAAGAAGAAGGTGACCCCCGAGGTCCCTTTCAAACTCAAAAAGGGTCAACTTTGATCAAAGGTTGGACCAAGTCCTCATAGACATCTATGAAGAGGGCTCTCAATGGAAGAGAAAGGGAAGCCGATTCAACTAAGAAGGCATGACCTCAAGCCCATCACTAAGAAGAGGATGGAGCAAACAAGAGATCCCACTCATGGGCATGAGAAAATTCCTCATCATGAAATCCCTGAGATGCCTCAAGGGATGCACTTTCCTCCACAAAACTATTGGGAGCAAATCAACACCTCCCTAGGAGAATTGAGTTCCAACATGGGACAACTAAGGGTGGAGCAC
>NC_029775.3:60494656-60523717 GCF_000817695.3 Arachis duranensis | reverse complement strand
AAGAACAAGCCGCCATCACTAAGGTGGACCCGTTCTTTAATCTCCTTGTTCTTTATTTTTCTGTTTTTCGAAAATTATGCTCTATGTTTTATTTATGTTTGTGTCTTATGATCTGTCATGACAAGTCATCATATACCCATTTTTCAAGCTAATTTCACTTGTTTCACTAGTCTTTATGCACTTTCTTGCACTAGAAGTAAGCAATTTAGAGTGGAATTGCATGTTTTATTTGAATCAAACAACCACCATTTAATTGATGCTAACTCATGAGGTTTAAGCTAAATTTAATTGATTTATAATTGATATATAAGCCTTGTGAATTTAGTGATACTTTGATTGGTTGTTTTGATTATTTGAAGGTGAAGAAAAGAAGAAAAGAGGAAGCGTGGCTTAAGAAAGCGTGGCCCAAGGAAAAAAAGAATGTGGCGCATGGAAGGGAGGAAGCTACACTGCCCTCCAGGAGAGCAGCATAATGAACCAAGCTTCCAAAGAAATTTTGCCCTGCCCTCCTCAAGAGCAATATCGGGCTCCATGCAAGAAAAAATCAAGGGAAATTGTCTCCAAGTGCCACCCATGGGTTTCTAACCCAAGTACAAGAAGGAAAGAAGTGGCGCTACTCACAAAGGAAAATAAGTCAAAAATTGGCCGAAATGCTCCCAGTAAGTCTCGAACACGGAGGCTTCACTAAGAAAGCAAGGAAGCTGCACCACTTGAGTGCTACCTTAATGATGTCCAAGACTTGGCACGCGAAATATTTTAAGCGCACCATGGCAACATTGCCCTGCCCTCCACAAGGGCAGGGCAGCATCCTGATGTCCCACACTCAGCACGCACATAATTTCCTTACTCTGCCTTCCACAAGGGCAGGGCAGCCTCCTGGAAGCTAATTTCTCATGGGCTGAAAATTGGATTAAAAATCCAATTTAATTCATTTCTTCACCAAATCAAAAGCCCATCCAAATTCCAAAATCCAAGAATAGAAAGTGTATAAATAGGAGATAGTTTGATGTAATTAGGGGGACCCTTCTTTTGATTTTTTGAACTTTTACATTTAGAGACTTCATTTTTCTCTGAGAGCTTTGAACTGAGATTTGAGAGAATTGGGAAGGAGAATTGATCTCTCTTCTTCCTTGTTCTTGCTTGAGCATTTTTACTTTTCTTGTTTGAATCTTGGGTGTGAAGAATTGAGGAATTTCTATCTCAATCTCCATTTAAGTTCTCTCTGATTTCTCTACTGCATAATTGAGTTGAATCCCAATTCCTTTACTGCTTCTTCTTTAATTTCTTGTTAATTGCTTTGTGAGTTTGGATCTAGGAAGGCAATTGAGATCTAGACTTTGCTATCTAGTCTCTGGAGTCCTGAGATCCCATTTTTCTTTTGGTTCTTCTGTGAACTCCTGCTGCAATTTAATTTTCCCTTTCTGTTTGAGATCTAACAGAATTCAAATCATCCCTTGCTTTGATAATTGTTGCAATTTAATTTCCCTTGCTTGAATTCTGAAATCCCAGTCCTCAAATCCCTTTTCCATTCAAGCAATTTATATTTCTTGCACTTTAAGTTACTGCAATTTACATTTCTTCCACTTTAATTTTCAGTCATTTAATTTCTTGTTCTTTAAGATTCAGCTCTTTTACTTTCAGTTCTTTTTAATTTCTGCAATTCACCCCTCTCCCTTTACATTTTTTGTTATTTACTTACTGTTGGATACAAAATCACTCAACCAATACTTGATTCGCTTGACTAAATCAACCACCGAACTAAAATTGCTCAATCCTTCAATCCCTGTGGGATCGACCTCACTCCCGTGAGTTTTATTACTTGATGCGACCCAGTATACTTGCCGGTGAGTTTTGTGTTGGATCATTTTCCACACATCAATCATTAGTGTCTTAGTGTCTATGCCTTAAAGTTATGAATGTCCTATGAATCCATCACCTTTCTTAAATGAAAACTGTTTTTATTACAAAAGAACAAGAAGTACATGATTTCGAATTCATCCTTAAAACTAGCTTAATTATTTTGATGTGGTGACAATACCTTTTTTTTTCTGAATGTATGCTTGAACAGTGCAAATGTCTTTTGAATTTGTTGTTCATGAATGTTAAAATTAGTTGGCTCTTGAAAGAAAGATGAAAAAGGAGACATGTTACTGAGGATCTGAAAAATCATAAAAATGATTCTTGAAGCAAGAAAAAGCAGTGAATTCAAAAGAAAAAAGAGAGAGAAAGAAAAAGCAAGTAGAAAAAGCCAATAGCCCTTTAAACCAAAAGGCAAGGGTAATAAAAAGGATCCAAGGCTTTGAGCATCAGTGGATAGGAGGGCCTACTGGAATAACATCCTGGCCTAAGCGGCTAAACCAAGTTGTCGCTAACCATGTGCTTGTGGCGTGAAGGTGTCAAGTGAAAATTTGAGACTGAGCGGTTAAAGTCGTGATCCAAAGCAAAAAGAGTGTGCTTAAGAACCCTGGACACCTCTAATTGGGGACTCTAGCAAAGCTGAGTCACAATCTGAAAAGGTTCACCCAGTTATGTGTCTGTGGCATGGATGTATCCAGTGGTAATACTGGAAAACAGAGTGCTTTAGGCCACGGCCAAGACTCATTAAGTAGCTGTGTTCAAGAATCAACATACTTAACTAGGAGAATCAATAACACTATCTGGATTATGAGTTCCTATAGAAGCCAACCATTCTGAACTTCAAAGGATAAAGTGAGATGCCAAAATTGTTCAGAGGCAAAAAGCTAAAAGCCCCGTTCATCTAATTAATACTGATCTTCATAGATGTTTTTGGAATTCATTGTATATTCTCTTCTTTTTATCCTATTTGATTTTCAGTTGCTTGGGGACAAGCAACAATTAAAGTTTGGTGTTGTGATGAGCGGATAATTTATACGCTTTTTGGCATTGTTTTTAGTATGTTTTTAGTATGTTTTAGTTAGTTTTTATTATATTTTTATTACTTTTTATTTAAAATTCACTTTTCTGGACTTTACTATAAGTTTGTGTGTTTTTCTGTGATTTCAGGTATTTTCTGGCTGAAATTGAGGGACCTGAGCAAATATCTGATTCAGAGGCTGAAAAGGATTGCAGATGTTGTTGCAATCTGACCTCCCTGCACTCGAAGTGGATTTTCTAGTGCTACAGAAGCCCAATTGGCGCGACCTCAATTGCATTGGAAAGTAGACATTCTGGGGTTTCCAGCAATATATAATAGTTCATACTTTGCCCGAGATTTGATGGCCCAAACTGGCGATCCAAATCAGCTCAAGACTGCCCGGCGTTAAACGCCGGAACTGGCACAGAAGTGGGAGTTAAACGCACAAACTGGCACAAAAGCTGGTGTTTAACTCCAAGAAAAGTCTCTACACATAGAAGCTTCAATGCTCAGCCCAAGCACACACCAAGTGGGCCCGGAAGTGGATTTTTACGTCATTTACTCATATTTGTAAACCCTAAGCTACTAGTTCTCTATAAGTAGGACCTTTTGCTATTGTATTTTCATCTTTTGATCACTTTAGATCTTAGGATCATCTTTGGATGTCTAGTTCTTAGATTATGGGAGGCTGGCCATTCGGTCATGCCTAGACCTTGTTCTTATATATTTTCAACGGTGGAGTTTCTACACACCATAGATTAAGGTGTGGAGCTCTGCCGTACCTCAAGTATTAATGCAATTACTATTGTTCTTCTATTCAATTCAGCTTATTCTTGTTCTAAGATATTCATTTGCACCCAAGAACATGATGAATGTGATGATTATGTGACGCTCATCATCATTCTCACTTATGAACGCGTGCCTGACAACCACTTCCGTTTTACATGCAAACAAGGCTTTAGTGGATATCTCTTGGATTCCTTAATCAAAATCTTCGTGGTATAAGCTAGAATTGATGGCGGCATTCTTGAGAATCCGGAAGGTCTAAACCTTGATTGTGGTATTCTGAGTAGGATTCAGGGATTGAATGACTGTGACGAGCTTCAAACTCGCGATTGTGGGGCGTTAGTGACAGACGCAAAAGAATCACTGGATTCTATTCCGACATGATCGAGAACCGACAGATGAATAGCCGTGCTGTGACAGAGCGCGTTAAACATTTTCACTGAGAGGACGGGACTGTAGCCATTGACAACGGTGATGCCCAACATACAGCATGCCCTGGAAAGGAGTAAGAAGGATTGGATGAAGACAATAGGAAAGCAGAGAGACGGAAGGGACAAAGCATCTCCATACGCTTATCTGAAATTCTCACCAATGAATTACATAAGTATCTCTATCTTTATTTTATGTTTTATTCATCTTTTAATCATTAATCCTCCATAACCATTTGAATCCGCCTGACTGAGATTTACAAGATGACCATAGCTTGCTTCATACCAACAATCTCCGTGGGATCGACCCTTACTCGCGTAAGGTTTATTACTTGGACGACCCAGTGCACTTGCTGGTTAGTTGTGCGAAGTTGTGATAAAGAGTTGAGATTGCAATTGAGCGTACCATGTTGATGGCGCCATTGATGATCACAATTTCGTGCACCAGCATGGCACGCTAGGGACTGAGCATGGCACGCTAGCACAAAATTCCAGAGAGCAAAATAGAGAACCCAAAAGACCTGGCGTGCCACGCCTGGCCCATCAACTACTATGGGCATGCCACTTGAAGTCAAAGGCATGGCACGCGAACTCACCATCTCAAGAAGAACCTCTATTATGGCATGCCACATGGTGTCGAAGGCATGGCATGCCAGCTCCAAAAAGTCACTTTGGCATGCCACTTGAAGACCCAGGCGTGGCACACCAAGCTTGAAGAGTGCACAAATACATGGGCGTGCCACTTGAGTAGCACGGCGTGGCATGCTAGTACAATGATCTAGAGAAAGGGCTGAAGGCAATTGAAGACTGGGCGTGCCACTTGAAGTCGAAGGCGTGGCACGCCAACCCCTCAACCTCACTTCAGCATGCCACTTGAGCAACCAGGCGTGGCACGCCAATGCACAAGACAACATGAGCAAGGACTGGGCATGCCACTTAGTGTCGAAGGCGTGGCACGCCAAGCCGAGCATGTCACTATAGCGTGCCACTTGAAGGCCGAGGTGTGGCACGCCACTTACTGGAATGAGACAAGATCATGGGCATGGCACGCCAACTTTTAGGCGTGACACGCTGGTATAAGTTTTCAGATAGGATGGAAGAGGCCAATTACATGGGGCGTGCCACTTGGTATCGAAGGCGTGGCACGCTATTCACTATTCTTCACTTAGGCGTGCCAGTTGAGCAACTAGGCTTGGCACGCCAATGTCATTTAGAGGACAAAGAAGCATTGGGGCGTGCCACTTGAGTTCGTGGCGTTGCACACCAAGCAGAGGAACCATTCACTCACAAGGGGCGTGGCACGCCAGACACTGGGCGTGCCACGCTAGTGTAATTTTCCAGAGGAGCTTAGCCAAGCACACAACAAGGGCGTGGAACGCCAGACCCTAGGCGTGCCACACTAGTTCAAGTTTCCAGAAGCAAAGGAAAGTGGAAAAAGCAAAGGGCGTGCCACTTGAGCTCGAAGGTGTGGCACGCCAACACAAGAATTCCACTATGGCGTGCCACTTGAGTTCGAAGCCGTGGCACGCCAAGGTCGATGAAGGGATGAGCATGCCACTTGAAGGATTGAGCGTGGCACGCCAAGCTATTTTGAAGGGCACGTGACACGCCGGTGATGCGCTAGCCACACGCCAGCTAAGAAGTAACGCTTATTGAGTGTTTTCTTTCCCTCTAAAATGTAATTTTTCCGTTTTTCACTTTTGTAATTCTTTTCTTTTATTAGGAGTAGTATAAATACCCCCAAGGAGTATTGAAGAGGGGTTAAGCAGTTAGTTCTAGTTCCACTTTTACATTCCACTTTTGAGTACTTTTCTAGCTATGAGTAGCTAACTTCCCTCTCATTGAGAAAGGGAGCTCTGTTGTACTTGATGGATTGATAATAGTAAAATCCTTCTTCTCTTCATCTTCTCTTTGATTTCTAGAAGGAATTTCGTTCTTCATGTTTAGTGTACAATTATCTTGGGAAAGAGATTAAATGCAATTGGGTTTCATGGGAACCTTGGGAAAGGAAACATGAAACCATGCTTGAAATCCCTTCTCACACTCGAGTAGAATCTGGGTCTTGGTGATGGTATACGTGACATATAATCACCCCTCTACCTGGCTCTACAAGGGTGTGTGGTATAATCAGGGACCAAGCATATCTCTCTTCATGAGCAATTAGACCAAGAAATTGGCTATTGATCAAGATCTGAGAGATTGGGTCACCAAGGGATTGGGGCTCAATCAATCACCAAGAGGTCAGTGAGTTGCATGATTGAAGAGCATCTAAGCTAAAGTTAATCCAAAGAGACAACATCTCCCAATCTCAATGAATTTCCCCATTCTCATCTATCCATTTCTTTATAGCTTAATTTTACATTCAGCAACTCCCCACTCCCATTTACATTCAAGTCATTTATGATTCAGCACTTTACATTCTGCAATTTCCATTTCTACACTTTATTGCGTTTCTTTATATTCTAGTCATTTATGTTTATGTCAGTTACAATTCTGCACTTCACAATCTTATTGATCTGCTTGACTATTTCATCAATCAATTAAAACTGCTCGGATTTGCCAATCTCTGTGGATACGATCCCACTCCACTATGGGTTATTACTTGGCGATGATTTTGGTGCGCTTGCCAAAAGAACTGATTCACTAAATTTTTGAGAGGGGTAGTGAAATCTGGTCATCAAGTTTTATGGCGCCGTTGTCGGGGATTGGCTTAAATTTGATAGTGATTAAATTAATTGGAGAGCTAGATTAAGCAATTTAATTTCCCTGTTATTTTAATTTTCTTTTATTTAGCATTTTTTATTTTATTTTTATCTTATTTTGAGCTCTATTTCCTTCTTCTTTGATTATCCATATTTCCACTCTTCTAACTGTTTGATCAATTGCACCACTCACACTAACAACTACTTTAACACAAGTAATTCATTCATCCACTTTCTTTCTTGCTTTTTGCCTTGATTGGTTGTATGATAGGTAGGAGAAGTGGGGCTTCAACTTCCTTTGATTCTAAACCTGAGAGTACCTTCCTTAGATTAAGGAGGGAAGCAAGAGGGAAGAGAGTCGTTGGTGCTGAGGAAGAGGAAGAGTATTTTGAAACAAACATGGAGGAGAATATGGAGAATCACCATGAGAAAGAAGTTCATAACTATGCCAGAGGAGGCCCAGTCAATCATGATGGGCAAGAAAGGAGAGTTTTAGGCTTCTATATCAACCCAAACCCAGGGAATTGTGGCAGCAGCATCCTAAAGCCAACAATTCGTGCCAATAACTTTGAGCTGAAGCCTTAGCTTATCACACTTGTTCAGAATAATTGCTCATATGGAAGAAGTGCTCAAGAAGATTCCAATCAACATCTTAGCACATTCTTGAGGATATGTGATACTGTAAAGTCCAACGAGGTACACCTTGACATCTACAAACTACTCTTGTTTCCTTTCTCACTCAGAGATAAGGCAACAAAGTGGTTGGAATCATTCCCCAAGGATAGCCTAACTACATAGGAGGAGTTCGTGAATAGATTCCTTGCAAGATTTTACATGCCACAAAGAATTAATAGGCTGACAGCCGAGGTGCAAACTTTCAGACAACAAGATTGAGAAACACTCTATGAAGCCTAGGAGAGATTCAAAGATCTGACAAGAAGATGCCCACCAAAAATGTTCAATGAGTGGGTACAACTACATATCTTTTATGAGGGATTATCTAATGAAGCAAAGAAGGCAGTGGATCATTCTTCAGGAGGCTCACTCAACAAAAAGAAAACCATTGAAGAGGCCATAGATGTCATTGAAACTGTAGCAAAAAATGAGTATTTCTATGCCTCAGAAAGGACTCAGAAGAAGGGAGTGCTAGAACTCAACTTTGTAGATGCTTTGTTAGCTCAGAACAAAGCAATTGCAGCACAAATAGCAGCATTAACCAATATGATTCTCACAAATAGCAGCACAAATACCCTTCCCAATTCTCACACAGCACGCGTAAGCGCTCAAGGCGCGCACGCGTCAGTTCCCAAAATTCGTCAATGTACGCGGACGCACCCTATGCACGGCCGCGTTGTGTTGAAAACGGGTTAACCCTAGGACGCGAGGAATATTGCGCAGTCGCGAACTTCACCCCTTCACAACCCCCCTCATCTCCTCCCTCCTTATCCCACCAACTCCCTCACCCTACAGCCGCGGCAATCGGCCATCACCCTCACCCCTACCCACCCTCTCTCTCCTTCTCACTCATCCATCTATCTCTCACTAATTCTCTCTCCTTCCGCCCACTGCCACCATCCAGCGCCGTTGAGCACCGCTGCAGCCACCGATGACCAAACCCTCCCATTTTTTTCATTCCTCTCCCACTTATAACACCCTTCCAGTTCTTGTTTGCCTCGTTTCACCATTCCCTCTTTGCCTCGTCTCACCATAACCGCCCCCTCCCTCTCACGGCACCACCGCTGCAGCCCAGCCCAGCCGCTGTAGCTCCGCCGCCGCCATCTGAGGTGGGACATTTCCCATCCTCTGCCCCGTTGCCTACCCACCCCATTTCTGATTTTACCCAGCTTTCAGGTTACCTGCTTCAACTCTGTTTTCTTTACTCTTCATTACCGTTAGTTTTAGTTAGTTAGAACTTGATTTTTGCATGTTAGGATAGATAGATATAACTGCGCTTGGGTAGCTAGGATGTGGTTAGAGGATTCTAGGCTTGATAATTGCTCCATTTGTGTTCACTCTCTACTTGATCACTTGTCTGTTGAATGCTGATTTTGGGCTACTTTGTATTCAATTAGTGTTGCCTTGCTGCTATATCATTGCTGCTGTGTTTATATGATGCTATAATCATACTATTCATGCTATGTTTGCTATCCGGGAACGTCCAATTTTAAGCCGGAATGCTACCCAATTTTTCATAAAACTGTTTCACTTTCATTTACTAATCTCGGGACTGAACTTGGCACTCACAGCTTAACCTTCGTCCTAACTCACTCCAAGTTCAATGCGCAGAATTTTGGGCCAGCATTCCCGCACTTGTTATTTTACTCTTGTGATCATTACATGATGTTCACCATTTCACAATAGTTGGTACGCTTTGATTGTGCAACTCCCTTTTTAACTCAACCTCATTTTTAACCTCTCAGAGTTGCACAATTGCATTTTAATTGCTTGTAATACCAATTATTGCAAGTCACTTTCATGCATTTTTGAGAATTCCATACCCTCATGATGGTGAACACATTTGTTGTGCACAATTTGCTTATCTCTTTTCATTAGGCAATTCTTACCACTAATTCTCTAACTTCATTTTCCTAACCCTCTGACTTCTTTTACTTACTAAGTTCACTTTAATTACACTTAACCGCGTAACCATTCTTTTAGGATATGAATAATGGATATGCCTATTCTTTGAGCGTTGTGTCACATTGTTTGAAATGCTGAATTCTTGGTTCATAGCTATGCTTTTTGTGCCTGTCCAAGTTTTCAAATTTTAGTTCACATCATAATTGCTTGCCATCTATCTTACATCTTGAATATGCTTCATGCTATTTGCTTGATTGCTTATATTTTATTATATTCTAATTTTCAGGATGTTAGACAAAGGAAAAAGAAAAGTATCATCTTCCAAAAAGAGGAAGAGAACACCAGACCATACTTTTGCATCCCTTCTAGCCTATGCTCAAAACCCTCTAAATGATATAGACAAAGAAAACCAATTGTTGCCGGCTCAGGATGCGATCAAATTTTTCAATCTCTACTGTGAACTCAGATTCCCATCCTACAATTCAAAGAATCTGAATACTGAGAAGAAGCTAGTTATTCCATCAGATTTGACTGACATCATCCACCAACGCATTGACCGGATGGGTTTGGCTTTTGTGGATAGAGAGTTGAGCCGGGTGAACTGCTCTTAGGTGCATGAATTTTACTGTAATTTCTTCCGCCACACCCTTGACTCGGAACTTATTAGAGGGATTGAGATACCTATCACAGAGCAGGCCATTGAGGATGCCCTTACCTGCCAGCCTAAGACCGGTGATACTGATGCCTTCCTACAGGTTGAGATAGAGCTTCGCTGCATGACCTTCAATTTTGATGCACTGAGAGCAGTGGTAGCCACTCCCGAAGCCCCTTGGGTTATGGATGCCGAGAACAAGGCACCCAAAGGGATGCACTTCAGCTATCTGAGCTGAGAGGCCAAGACTTGGCAGCAGATCTTCGCTCACTACGTCATGCCCACTACCCATTTTACAGAGATCCCAGTTGCTATGATGATCTTGATCAGCTGTGTGCTAGAGGGGAAAGAGGTTTATTAACCCCAGCTGATCAAGCGATTTATGTGGAGAGCCCATATCCGATGCATCTTTCCTTTCCCGGTTATGGTAACTCAGATGATTCAGAGAGCCGGAGTTCCGTGGCACCAGGAAGATGTATCACCACCCCACCGCTCCCTGCGAAGGAGCCAGTTACCATTCCATGTAGATCCTGGGTGCACGAGAAGCCTGCCTCCCAACGCCGATCTCGGGCCAGAGCAGCAGTTGAGGGAGCTGGACCCTCTTCATCATCTGCCCCTACAGGAGCATCTACTTCAGCTGCAGCACTTCCTATGCCACCACCGGCCGTACCTCAGCCGACTTACTTACTAGTTCAGCCTCTCTTTTGATACATGGAGTGCAGCAAGTGCCAGATCATGCGTCAACTGGATCAGATTGATCAGATGTTTGTGGCCTAGGTCCTTGAGCTACCCCCTCTACCAGAGTCCTCCGGCTCAGATAAGGAGACCCTTGAGGAGGAGCAGCCCGATTTACAGGATGAGGGTACTCATGAGGAAGAGCAGCCCGATTTACACGATGAGGGTACTCATGAGGAAGAGCCGGTTCACATGGAGATACCACCTCAGACTCAGAAGACTCAGCCTCAGTCGGTACCACAGCCAGTGCCAGAGCCTACCGGTGCACCTATCCCTGGTCCTCAGGATTAGCATCGAGGACAATGCTTGATCTTAAGTGTGGGGAGGTTGCTGGTGGCACCATTAGAGGACCAGTGAATATTTTAGCTATTTCTTATTTATGCTACCTAGATATCTTATTTTGTGCACTTTTGTATAGATTTGTCATTTTGGATATTTCAGATACTTTTGCCTTAGTAGTTGCATACTTTGCTATTTTGGATATTAGATGTTTTGGATGCTAGACTTCATACTTTTAGTCGGGTCTTTCTTTATATACTTTTGCATATTTTTCTTTTATTTTGTGGTTGTGATTAGAAATTATTTTGGAATTGTTAAAACCTAGTTAGCCCTTTTTGCATAAGAAAATTGTTTGAAGAAAGAAGAAGGAAAGGGTAAACTAAAGAATTTTTAGAATTTCTCAATCACAACAATGCTTAGTCAAATATTGAGATTCCAAGGAATTTAACTATAGGGCACCACTCCAATTGATTGGAAAAATTTTGTGGAACTTGCTTGAATTTTATTTTGTAAAGCATGTTTTGAGCTAAGAACACAAGCAAGTGAGTTTTGAGCCTATTGATGTGGTTACATTTTATAACCACATATTCTTCCTTCTTGTGTGCAATTATTTTCTTTCTATGATTATGATCCTAGATTTGCTTGATTCTATATGTCCAATTACTCCTTGTATTCATGCATTTATATGATTGAGGCCATTATTTCATTAACTCACTTAACCAAATAGCCTACCTTTTATCATCCACTTGCAACCAATTTTGAGCCTATGCTTAACCCAATTATTCTTTATTTTAGCACATTACAAGCCCTAAAGTGGAAAACAATGAAAGTCCCTCGTTTGGATCTTTGATTGGCTTAGGCTAGTGAGAGTGCTTATTTTCAAGATTAGTGAGGATTGGGAACATTGGTTAGGATAAAAGGGATGTTTTGTATTTTTATATTTGGGAATTGGTGTATGCTCATGTATTGGTCAAATGTAAAACCTTATGCATTGATATTCTTGAAAGAAAAGAAAGAAAAATGAAAAGAAAAAAAAAGAAAAGAAAAGAAAAAAAATATGTAGGAAAGAAAGGAAAAGAAAAAAAAAGAAAAGAAAAGAAAAGCAATAAAAGGGGACAAAATACCCCAAAGTAAAGTTCGAATAAAATCAATGCATAAGTGTTGTGAAATGGAAAGAAAATGCATCAGTATGTGAAAAGTGAAAGATGGGTAGTTAGGTTAGAATTCAATTGTATAGGTCACTATATAGGCTAGGTGGGAAAGTTTAGGCTCATCAAAGGTCCAAATTCTAGTATCCATATATGATCCTACCATGACCCTAGCCCCATTACAACCTACGAAAGACCTCATGATGAATGTATGCATGCATGGATTAAGTGTTGATTGTTAGAAGAACAAATCTTGGAAAAACATGATTAGAAGAGAATTGAGTGAATTAACCCTTAAACACTTTAGTGAAAAGAGTGCAAATACATCCGGTGAGGGTTCAAAAGCTCAATCACATGTTTTCACCACTATCATCTATATTCATGCAAGTCTATGATTCTTTTGATAATCCAATGCAATTGTGGTTTGGAATCGATTCCTATTGCCCTATCTCTTGTGATTACACATGTTTTCTTGGGATATGATTTATTTGGACCAAGCATTTTCATTCACTTTAGGTAGTTGCATTTAGATAGGTTCACGTAGCTTAGTTGCATTTAATAAATGTTATACCCCTTAATTCCTTCTTATTTTAGCATGAGGACATGCTAAGGTTTAAGTGTGGGGAGGTTGATAAACCCCATTTTTAGGGTTTATCTTGTGTTGAATTTAGAGTATTTTGATAACATTTTCTCACATTTAACCAATGAATTAGCATGGTTTTGTTATCTCTCTCGTATTTGTGCTTGAGTGTAAAAACATGCTTTTTAAGCCTTTACTTCGATAATTTTAATTCATCCTTGATTCCATAAGATGCCTTGATGTGTTTGCTAGTAATCTCAGGTTAAAATAGGCTAGGCATGGATCAAAGGAACAAGGAAGGAAGCATGCAAGTAGAGAGAAGCACAAAAAGCCAATAAACTGATCTCGTCCAAGGACGCGCACATTACAATATCGACCAGGGACGCGTACGCATACTATGCACGTCCGTGCCAAAGGCCGCACGTGATTTTTAAATGAAACTCGTGCCCAGCGATTTCAGGGAAGCTATGGGGCCCAGTGCAACTAACTTTGGCGCTAAAATGCATTAAAAGGACCAAGGATTTAAGGGGAAGGAATCATCTTTCATCAATAGCATCATTTTTACACATTAGGATTAGTTTAGAGATAGTTTCCAGAGAGAGAAGCTCTCACTTCTCTCTAGAATTAGGATTAGGTTTAGGTTAATCTCTCTTCTTAGATCTAGGATTAATTCATGCATTGATTTACTTTTCCTTTATCAATTCTTACTCTTCTATTCTTCCTCTCTCTAGTTATGTACTTTAATTCTTGCAATTCTTCATTTTGTTATGGATCTAATGTTGTTCTTTTGTTTTCTTTCAATAATGCAGTTTGAAGTAATTCATGATAATTGTGATTTCCTTGATTGTTGTTATTAATCCTTTGTTTTCTTTCTTGTTGTGATTTACTATATTTCTCTTTTGTACCTTCCAAGTGTCTGATGAAATACTTGGGAGAATGTTATAATAGAATTTTATGTTCTTGGCTTGGGAAGATAAGTTAGGAACTCTTGAGTTACTAATATCCAAGTGATTGATAGTTAATAGCCATTGACTCTAGCCTTCATTAATTCAATTAGTGAACTAGGATGACTTAGTGAGATTGATCCTTACTACTATCATGATTGTGATTAGTGATAATGATATAGGTCCTTGATCATCAAACTTTGCCAAGACCATTTTGTTAATAAAATTTCATTTCCATTTACTTTTCATATTTCTCATCTAAAACCCCAAAATAAACAAGTTCGTAACCAATAACAAGAACACTACCCTGCAAGTCCTTTGAGAGACGACTTGAGGTTTAAATACTTCGGTTTATAGATTTTAGGGTGTTGTACTTGTGACAAACAAATTTTTGTATGAAAGGATTATTGTTGGTTTAGAGACTATACTTTACAACGAGATTTCATTAATGAAATTCTAAACCGTCAAAAATCTAATCATCACCAACCAAGCCTCAGTCATTCAAGACCAAACTCCTCAACAAGAAGGGAATACATCAGAATCTAAAGGTGAGTGGGAACAAGCCAATTATGTGCACAATTCATCCAGAACACCATATGACCCACACTCTAAGACATACAACCCAGGTTGGAAGAACCACCTAAACTTTGGGTGGGGAAATCAAAAAAACCATAACTAGGACCACAACAAGCCTTATCCATCAAATCAGCATCCCAACCACAATCCCAACCATCAAATAGGGAACCATAGACCCTACCATAACTCACAAAACACATCATACCATAACAACCAACCCATACACAACAACCTCAATCAAGATGCACCATCCTCAACTATGCAACCATGCAAAATCAAGAGCAACTTTGAGAGGATGGAGGCTGCAATAGCATAACTATCATCCCAGATTATAGGGGCAGTCTCTTTCCTCATGGACAGACAAGCACAAACTGACAGAAGGATAGATGCTAATCAAGAGGAATACAGGTCAAATCTAAAAAATCAAGGTGCAGCAATCTCAAAGTTGGAAGCACAAGTTGGTATCCTGTCCAAGCAAATTCCACTTTCCACACACATATTTTCCAGCGATACCATGGCTATTCCAAGAGGGGAATGCAAAGCCATAACTCTAAGAAGTGGGAAGGTTGTAGTGGAAGGAACCTCATGCAAAGATAATCATGAGGAGGTTGCATCAAAACATGGGAACGAGGATGAAAGGGGGACCCTAGCTTCACCTCCACCCAAACCAGTCTTGAAGCCTTATATGCCAAAGGCACCATACCCACAAAGACTGAGAAAAGATGGGAAGGATGGCCAGTTCTCTAAGTTCCTAGAGATTTTCAAGAAGCTCCAAATCAACATACCATTTACTGACGCATTAGAATAAATGCCACTCTATGCCAAGTTTTTAAAGGAGATTATAACCAAAAAGAGGAACTGGGAGGCAAAAGAAACCATAGTATTGACTGAGGAATGCAGCACTATCATACAGAAGAAGTTGTCTCAAAAGCTAAAAGACCCAGGGAGTTTTCAATTCCCCTGCATCATAGGGGACATCACTATTGAGAAAGCTTTGTGTGATTTGGGAGCTAGCATAAACCTTATGTCCCTAACCATGATGAGAAGGATGAAAATTGAGGAAGCTAAGCCAACAAGAATGGCACTCCAATTGGCTGACAGAACATTTAAGTTTCCACATAGGGTGGTGGAAGACTTGTTAGTGAAAGTAGCAGAATTCATTTTTCCTGCAGCCATTATTGATGTACAGAAAGGGGAACTAGTATTGATATTGCATGAAGAGAAAATGGTCTTCAATGTCTTTAAAGCAATGAGTTACCCCAAGGAACCTATAGGAGAATGTATGCTGGTGGACACCATGGAACAGGCAGTTTAAGAAGTTATAGAAGAAAAACAATGTGGAGAAAGCATTGAGCTGGAACAAGCACCAGATGGAGGACTACCACAAGCAACCATGAGGAACTCAATTATGCCAACTACCACAGACAATAAGGATGTAGACTCACCAAAACTAGAGCTGAAAGCCTTACCAGCCAACTTAAAATATGCATATCTGGGTGCTAACAACACTCACCCAATAATCATAAATTCAAGTCTAAGTAAAGAACAAGAAGAGGAACTTATCCAAGTGCTGAGACAACATAAGGATGTCAAACCCTCAAGACAGCAACAAAAGAGGCTGAACCCAACTATGAATGAAGTGGTTCAGAAAGAAATGCTGAAATTATGGCAAGCAGGGGTGATCTATCCCATCTCAGACAGCTCTTGGGTATGCCCGGTGCAAGTAGTTCCTAAGAAGGGAGGGATCACTCTGGTGGCAAATAAGAAGAATGAATTGATACCCACAAGGACGGTAACCGGATGGCGTATGTGCAATGACTACTGGAAACTTAATGAAGCCACCCGAAAGGATCACTTTCCCCTGCCCTTCATGGGCCAAATGCTTGAAAGATTGGCAGGACATGAGTACTACTATTTTCTAGACGAGTATTCGGGCTACAACCAGATTGTTGTAGACCCCAAGGATCACGAAAAAACTTCATTTACTTGTCCATATGGCATTTTTGCTTATAGGAGGATGCCCTTTGGATTGTGCAATGCACCTGCCACATTCCAAAGGTGCATGCTCTCCATTTTTTTGGATATGATTGAGAAGTTCATAGAAGTATTTATGGACGATTTCTATGTGTTTGGGGATTCATATTCTGATTGCCTATACCATCTTTCTCTTGTGCTAAAAAGGTGTTAAGAAACCAACATGGTTTTAAACTGGGAGAAGTGCCATTTTATGGTAACTGAAAGGGTGGTTCTTGGTCACAATATTTCAAAAGATAGCTTAAAAGTAGACAGAGCAAAAGTGGAAGTAATTAAAAAATTACCTCCACCTTGCAATGTCAAAGCAATCAGAAGCTTTTTGGGACTGATGCCAGGGCATCTAGGCCAGTTTCACTGACCTTTTCTTTACTATTTTAGGGTAGTTTCATGCATTTTCTTAGTGAATAAGGCAAGTTTTGGGTAAAAATACACTTACACATTGATTCAAGCAACTATTGTGAATTTTGCATGATTTCATGAGATTTTTGCTAGAATTGCATGATAACTTGATGATGCATAATCTCATGACTTTGGCTAGAGCTTTGATGCACTTTAATTGCTTGATTTCAGGACAAATAAAGCATGGAAGAACCACGTTAGCATTCACGTTAACTTAGTTAACGAGAACACTAACGTGGAATGGCAAGGAGCTTGCAACGTTAATGAGAAAAGTGATCACCAATAACGCCTGCGAAGCCATCCATAGCTCACATTAATAGCCACGTTAACTAAGTTAATGTGGTAGTTAACGTAGAAGAAAAAGGGGAACTCCACGTTAACGAGCAAAGTGAACACCACTAACGTTGGGAAACTAGGCAATGCCCTACGTTAAGAGTCACGTTAACTTAGTTAACGTGAACTCTAACGTGGAAGATGAGCAACAACGCCAATGTTAGTGACACTCACTTTTGTTACTAACGTTGGATCATTAGCATTGCCTACGTTAATTCTCACGTTAAGATTGTTAACGTGAAAGTTAACGTGGAGTTGAATTCAAAGAACCAATGTTAGTGACACTCACTTTTGTCACTATCGTTGGGAGATGGCTTCATTTACTACGTTAAGAGCCATGTTAACTTAGTTAACGTTAGTCCTAACGTAGGAACTTTAGGCAATTGGAGCGTTAGTGACAAAGGTGAGTGTCACTAACGCTCTCGAAGGTGAAGAACACCCACGTTAAGAGCCACGTTAGCTAAGCTAACGTGAGACTTAACGTAGGGGCAAGAGGCAAGCCAACGTTAATGGGAAAAGTGAGTCCCATTAATGTTTGCGAAAAGGGTCACAAGCCAACGTTAATGGGAAAAGTGAGTCCCATTAACGTTGGCCAAGGATTGAATAGGAGAAATTAGTAGTCACGTTAAGACTACTAACGTTGGAGTTAACGTGGGTATATAAGGGTGGAACGTTAGTGGAAAAAGTGAATGCCACTAACGTTCTCGCACCCAAAAATGTGACTCAACGTTAATCTCACTAAATGCCCAAGCCTAATTCATATTTCTCTGCAAGCTGGGCCCACTAAAGATGAGAACTGCTTCAACTCAAGGTCCATAGCCCACATCCAAGACTGGAAGAACTCACTAGAAGATCATGAGGAGTAGTATATATTGGAGTAGTTTTGAACTAGAGAGGAGCTTGGTACTTCTGGGCACTACTCTCTATATATTTACTTTTTCTGCACTTTAGCAGGGATTCTTCTTTTCTGCTATTTTTCATTTCTAGAGATATGAACAACTAAACCCCTTTCATTGGGTTAGGGAGCTCTGTTGTAATTTGATGGATCAATTATAGTTTTCATTCCTCTTCTTCTTTGGCTAGAAATACTTTCTCATATTGGACCAAATTGGGGTTTGGATGGATATTGTGACATGTAATCCTTTGATTTAGGAATACATGTGGTATAATCAGTGACCACACTTCAACTCTTCCCATGAGCAATTAAATCAAGGAATTGGGCAATCGTTCAAGCTTAGAGAGATTGGATTGCTAAGGAATTGGGATCCAATCACTTAAGATTGCCAAGGAGATCAATGAATGCATTGATTGAGGAAGAGATAAGAATGAACTTGATCCGGAGAATGCAACATCTCCTGAACCCAATGATTTCCCCATATCTTATCTTACCCATTCTCTTTACTTTCCGCCATTTAATTTCATGCTTATTACCCCAACTCCCCATTTAAGATTTTGCACATTAATTCTTGCTATTTACTTTCCAGTCATTTAATTTTCTGCAAATTCCAAATCCAATTTCTGCTCAGCTCAACTAGCACTTTCTTCTAACTAAAATTGCTTAACTAATCAATCCCTGTGGGATTCGACCTCACTCTACTATG
Source organism: Arachis duranensis (assembly GCF_000817695.3). Classification (NCBI taxonomy): domain Eukaryota; kingdom Viridiplantae; phylum Streptophyta; class Magnoliopsida; order Fabales; family Fabaceae; genus Arachis; species Arachis duranensis. The sequence continues at coordinate 60,505,065 of NC_029775.3, read as the reverse complement.
AGTTTTACTTGACGATAATTCGGTATACTTATCGAAGGGAAATTTGTTGAGAGACAAGTTTCCACGCATCAGGGACATGCTGGATTCTATATGAGGTTTATTAAAGATTTTTCTAAGATTGGAAAACCCCTTAGCAACCTACTTGTATCAAATACTCCCTTTGTTTTTTTATAGAGAATGCATGGTAGCCTTTGATGAACTCAAAAAGAAACTCTCCTCTATACATATTATAGCACCACCAAGCTGGGATCTTCCCTTTGAACTAATGTGTGATGCATCTGATTTTGCTGTTGGTGCTGTTCTAGGACAGAGGAAAGACAAGCTACTACATGTCATTTACTATGCTAACAAGGTCCTTAATGAGAATCAAAGGAACTATACCACCATGGAGAAAGAACTTTTAGCCATAGTTTTTGCTTTTGATAAGTTTAGATCATATCTCATTGGCTCAAAAGTAATTGTGTTCACTGATCATGCAGCACTCAAATACTTGCTTACCAAACAAGAATCTAAGCCTAGATTGATAAGGTGGATCCTACTACTCCAAGAATTTGATATTGAGATTAAAGATAGGAGTGGAGCAGAGAACAAGGTAGCTGACCACCTCTCAAGGATCCCATAAGAAGAAGAAATGCAGCAAGTAGCAGTAAATGAAAACTTTCCTGATGAACAACTGATGATGATTCAAGTAGTCCCTTGGTTTGCAGACATAGCTAACTTCAAGGCTATTGGGGAGCTACCAACTAACATCAATAAGCACATGAGGAGGAAGCTAATAAAGGATGCTAAACACTGCATCTGGGATGACACCTATTTGTTTAAAAAATGTACTGATGGTGTCCTAAGAAGATGTATATCCTATGAAGAAGGGCAAGAAGTGTTATGGTAGTGCCATGGGCCAGCATATGGAGGTCACTTCAGTCGAGAAAGGACAGCAGCAAAAGTGCTCCAATCCAGATTTACTAGCCGACAGTGTTTAAGGATACCAAGGAAATGGTGTCAAGGTGTGATGAATGTCAAAGAGCTGGTAATCTAACCAAGAGGAATGAGATGCCACAGCAATACATACTAGAGCTAGAACTATTTGATGTTTGGAGAATAGATTTCACGGGACCATTTCTAACCTCATACTCAAATAGCTACATATTAGTGGCTGTTGATTATGTTTCAAAATGGGTAGAGACCACAGCTACTGCAACAAATGACAACAAGGTTGTGATAAACTTCTTGAGAAGGAACATCTTCAGCATATTTGGAGTTCCCAGAGCTCTCATTAGTGATGGAGGATCACACTTCTACAACAAACAGTTGGAAAGACTCCTTCTCAGATATGGAGTAAAGCACAAAGCGGAAACTCCATACCACCCACAGACCAACGGGAAAGCTGAGATCTCTAACAGAGAGCTGAAATGAATCCTTGAAAAAACTGTTGGAAGCTCAGTAAAGGACTGGTCTAAGAAGCTAGATGATGCTCTATGGGCCTACAGGACAGCCTTAAAAACTCCTATTGGGATGTCACCATACCAACTAGTATTTGGCAAGGCTTGTCACTTACCAGTTGAACTAGAGCATAGAGCCTTATGGGCTCTAAAACTACTAAATTTTGATGAGCAAGCTGTTGGAGAAAAGAGATTAATGCAACTCAATGAGCTAGAAGAGTTTAGAAATTAAGCATATGAGAATGCAAAAATCTAAAAGAGAACACAAAAAGGTGGCGTGACCAAAAGATAGCAAGAAGGGAGTTTACTGAAGGACAGAAGGTGTTACTCTACAACTCAAGACTCAAGTTCTTCCCTGGAAAACTCATGTCTCGATGGTCAGGACCTTTCACCATACTCAAAGTGTTTCCCTATGGTCATGTGGAGCTCATGGAGGACAAGACTCAGAGAACTTTTTCTGTCAATGGCCATAGACTCAAACACTACTTGGGAGGCTCCTTGGAGGAGCAGAGAGTGAACTACAAACTCAGCTAAAGATGATGGAATGTCAAGCTAATGACAATAAAGAAGCGCTAGTTGGGAGGCACCCCAACACTTTATCCTTTTTTATTTAATTGCTTTTCTTATAAGTAGTTTAAATTCTGCTGCTTTAGATGGGTTAATTTTCAGTAATTAGGATTAGTTGCAATTGTAGATTAGGAAGTTTGATATAAGCTTTGATGGTTAGAATTTCTTTACAATCTCTCATTTCTTTCTATTTGGTAGTTGCAACTTGATGAATGCATCACTAATGATGAGTGAATGGGCTGAGAACTAGCCAAATTGCTAAGTTTGGTATGGCCTTTCACCCACTTAATCTAGGCTTACAAACAATTACTAGTTTGATTTTGAATAGTAAGCCCAGATATTAAGTTTGGTGTGGCCACCACCAATGATTACATAGCAGCCCAAGTCACCCAAATTGAAAGCACTTAATGCTTTGGGTAAGGACATGAATGTGATTTAATGAGTTCAGAGGAGTTGGAATCAAAAGAAAATGAAAAGATTGATGTTATTCCACTCTTATGAACACATTAAATGCACAATGATGAAACAAATGTATTAAGATGCCAAAGAATTAAGTTTGGTGTCCCAAAGGACACCCATCAGTTGCAATCCAATTTATTCTTAATGAGAAGGAATGTGAGGGGGTTCTTTTGTCATTACTAATGGATTCAGTTTCAATTTCAGGAGAGAAGATGGGGCCCACATGGTAAACAACTCACAAAACAAGGAAGTCAAAGTGTACTTGCACTTTGAAACTTGACACACGTAGAGGACACTGTGAGAAAAGAGTTGGTGCCTCTTCCCACGCTAGGCGCCATTTTCCAAAGTGGAAAAACATTTAATCCCTTTTATTTCCCACCTTCGGGCCACATCATTCACCCACTATAAAAAAACCCCACTCCCCATCTCCTCTCCCACTTCAACAACCCCTACACCACTCACCTTCGCTTCTCTTTTCATCTTTTACTATCCCCTACTTTCTTCTTTCTTTTTCTTGATTGGGACAATCAAGTCCTAAGTTTGGTGTTGGAGTAAAACCTTGTTTTGCTTTCTCTTTCTCTTAACCCATACCCATATTTTTTTACACTCTCCTAACCTAATAGCACCACCAAAAAGCACAGCCTCAAAGAAAAGAAAGACCAAGGAACCAACCTCTGGATCCTCAAGCTCCTTCAATGACTACAAGTTCCTCTCCGCATTCAACCAAAATCAATTTTATGGTTGGGTGAGTGAGAGGAAAATCATTCTAGAAGTTGGGTTTCAACTAGGAAGGAATGAGCACACTGAAATCAACATTGAGATTGAACAGAGGGGTTGGTCACTTCTATGCAACCCACCAAGGAAAGTGGTAGAGAGCTTAGTAAGGGAGTTCTATGCCAACGCAGTACCTCAACCAGGGCAACAATATGGCTACATTAGCTTTGTGAGGGGGAAATCCATTGACTACAGCCCCTCTAGCATAAAAAGAATGCTAATGGTGAAGAGGACAAGCTCTACTCGGAGCTATGAAGAAAGAATGAAGTAGCAAGACCCTGGGTTTGAGGAGATTCTTAGTGAAATCACACTGATGAATGTGCATTGGATCAATGACAAGGATGGGATACCCAACCAATTGAGGAGATTCTTAGTGAAATCACACTGATGAATTTGTGAGGAGGTCCCTAATCCCCACATCCAACACTTCAGAGGTGATCAAGGAGAGAGCTGTGCTCATCTACAACATCATGAAAGGAGAAAACATCAATGTGGGGGAGATGATTGCCAACAACATCAACAAAGTGCTGAAGAGCACTGATGCGAGCAGAAATTGGCGAATTAAAAATTATTAAATATATACATTGCAAGTATAGTTCTTAACTCGCCAAAAATCCACTTATCAATTTAGAAAGGTGTCACACAAATTTGAAATTAAAATACTGGGAGTATGAATCCCAGGTTGTCTCCCAACGAGTTGCAGAAAAGTGTGCTATTTTATTAATCAGATGTTTTCAAAAAGGTTTGAGTTGAGTAAACGGGAAATTAAATTGGAGAATTTGAATAATGTAAATAAAAGCCTTGACTGGGAGTTGATTAGTTGGAAGACCCATTATTATTGAATTACTCTCTAGATTAATTGATAATTAAAGGTTATCCCGTTTAGTTATCTCTTACTAGGCAAGGGAAAGTCAAACAAGTTGGAATGCTACGTCCGTTCACAAGTTGCAACCCACTTAATTAAAAGGGATTGGTGTTAGTGACTAGAGGGAAATCCAACAATAAACCCAATTACAATCTTTCTTTTAAGCCTTCTAACTCAAGGGTTCTTTTCAATCAACTCCCCATCAAGTTAGGGGACTACTCGCTCATTGTGAATGTAAAATTCATAACATATGAAAGGGAAATTGAAGAAAGACATTGTAAATAAAAATCAAAATAATCAATTAAAAATAAAAGTAATCCTTGTATTAAATAATCCTAAAAATATTCCAATGGTAAAATTAAGCAAAGCAAAGGACATGGAAGAGTAAAGCCAAGTAAAGAAAACGAACTAGAATGACGAAGTCTTGATGAGGTAATAACTCTTCTCAGTATCCCAATGCAAAAAGTGGTAGAAAAATAAAATCCTAAGAACTATCAATGTATAGAGAGAAAACCTAGAGGAAGAGTAAAAACTAGATCTAAAAACTAAAACTGTCTAGAATGAATTGTTGTTCTTGGTTTTTGCATGTTCTCTGGCTCTAGTCTGCTGTTTTCGGCCGAGAACTGGGTCAAAATAGGGTCCAAAATTGCCCCCAGCGAATTCTGCAGATTATGCAGATCGCGCATGTCACGCGATCGCGTCATCCATGCGGACGCGTCATTTGCGTTTTTCCTTGCCACGCGTCGCGTTGTCCATGCTTCCGCGTCACTTGTGCTTTCCCAATCCGCGCGGTCGCGTGAGCCATGCGGGCGTGTCACTTCTCGCTGGTTATCTCCTCAATTTCTCGTGTTCCTTCAATTTTTGCTAGCTTCCTTTCCAATCTCCAACTCATTCATGCCCTATAAAGCCTGAAACACTTAACACACACATTATGGCATCAAATGGAATAAAGGAGAATTAAAATGCATAATTAAAAGTCTCTAGGAAGCAGTTTTCAATCATGTAATAATTTCAGGAAGGAAATATAAATGCATGCTAAATTAATGAATAAGTGGGTAAGGATCATGATAAAACCACACAATTAAACACAATATAAACCATAAAGTAGTGGTTTATCAACCTCCCCACACTTAAACATTAGCATGTCCTCATGCTTAACTGAAGGAGATAAGATAAATAAGTATGAACATGTAGAAACTCATGCAATGCAATGCAACCTATATATATGAATGCAACTATATGATTCTTGCCCACTTGATCAAAAGTAAATAAGCTCTTCAAAACAATTACAAATCAAATTCCACTAATTCTACCATTATTCAAGCATTTAACCCTCACTGATGATGTATGTACGCTCTAATCTCTCTAGTGTATATGGTAATCATTCTATCCTTCTCTAATCATGCTCTCTAACTTTTGTTCTTGTCCTAACCAATCAACAACAGTTAATATACCAATGCAAACATCATGAGATCTTTTCAAGGTTGTAATTGGGCCAAGGTAAGGATAAAGATACATATATGGTTAAGTGAGCTTATAAATTGAATCTTTAATTAACCCAAGCTTTAACCCAACCTATATATTTTATATAACCTTAGAATTCATACCTAGCTACCCAGAATTCCCTTTTACATTCCATACTCATGTATCAATTTTTTTTTTTTAATTTTATCATATGTGCATTGATCTTTGAATTCTTAATTCAGCATTAGGGTAATTTTGCCCCCTTATTTATTTATTGAGTTTTTTTTCTAATATAGACATAAAAATAAACATAGCTTATCAATGCACATAGATTTTTAATTCTTATAGTTTCACATGAGTAGGTATCTGAATTCCCATTGTATTATCATGACACATTCCCTAAATAACTTTTGTTCCCACAATTTCCCATACTTAACTAGCATATACAATTCTATCTTAAGCTAACCAAAGATTCAATTTGGGATATACAATTGTTTTTTTCGCTTAAGGCTAGTAATGTGGTAAAATATAGAACAAATGGGATTTAAAGGCTCAAAGCGGTTAACAAAAGTAATTGAAAAGGGTAGGCTTAATTTGGATAAGTGAGTTTAAAAAATTATGGCCTCAATCATATGCAAGCATACAAACATAATAAATATTGGACATATAGGATGAAACAAAATATAGATTACAATCATAGAGAAGTAAACACACAAGAATAAAATAATTATGGCTAAATAATGTAACCATGCATAAAGGCTCAAATATTCACAGGTTGTGTGTTCTTTAGCTCAAACATCATGTTCCAAATACAACTTCAAACAGATTTATCATAAAAAATTTTTAATTAAAATTAGTGAAATTTTGTTCCAAATATAGAGCCTTAGAAGAAACTTATTGTCTTTTCAATCAAGTAGAACATGCATGCAACTAACCTATTACTATGCAATTTATCCTATTCTATAAAAGAAAGAAAATGTAACTAAAATATCCTAATTTATTGGTGCTAGGGAAGAAAAATTACCTCCAGAAGTCAGGTACTGACCGACCTCCCCACACTTAAGGCTTTGCACCGTCCTCGGTGCCATCTGTCAGGAACAATGGTGGGCTGGTGGCAGTGTCTCCACAGTTGGGGCCGTCATGGCTCCCTGTGCTTGTGAAGGAAGTGAAGTCCGGAGTGCCTGGATCATCATCGGGTCGGTGATGGCCTGTAAGTAGCTCCTTGAGGTATTTGAAATGGCGGTGGTTGCGGCGCTCTCGGAGCTTTGCTTTCTTTTCTTGTTGGTCCAACCGCTTCAGTATTTGATGCAACAGCTGACTAGTAGATGGGGGAGGAGCTGCAGCATCCTCTGTGGACTGGCTGGTAGTGGCAAGTTCTGGCCTGAGATATCTCCCGTTAGGGACATACTGATCATCCCGTGGAAGAATGGCTTTGGTGTCTCCAGCTCTGTAGGATACTCCGGCTGCTGAGATAAGATCAGAGACCAATGCGGGGAAAGGTAGGTTGCCCGCGATCTACACATGTTCCATAGCATTCCGGATATGTCTTGGTAAATTAAGAGGCTGGTCTGTGAGGATGCACCATAGTAGAACGACCATGTCTGCTGTAAAGGAGGACTCATAAGTACTCGGGAAGACGTAATGGGACATAATCTGTGCCCATACGTGAGCCTCTAAGGTGAGTGCAGAAATCGAGATTCCCTTAGGACGGGAACGATGGTATCCGAAGATCCATTTACTGCCAGGTCGAGCGATAACTCTGAGAACAGCATCCCAGTCAAAGGTGTATGCCTGGCACTTGATTGCGGCTTTCTGAAAGGCGTCCAATCCTTCTGGAGCAAGTGGGAGATCTAAGGCTTGCTGTATGGCCTCTTCTGTAATGGGGACTTGCTTCTAGCGTAAATAAACGGACTGCAGAGTCGTCAGGTGGAAGTTGGAGTAGAACTCAACAACCCAAGAAAGATTAACCTATCGTGGCTGTCTCTGTAAGAATTCCCAATGTCTTTGTGCAATTTGTGGCTCAACAAATTCAGCAATATGAGGCGGAAGGATAAGAAGGTGTTCATTGTTGTAATTTCGAGCTGGCAGAATAGGAAACATCTGCTCACAGTAGCGATTTGGGAATTGTGCAGTGTCCTTTGCTGGAAAGGCTCTTTCCTTTTCATTAACCTTGATAATCCTTTTAATTCTTTTTGTTGAGGGCTTGACTGTAGTTAAAGAAGGCTCTCCCACTAATGATCTCTTCGTTCCTTTCCTAGCGGTGGGTTTAGGGGTAGCTTTCTCTTTGCCTTTCTTGGTGGCCATTCTGAAAAAGGGAAGAGAAAGTAAGTTAAATCTAAAGCGATAAAGCAAGGAAGGGGATGGAGTGAGTGATAATCAGTGCACGGTAAAGATGAATGAAATAAACACATGGTCATGACAACATGTGAAGAGATCAATAAATGGAAAAGAATAAGTGCACGATAGGGAAATAGATGCAAGATGTTTATTGGCATGCCGGCAAAGGCATGAGTAGCATAGATCAAGCATCACTTCGTAACAAACTATCATGTTTATATTGGCAATTAAATGCAATTAATAAAATAGTAAAGGGAATTTGTGAAAAGCATGCATTGAATAGTAGGATATGATAATGTAGAAAAGTGCATAATGTCATACGGGATTTTTCACAAACACATAGCATGCATGCTAAATAATCTAATGAAAATAATAAATTGAACATGCAAGCAACCCCTTTAAAAAAATATAATTGCCAAATAATTATGAAACAATCCACAATGACCAAAAAAAATTCCAACACCAACAAAAAGGGAAAAAGAAAGAAAACATATGCAAAGAAATTAAAAAGAAAGAAGAAGAAAGAAGAAAACATAAATAAAGAAGAAGAATAGAAAAGTTAAGAGGAAAGAAGAGAAGAAAAACCTTGATAATGGTGGGAAGAGAAAGAAAGTAAAAAGTAAGAAGAAGGGAAGAAGGAAGAAGGGAGAAGGAAGAAATAAGGAGGGAAAAGAAAAATTAGGATTTGGAGAAGAGAAAGATAAGATATTTTCACAATTTGGGTTGAGCTGTGCGACGCAAGCGACGCGGCCGCGTAGGGCACGCGTTCGCGTGATTGCGCTTTAATTCAGTTGACGCCGTCGCGTCGGTCACGCGGTCATGTGACCCATGTTATGCTTCTAGCGCGAGTGCAGCCTCGCGCCTGCACAACTCTCTCTTCGAATTTATATATTTGCCAAATTTGGGGTGACGCGATCGCGTGGGGCATGCAATCGCGTGAGTGGGCTTCAGAAAGGAATGACGCGGATGCGTCGGTGACGTGGTCGCGTGATAGGGATTGTGCGTCCAGCACCAATCCAGCACCACTCTCGCACAATAATTTGTTGTGCACCCTTTTTACGTCGAAAATCAGGGCACAGGGTCGTGTGGGAGGCGATTATTCCCACATGACGCGGACGCATCAGCGATGCGGTCGCGTGGGACGATTTGTGCCACTGGCACGCCTCCAGCCACGCTCCAGCGTGACTCTCTGTTCGTTTTTATTTTCTCCCCTCTCCTAGCGACGTGGACGCGTCGCTGATGTGGTCGCGTCGTGTGGCATTTTTTTTAAAGTATGCAAATGCAGATGCACGAAATGTGCTGATAAAGAGAAGAGTTATTAAATAGAAAAACTAAAAATAAAGAAAAGAACGATCATACCATGGTGGGTTGTCTCCTACCTAGCACTTTGCTTTAACGTTCGTAAGTTGGACGCTCCGCTAGCTCAATCTTCTGCCATGTGGGGATCTTCCAAGAGGAAGATCTCAAGCTCTTTGTTTTTCTACATCTTCTCGCCATGGTACAGCTTCAGACGTTGTCCATTAACTTTGATAAGTTCAGAGCTTGAAGGATGGCTTAGGTGATAAACTCCGTATGGTTCGGCCTTCTCTACTCTGTATGAACCTTCCCATCTTGATCTCAACTTGCCTGGCATGAGCCTCAGTCGAGATTTGTAAAGGAGGACTAAATCCCCAGGTTGGAACACTTTTCTCTTGATGAGCTGATCATGTACAGCCTTCATCTTCTCCTTGTATATTCTTGAGTTCTCATAAGCTTCTAGGCGAAGGCTCTCCAGTTCTTGCAGTTGCAAGTTCCTTTCAGCTCTGGCTTTCTCAATTCCCATGTTGCACTCCTTGACTGCCCAAAAGGCTCTGTGCTCTACTTCAACTGGGAGATGACAAGCTTTTCCATAAACTAAGCGGAAAGAACTCATCCCAGTGGGTGTTTTATATGTTGTCCTATATGCCCATAGTGCATCTTGTAGCCTGGTGCTCCAGTCTTTTCTATGAGGTTTAACTATCTTCTGCAAGATACGCTTTATCTCTCTGTTTGACACCTCGGCTTGCCCAATGGTTTGAGGATGGTATGCTGTTGCAACCTTATGAATTATCCCATGCTTCTTCATTAATCCTGTTAGTCTCCTGTTACAAAAATGGGTGCCTTGATCGCTCACGATTGCTCGTGGTGATCCAAAGCGGCAAATAATATGGTTTCTCACAAAGGAAACAACAGTGTTAGCATCATCAGTGCGGGTAGGAATTGCTTCCACCCATTTGAAAACGTAATCCACAGCTAACAATATATAAAAATAACCATTAGAATTTGGAAATGGACCCATGAAGTCAATGCCCCAAGCATCAAAAATTTCACAAAAAAGCATAATTTGTTGAGGCATCTCATCCCTCCTGGATATATTACCAAATTGTTGGCATGGGAGACAAGATTTACAAAACTCAGCAGCGTCTCTAAAAAGAGTAGGCCACCAGAATCCACAGTCTAAGATCTTTCTAGCTGTTCTTTGAGGG
>NC_029775.3:60471891-60494651 GCF_000817695.3 Arachis duranensis | reverse complement strand
ATTGAGGCACACAACGTCTAATTACCTGATCAGCACCACATCTTCATAAATATAGGTATTCCCATATATAATATTTAGACTCGCTTTTCAGCTTGTCCCTTTGATGCTTAGAAAAGTGTGGAGGAAATGTGCGGCTAACTAGATAATTAGCTACAGGTGCGTACCAAGGGACTACCTCAGGTACTGCTTGCAGGTTATCAAATGGAAAATTATCATTTATAGGAGTAGAATCATCTTTAATGTGCTCGAGGCGACTCAAGTGGTCTGCCACTAGATTTTGGTTACCACTCCTATCATTTATTTCTAAATCAAATTCTTGTAATAGCAGTATCCAACGTATGAGCCTTGGTTTGGACTCCTTTTTAGCTAATAGATACTTTAAAGCTGCATGGTCCGAATACACTACTACTCTAGTACCAAGTAAATAAGCTCGGAATTTATCCAGAGCAAAAACAATAGCAAGAAGCTCTTTCTCAGTAGTAGTATAATTGGACTGGGCAGTGTCTGAAGTCTTAGACGCATAAGCAATAACAAAAGGATCCTTACCTTCACGCTGAGCCAGCGCTGCTCCTACTGCATGGTTGGAAGCATCGCACATGATTTCAAACGGCTGGCTCCAGTCTGGTCCTCTCACAATTGGAGCTTGAATCAGGTCGGTGTTCAGCTTATCAAATGCTTGTTTGCAATCCTCACTGAACTCAAACTCGATATCCTTCTGCAGTAATCTAGATAAGGGAAGTGCTACCTTACTAAAGTCCTTAATAAATCTCCTGTAAAAACCTGCATGGCCAAGGAACGAACAGACTTCCCTCACAGAAGAGGGGTAAGGCAAACTAGAAATAACATCCACCTTCGCTGGATCTACAGAAATGCCAGTATTAGATACAACATGTCCTAGTACAATCCCTTGTTTTACCATAAAGTGACATTTTTCAAAATTTAATACAAGGCTTGTATTGACATATCTATCTAATACTCTAGATAATCCATCTAAGCAAAGGCTAAAAGAATCACCATAAATGCTAAAATCGTCCATAAAAACCTCCATACAGTTCTCAATAAGATCAGAGAAAAGACTCATCATGCACCTCTGGAAAGTAGCTGGTGCATTGCATAGGCCAAAGGGTATTCTCTTGTAAGCATAAGTCCCAAAGGGACATGTAAAGGTAGTCTTTTCCTGATCCTCAAGAGCTATATGAATCTGGAAATAGCCTGTGTAACCATCTAAAAAACAATAATGTGATTTACCTGACAGGCGATCCAGCATTTGATCAATGAATGGAAGAGGGTAGTGATCCTTACGAGTAGCTTGGTTGAGACGCCTGTAATCAATGCAGACCCTCCAGGCATTCTGTACTCTGGTTGCTATGAGCTTTCCATGCTCATTCTTCACTGTAGTTACTCCAGACTTCTTGGGAACCACTTGTACTGGGCTCACCCATTCACTGCCTGAGATAGGGTAGATAATACCTGCCTCTAATAGTCTGGTCACTTCCTTCTTGACAACCTCTAAAATGGTGGGGTTCAATCTTCTTTGGGGTTGGCAAATAGGTCTTGCTCCTTCTTCTAAAAATATCCTGTGCTCACAAACTTGAGGATTGATGCCTACTATGTCTGCTAAACTCCACCCAATTGCTTTCTTGTGCTTCCTCAGCACACTAAGTAACTGCTCTTCCTGTTTAGGAGTGAGGTCCTGTGCAATGATAACTGGAAACTTCCGTTGGTCCTCAAGGTAAGCATATTTGAGGTGTGGAGGGAGGGGTTTCAATTCCAACTTCTGGTCATGATTTGGCTCTGGATTATCTGGAACTGATGGCAGTGGTAGAGTGCCTGCATTGTCCTCGGAATTCCCCACACTTGGACCTTGTCCTATGTACTTATCTTCAAACTCTTCCTGGTGAGTTTCAGCTACGGTTTCATCTATGATGTCACACTGGAAGATAGAACGATCTTCTGGAGGGTTGTTTATGACTCCATTCAGATTGAAGATTACCATTCGGCCATCTATTTCAAAAGAGTATGTTCCTGAAAAAGCATCCAATTTGAATTTTGATGTCTTCAGGAATAGTCTCACAAGTAGGATTGATGATGGCTTATCTGAGTCATTATGGGGCATCTCCAAGATATAAAAATCAGTGGGGAATGTGAGCCCTTTAATGTTCACTTAAACCTCTTCAGCAACTCCAAGAACTGTAATAATGCTTTTATCTGCTAACACAAAACGAGCTGCCGACCTTTTTAAGGGAGGGAGCCTCAAAACATCATATACAGATAAATGCATTATACTAACACATGCTTCTAAATCACACATGCAATCATAAATTACTACACCACCAATAGTACAACTAACTATACAAGGACCTGGGTCACTACACTTTTCAGGTAAATTTCCCATTAAAGCAGATATAGAACTTCCTAAAGGAATAGTTTCTAATTCATTAATTTTGTCTTTATATATGCACAAATCTTTTAGAAACTTTGCATATTTATGTACCTGTTGAATGACATCAAAAAGGGGGAACAGTTACCTCAACCTTTTTGAAAATTTCTACCATTTTGGGATCAGGTTCCAACTGCTTCCTGGGCTTCCTTGCAAGTTGTGGAAATGGAATAGGAACGGCGTTTTCTGCAGTGTCCGTGCCTTTTGGTGCTTCCTCTTGTGGTTGAGCTTCTTCTTCTTCAGCTATGTCCTATATGTCCTCTTCCTCTTCAACATCTTCTATTTCTACTACCTCTTCAGCTGAGGCGTGTTCTGGTGGGCTTGGCTCCTCCTGATTCCTCTCCTGCAGTGTGGTTCCAGATCTTAGGGTGATGGCATTAATGCCACCCTTTGGGTTGGGTAATGGTTGAGAGGAGAGTCCACCAGAGCTTGAGGACTGGTTGTTGGAGTTGTTCATTGATCCAATCTGTGAGACAAGGACTTGCAAAGTAGAATTCAAACCATTCAGAGTAGAAGTAAGGTTGTTTTCCATGGCCTGTTGTCTCCGATCAATGGCTTGTAGTAATTCATCATTAGGAGATAAAGAGGGATAAGTGATCTGAGAAGTCTGTTGAGATGCTTGAGGCTGTCTTAAATGAGGTGCTCTGTAGGACTGATTCTGATTCTGCTGCCTGAAGTTGTTATTATTATTCCACCTTTGATTTCCATTATTATCTCTGCCTCCTCTGTTATAATTGTCCCTCCAACCCTGGTTAGAATTGTCTCTCCAACCTTGGTTAGAGTTATCCTGCCATCCTTGGTTATAGTTGCCACCTTGATTGTACCCTTGATTGGGGCGGTCATGAAAGTTATAAGTGGCTGCTACAGTGTTGTCTTCTGGTTGGAGTTACGGACACTCATTGGTATAGTGACTGTAATCTACACAGATTCCGCATACTCTTTGTGGAACCAACTGCTGACTGTGCTGTGGTGGAGAAGGCTGAACTTGCTGAGGTTGTTGTTGATTCAGTTGCATCTGCTTCAGCAGGTTTGTCATTTCACATAAGCTTTGAGCTATAGCAGCAGTCTCTTTACTAGTGGATACCTCTGCAACAGCTCTTGACCGACTTTGTCTCTGCCTATGATTCCTAGTGGAGTTAGCTAAGTCGCTGATCAATTGCCATGCTTCTTTTGTAGTCTTGTACTTTTTCATAGAACCATTGCTAGCACCTTCCAGTGTGGTCCTATCTTGAGATTTTAAACCCTATGTAAAGTAGCCGAGCAACACTATCTTGTCAATCATATGATGGGGGCATGCGTCTCGAAGATTATTAAAGAGTTCCAAGTATTCATAGAGGGTCTCAAATTTATCCTGAACGATCATAGACATATTCTTCCTCAGCTTATCGGCAACTTCAGCTAGAAAAAATTTATCCAGAAACTCTCTCCTAAGTGTATCCCAGTTGGAAACAGTTGTTACGGGCTGAGTGTAGTACCACTCTCTTGCCTTTCCCTCCAGAGAAAATGGGAAGGCTTTCAACAGAATGGAGATTTCATCAGTGCCATCACACTTAATAGTAGAACAAGCAGTCTGGAAATCCCTAAGATGCTTGTTAGGCTCTTTTGAGCAGGTAAGCCATGAAACTTGGGTATCAAGTTGAGTAGTGAAGACTTTATTTCAAAATCTACAGCTACTGCTGGGTGGTGTGCCTGGAATGGTTGGAACGTAAAATCAGGGGCTCCTTCCTCCTGGATAGTGACTTTTCTGGGCGCTGCCATGTCACCTCCACGTAAATAAATTGGATCAGTAGAGAAGGAGCTTGTTTCTTTCTTAGATGACGGTTCAGGTTCATCCTCAAAGAGGAGTCGCCGACGCCTAGCTTGCCTTATACGTGAAAGAGTTCTTTCAATTTCAGGGTCAAATACTGGCAAGCTCGGATCAAGAAGTGAACGCGTCATTTAACGAAAGAAACGTACAGCTCATAGTGACAAAAATAAAATAAAATGCAAATAAATAAATTCTAATTAATAACTTTAGCACTCTATTGCAACTCCCCGGCAACGACACCAAAAATTGATGCGAGCAGAAATTGGCGAATTAAAAATTATTAAAATATATACGTTGCAAGTATAGTTCTTAACTCGCCAAAAATCCACTTATCAATTTAGAAAGGTGTCATAGAAATTTGAAATTAAAATACTGGGAGTATGAATCCCAGGTCGTCTCCCAACGAGTTGCAAAAAAGTGTACCATTTTATTAATCACATGTTTTCAAAAAGGTTTGAGTTGAGTAAACAGGAAATTAAATTGGAGAATTTGAATAATGTAAATAAAAGCCTTGACTGGGAGTTGATTAGTTGGAAGCCCCATTATTGTTGAATTACTCTCTAGATTAATTGATAGAAAAAGGTTATCCCATTTAGTTATCTCTTACTAGGTAAGAGAAAGTCAAACAAGTTTGAATGCTATGTCCGTTCACAAGTTGCAACCCACTTAATTAAAAGGGATTGGTGTTAGGGACTAGAGGGCAATCCAACAATAAACCCAATTACAATCTTTCTTTTAAGCCTTCCAACTCAAGGGTTCCTTTCAATCAACTCCCCATCAAGTTAGGGGACTACTCGCTCATTGTGAATGTAAAATTCATAACATATAAAAGGGAATTGAAGAAAGACATTGTAAATAAAAATCAAAATAATCAATTAAAAATAAAAGTAATCCTTGTATTAAATAATCCTAAAAATATTCCAATGGTAAAATTAAGCAAAGCAAAGGACAAGGAAGAGTAAAGCCAAGTAAAGAAAACGAACTAGAATAACGAAGTCTTGATGAGGTAATAACTCTTCTCAGTATCTCAATGCAAAAAGTGGTAGAAAAATAAGATCCTAAGAACTATCAATGTATAGAGAGAAAACCTAGAGGAGGAGTAAAAACTAGATCTAAAAACTAAAATTGTCTAGAATGAATTGTTGTTCCTGGTTTCTGCATGTTCTCTGGCTCTAGTCTGTTGTTTTCGGCTGAGAACTGGGTCAAAATAGGGTCCAAAATTGCCCCCAGCGAATTCTGTAAATTATGCAGATTGCGCACGTCACACGATCGCGTCATCCATGCGGACGCGTCATTTGCGTTTTTCCCTGCCACGCGTTCGCGTCGTCCACGCTTCCGCGTCACTTGTGCTTTTACAATCCGCGCGGACGCGTGATCCATGCGGCCGCTTCACTGCGATTTCTCCTCTTTCGTGCAAACGCGTGAGCCATGCGGCCGCGTCACTTCTCGCTGGTTATCTCCTCAATTTCTCGTGTTCCTTCCATTTTTGCTAGCTTCCTTTCCAATCTCCAACTCATTCATGCCCTATAAAGCCTGAAACACTTAACACACAGATTACGACATCGAATGGAATAAAGGAGAATTAAAATGCATAATTAAAAGTATCTAGGAAGCAGTTTTCAATCATGTAATAATTTCAGGAAGGAAATATAAATGCATGCTAAATTAATGAATAAGTGGGTAAGGATCATGATAAAACCACACAATTAAACACAATATAAACCATAAAATAGTGGTTTATCAAGCATCAGTGACAACACAAGGTTGGCATTCCCCAGCATTATACAAAGGCTTTGTGATGAGGCTAGAGTTGAAAAGATTATTGATGAGGTGCTTGTGAAGCAAGACAAGTTCATAACTGCCAAGAAGATGGCCAAAGTTGTGGCTTTCCATCCACTCAACAGGGCTAGAGAACGAAGAGCTCATGCTCATGAACCATAACAACAACAAGAAGAAGGAGAGGCAGAAGAGCAACCTCAATTTTTAGCACTTCAACCACCACCACACTACCAATATCAACAAATTGAGGGAGATCTACACCACTTGAGGGAAGATGTCAACCAATTCAAGGAGGCTCAGCAACAACAATGGAGCCAAGTCAACCAAAACATTCAACAACTCCAAGAGAATTGGGAGTATATGAGGAAGGAGCAGCAAGAACAATTTGACTGGGGAGAGGTGCGAAGCGCACTGGACAAAGTAACAGAGCAAGGCAAGTGGCAACATAGGAACTTGGCTAAATTCAAGCATCTCTATGATGCCAGGACCATATCCAGGAGGCAGTATGACATCAACACACAAACAAAGCTGAATCACTTGTGTAACACTATTACTGCTCTAAACCCAGGATACCCAACCTTCATGCAAGGGATGGAAGAGCTAAGTGTAAGACAAGAGGAAATCCTAGCCAAACATAAGGAAGATGAGAAAAACTACATGAGAAGGCTACGATTTTGGAAGTTCAAGGACACCAAAGCTCAAGAAGGTTCCTCCAAGCCAGGTGAAGGTGGCTCATCCCCTCCCAATAAGAAGGACAAGGGGAAGGGGCCAATGAACTGAAAATGCCAAGGTTCCTAGAAGAAAGAAAATGCCATGTATTTCAAGTCTTAATTACAACTTAAATAAAAGTAGATCTTGTTTCCATAAGAGTTACTGTGAGTTGTGCAAAAACAATAAGAGAGACCAAAGTCAAGAAGGATCATCAAACAAACTAAGAAACTAAGTGTAGAACCTTGGATGAACAAAAAGGAAAATGAGTCATGGAGAGTAACTAGTCCTAGAAGGTATAACAAAGGGGAGATTAAGGGGTGTTCCTTGAATATCCATAGAACCAAGAGGTAGTAAGCAAAAAAGACCCAAGGCTCTGAGCATCAATTACTGGGATAGAAAAGAAAAAGAAACATTAAAAAACTCAAAAAGAAGTAAAGATCTTAGTAGATGCTTGTGGTGAAGATGTGTCAAGAAGAGACCTAGGCAAGTAAATTCTTAGGGGTGTCTCAACACCCAGTACCCTAAAACCAACTGGTTTGGGGGTGCTAATTGAAAGCCTAATTAAAAGGTTGTCTTGAGACAGAACACTTAGAGTCATGGTCAAGAAAGTAAAACAACCTTTACTACTTCAAGGTGACAATCAATAGAAATGACCCCTAAAGCCTATACCTGACGGAACCTTCAAGGATCCAAGAGCTTTCCATGACAATTAAAACATTCATACATGTGTTAGACACTTAGTTTTACTCTTACTTGTATTGCAATCATTCGAAGCCAAGGCCTCAATATACAAAAGTTTACTCACATTAATTTGCTTGGGACAAGCAAAGCATAAGTTTGGTGTTGTGATGACTTGCATCATCTACCATTCTTTCTTGCATAAATAAGACCATAAACGAGCATAAATCTCATTTGATCAGTGATAGGCAAAATTGTGATTTACTCTTTTCATAACTTGAACAATTCTTAGCAATGGCTCCAAAAACTTGGTGCACACAGCTATGGTTCACTCGCATTCTTCACAACTTCGCACAACTAACCAGCAAGTGCACTGGGTCGTCCAAGTAAAAAACCTTACGTGAGTAAGGGTTGATCCCACGGAGATTGTTAGTATGAAGCAAGCTATGGTCATCTTATAAATCTCAGTTAGGCTGATTCAAATGATTATAATGGTTTTCAAAAATAGTAATAAATAAAGCATGAAATAAAGATAGAGATACTTATGTAAATCATTGGTGGGAATTTCAGATAAGCGTATGGAGATGCTTTGTTCCTGTTGAATCTCTGCTTTCCTATTGCCTTCCTTCAATCCTTCATACTCCTTTCCATGGCAAGCTGTATGTAGGGCATCACCGTTGTCAATGGCTACTTCCCATCCTCTCAGTGTAAATGGTGCAAATACTCTGTCACAGCACGGCTAATCATCTGTCGGATCTCGATCATGTCGGAATAGAATCCATTGATTCTTTTGCGTCTGTCACTATGCCCAACAATCGCGAGTTTGAAGCTCGTCACAGTCATTCAATCCTTGAATCCTACTCAGAATACCACAGACAAGGTTTAGACTTTCCGAATTCTCAAGAGTGGCCGCCAAAGGGTTCTAGCTTATACTTTTGAAGATTCTGATCAAGGAATCCAAGAGATACAGGCTCGGTCTAAGGTAAAACGGAAATGGTTGTCTAGCACGTGTTCATAAGGACGGATGATGATGAGTATCACGGATTATCACATCTATCAGGTTGAAGTGCAGCGAATATCTTAGAATAAGAATAAGCATGAATTGAATAGAAAACAGTAGTACTTTGCATTAAAACTCGAGGTACAGCAGAGCTCCACACCTTAATCTATGGTGTGTAGAAACTCCACCGTTGAAAATACATAAGAACAAGGTCTAGGCATGGCCGAGAGGCCAGCCTCAAAATGTGATCAAAGGATCAAAAGATAATCCAGAGATGTCTAATACAATAGTAAAATGTCCTATTTATACTAGACAAGTTACTAGGGTTTACAGAAATAAGTCTAAATGCAGAAATCCACTTTCGGGGCCCACTTTGGTGTGTGCTTGGGCTGAGCTTGAGCTTTACACATGCGGAGGCTTCTTTTGGAGTTAAACGCCAAGTTGCAACGTGTTTTTGGCGTTTAACTCTGGTTTGAGATGTGCTTCTGGCGTTTTACTCGAGAATGCAGCATGGAACTGGCATTGAACGCCAGTTTGCATCGTCTACGCTCGAACAAAGTATGGACCATTATATATTGCTGAAAAGCCCTGGATGTCTACTTTCCAACGCAGTTAAGAGCGTGCCATTTAAAGTTATGAAGCTCCAGAAAATCCATTTTGAGTGCAGGGAGGTCAGAATTCAACAGCATTAGCAGTCCTTTGTCAGCTTGAATCAGATTTTTGCTCAGGTCCCTCAATTTCAGCCAGAAAATACTTGAAATCACAGAAAAACACACAAACTCATAGCAACGTCCAGAAATGTGAATTTTACATAAAAACTAATGAAAACCTCCCTACAAGTAGCTAGATCCTACTAGAAACTACCTAAAAACAATGCCAAAAAGCGTATAAATTATCCGCTCATCAATCAGTACAATTCATGCATTATTTGATGAATATTATGGTACACTACTTTGAGATGAGTTATCCTAAATTGCAGGTGAAAAAGGACATCAAAAAGGGGAAGAAGACAAATAAGAAGCTGGGCGTGTGAAACTGGCGTGCTATTTGGAGCAAACGCCACAAAAATGCATTGGCGTGGCACGCCAGGAGCTCAGCGTGGCATGCCAGTACTAAATTCCAGAAGGGAAATCCAAGCATGCATGTGGGTGCGGCACGCCAAGGACTGGAAGTGGCACGCTAGCACAAAATTCCATAGAGCAAAATGGAGAACACAAAAGGGGCGTGGCATGCCAGGTTAGGCGGGGCATGCTTGGCCCATCAACTACTATCGGCGTGCCACTTGAAGTCGAAGGCGTGGCACGCCAACTCACCATCTCAAGAAGAACCTCCATTATGGCGTGCCACTTGGTGTCGAAGGCGTGGCACGCCAGCTCCAAAAAGTCACTTTGGTGTGCCACTTGAAGACCCAGGCGTGGCACGCCAAGCATGAAGATTGCACAAATACATGGGCGTGCCACTTGAGCAGCACGGCGTGGCACGCTGGTACAATGATCCAGAGAAGGGGCTGAAGGCAATTGAAGACGGGGTGTGCCACTTGAAGTCGAAGGCGTGGCACGCCAACCCCTCAACCTCACTTCGGCGTGCCACTTGAGCAACTAGGCGTGGCCACGCCAATGCACAAAACAACATGAGCAAGGACTAGGCGTGCCACTTGGTGTTGAAGGCGTGGCACGCCAAGCCGAGCATGTCACTATGGCGTGCCACTTGAAGGCCGAGGCGTGGCACGCCACTTACTGGAATGAGACAAGATCATGGGCGTGGCATGCCAACCTTTAGGCGTGGCACGCTGGTATAAGTTTCCAGAGAGGATGGAAGAGGCCAATTACATGGAGCGTGCCACTTGGTATCGAAGGCGTGGCACGCGATTCACTATTCTTCACTTAGGCGTGCCACTTGAGCAACCAGTTGTGGAACGCCAATGTCATTCAGACGCCAAAGAAGCATTGGGGCATGCCACTTGAGTTCGTGGCGTGGCACGCCAAGCAGAGGAACCATTCACTCACAAGGGCTGTGGCACGCCAGACCCTAGGCGTGCCACGCTAGTGTAATTTTCCAGAGGAGCTTAGCCAAGAACACAACAAGGGCGTGCCACGCTAGTTCAAGTTTCCAGAAGCAAAGGAAAGTGGAAAAAGCAAAGGGCGTGCCATTTGAGCTCGAAGGCATGGCATGCCAACACAAGAATTCTACTATGGCGTGCCACTTGAGTTCGAAGGCATGGCACGCCAAGGTCGATGAAGGGACGAGCATGCCACTTGAAGGATTGAGCATGGCACGCCAAGCTATTTTGAAGGGCACGTGACACGCCGGTGATGCGCCAGCCACACGCTAGCTAAGAAGTCACGCTTATTGAGTGTTTTCTTTCCCTCTAAAATGTAATTTTCCCTTTTTCACTATTGTAATTCTTTTCTTTTATTAGGAGTAGTATAAATACCCCCAAGGAGTACTAAAGAGGGGTTAAGCAGTTAGCTCTAGATCTACTTTTACATTCCACTTTTGAGTAGTTTTCAAGCTATGAGTAGCTAACTTCCCTCTCATTGAGAGAGGGAACTCTGTTGTACTTGATGGATTGATAATAGTGAAATCCTTCTTCTCTTCGTCTTCTCTTTGATTTGCTAGAAGGAATTTTGTTCTTCATGCTTAGTGTTCAATTATCTCGGGAAAGAGATTGAATGCAATTGGTTTTCATGGGAACCTTGGGAAAGGAAACATGAAACTATGCTTGAAATCCCTTCTCACACTTGAGTAGAATCTGGGTCTTGGTGATGGGATACGTGACATATAATCCCCCCTCTACCTGGCTCTACAAGGGTGTGTGGTATAATTAGGGACCAAGCATATCTCTCTTCATGATCAATTAGACCAAGGAATTGGCTATTGATCAAGATCTGAGATATTGGGTCACCAAGGGATTGGGGCTCAATCAATCATGATTGCCAAGAGGTCAGTGAGTTACATGATTGAAGTGGATCTAAGCTAAAGTTGATCAAAAGAGACAACATCTCCCAATCTCAATGAATTTCACCATTCTCATCTATCCATTTCTTTATAGCTTAATTTTACATTCAGCAACTCCCCACTCCCATTTACATTCAAGTCATTTATGATTCAGCACTCTACATTCTTTAAATTCCATTTTTGCACTTTATTGCTTTTCTTTATATTCTAGTCATTTATGTTTATGTCAGTTACAATTCTACACTTCACAATCTTATTAATCCGCTTGACTAATTCATCAATCAATTAAAACTGCTCGGATTTGCTAATCTCTGTGAAAACGATCCCACTCCCCTGTAGGTTATTACTTGGCGATGATTTTGGTGCGCTTGCCAAAAGAACTGATTCACTAAATTTTTGAGAGGGGTAGTGAAATCTGGTCATCACCCACGCGTAAGCGTCTTGTACACGTGCGCGTCGCTTGTGAACGTAGCGTTCATCTGCACCTTGTATTTCTTTGTTTTTCTTTCTTCATCTTTTCACCTGCCATCAATCAAACATGCCATCAAAGTCTCAAAATCATAAGGTTCATAATAATAAACTATATTGTGCATAAATCTCATGATTTTATATAAAATCAACAGTGTTTGATTGAGTCAAGATAAACATGAAATTCTACTCCAATCACTTACTTATTGTGCAAGAAAGTGCTAAAACCTAATAAAAGCAAGGAAAAATGCTAGTAAAACTAGCATAAGATGACTTGTCATCAAGTCTCGAGAGGGATAGCATTGAACTACAAGCTTGATTACACATCTCTTAGACGGCTAATCCACGCACTCGTTAGGGACATGAGAACATTTGTTCAGCCGAGACTGGGGCAGTTAGGGCCTTTGTGGTATAAGCTAGAATCATAAAGCTTCATTCTCCAATCCGGAAGATCATAGATTCTTTTATTTAGGCTCTAATTGATTCTTGAACACATTTTTTCTTTCTTTCCACTAGTGCTCTGCACCTTGAGCCTAGTCGTGACTCTAAGTGTTTTGTCTTCAAGCTTAACTTGAAACAAGAACACCACAAGCACTTAACTGGGGGAACCTTTTGGGTTCGAATTTCTCTTTCTTTTTTTCCAAGAAAGTAGTGCTCAGAGCCTTAGGCATACTCTGTAACAACAATGGGTCATGACTTTAAGTGTTCAGTCTCAGGGGTTACTTAACATTATCACACTACAAGCATATGGTTAGGGAAAACCACTCTTTTGAGCTTAAGATCAGTTTTGACCCTCCTAGTCATTGATGCTTAAAGCCTTGGTACTTTTTCTTTTGGATTTTCTTTTTATTTCTTTTCGTTGTTTGTTTTGCTTCGAGAATCAATCTTTTCTCTTTTTTCTTAGAGAATCAATAATATTTCTCTAAGTTCCTGTTTCTCAAGAACCAATATACTCAACTCCAATGTCAAATATGAATAGTTAGTTCATATATTCAGAAATAGAGATAAGGCCACCATATCAAAGCAACTAGAATAACTCATAATATGACTCAAGATCTCAGGCATTTTACTACATCTTTCTCAATAGATTTTTCTTTTTAAGATTGATGTGTAATACATAAGACATCTTTAAAAATTTTTAAAATTAAACTACTAAGCTAGAAAGCAAAGAAATCCTAAGAGTGATCATGCAAACTCACACAAGAAAATAGAAAATAGAATAGAATACTCAAAACAGACATAAGATAAAGGAAATGGAGAATGAAACTCAACCACCTCATTGATGGTGGCTACTGCACCCCCTGAAGAATCCTTTGGAGCGTTTAAGCTCCTCAATGTCACGCCCCTACCGCCTTTGTTCCTCCATCATCTGGTGGAGGAAGGCAGACTGATCCTCATGTTCCAGCCACAGCTGATCAACTGATGATGTTAGCTCCACTAAAGATGTGCTTAACTGATCCCAGTAATCACGGGGAGGGAAGTACATTCCCTGAGGCATCTCCAAAATATCCTGTGGAGGCGGTGGAACTGGTTCCTGCTGCAGTCATACCACATACTGTGAACAGGATCTTGTCCTTTGAGCATGTTGAGTTGCTCCATAATAGCACAGAAAGGAAGTTCACAACGAGAGGTGAAGATCTGAGCCCCTATAACCCTCTTCTTTAGAGGAGTTGACTGTCAAGCAAGTGACGGTAAAGAAGCACTTGTTGGGAGGTAACCCAACCATAAGTATCCTTAAGTTTATTTCTGTTTATTTAGTTTTACTTCAGTTTTATTTTAGTTTGATTCCTCTGTATTTTTCATTGATTTCTATATTTTCCTAGGTTTAATCTAGTCTGTGATCATGTATAGTACTTAGAATAGGGACAGGAGGACTCAGAAAGGGGGAATGGTGTGGGCGTTTAACTCCCAAAATGGGCGTTTTCTTCAAGAATTAGGACTCCCCTTGGGGTGCTAAATACCAGCCTTGGCGTTTAGTGCCAGGGTGCTCATCCCCATAATAAAAAATTATTTTTGATCCATTGCTGGCACTAAACGCCAGACCTGACGTTTAGCGCCCAACCCCCAACCCCCCACTGATGA
This sequence comes from Arachis duranensis, assembly GCF_000817695.3. Lineage (NCBI taxonomy): Eukaryota > Viridiplantae > Streptophyta > Magnoliopsida > Fabales > Fabaceae > Arachis > Arachis duranensis. The sequence goes on along the minus strand of NC_029775.3, from coordinate 60,480,728 downwards.
ATCCACATTTTATGGTATTTATTTGCTCTATTTGGGTGGATTTCATTGACTTTTCTTGCACTTATCCATTGAAATAGCATGCTTTTGTGAATTATTTCCTAATTATGCTTAATTGTGAAAAACATGCTTTTCATGCTTAAATTGCTAATTTTAATTCACTTTTCTCCCATTTGATGCCCTGATATATTTGTTTGAGTGATTTAAGATTTTAAAGGCAAGGATGGCTTGAGAAAGTGGAAGGAAAGCATACAAAGTGGATGAATTCAAGAAACGAAGGATTTGGAAAGCTTTCAGTCTTGACCTCTCTGTACTAAATTTGTCATAACTTGAGCTACAGAGGTCCAAATGAGATGGTTCTAGCGACATTGGAAAGCTAACGTCCGGGCCTTCAAAATGATATGCAATTTGCTATAGTGGACATAAGTCTAAGTGTGCGTACGCACAAGTATTTTTGCGTACGCACAAGTCGGGATTCAACATGTGTGCGTACACACACACCTGTGCAGACGCACAGGTCCCTGCACGTGACCTCATTAATTACAAGTCGTTGGAAGCGATTTCTGGGCCCCCAAAACCTAATCCAACTCATTTCTGAAACTATTTCAAGCCAAATTGAAGAGGAGTGAAGGGGGGGAGCACTTAGGTTTAGATTTTTACATGTTTTGGTTAGTTTTCTAGAGAAAGAAGCTCCCCCTTCTCTCTATAATTAGGGTTTTTAGTTTACTTTCTCTTTAATTTCAGCATTTTATTCTTGTTTTAATGTAGTTTCATTTATGTTTCTATGCTTTCTTGTCTTTACCTTCTTCATCTCTTTTGTTATTTTCTTTATCTTGCCATTTTTATGTTATGAACACTCTTTGTTAATTTTACTTTAAATTAATGCAATTTATGTTTTATGTTCATTTAATACTTTCTCTAGTTGTTGTTATAATTCCCTTGCTTTTGGTAGTTAGCTTTTATTTTCTATGCAATTTATTATTATTTTATTTTCATGCACACCAAGTGTTTGATAAAATGCTTGGCTTAGTTTCTACTTAGTTTTTCCTCACTCTTGGCTTGAAATTGATGACTTTGGTGATCCTTGAGTCATTGATGTCCATTCTTGTTTGATACATTAGAGTAGAGTAGTTAGTTGATTTGGTCTCCATTGACTCTATGTGAACCCTTTGTGTTGACATAGGACTTATGGATTGAAATCAAATATGCCTATTTGACTTATCTTCGATGTAAGGTTGACTAAGTAGGATTAACTCATCATAATCATCATGTGTTTGTGGTCAATGGCTAGGATAGGTAATCTTAGCTCTCAATTACTTGCCAAGAGGTTTCTTGTATTTTAATTTTCCTTGCTTTGACTTTTATTGCTTTGACTTTTAATTTCTGGCATGTTTAGTTTTCACACTCTTGGTTGAGAAATTGGGTGTTTGGGCGGAATTGAGTTGTAGATGTCCATTCCGCATTGTGTGAGGATTGTTAATTGGTTTGGTTTCCCTTGACTCTAAGTGACCCACTAGTGTTGACTTAGGACTTAGGGATTGGGATCAATTATTCCCTTTTGACTAATCCTCAATGTTAGGATTGACTAATTGGGATTAATCCACACACAATTACCATGTTTGTAGTCCACGACTAGGATAGGAATCCTAAATTTCCCAATTTTCACCCAGAGCTCCTTTTTAGCATTTAATTTCCATTTTCATTGCCTTTACTTGCTTTTCTTTAATTTCTTTCATGCTTGTTTTACTTTCTTGCTATTTACATTACTTTGCTTCTCTTGCATTCCCAATCCCCATTTTCTCCCATAGCCAATAATTGTACACTTAATTGCAACTCCTAGGGAGAAGGACCCAAGGTTTAATTACTCTTGGTTATTTTAATTTGAATTTAACATTGCTTTTGAGAGTTCATTGTTGGTTTAGACTATGCTACTAACGAAGTGATTCTTGTTTTAATTAATTCTAAATCAATATGAATTTTCATCTATCAAATTTGGTGTTGTTGTCGGGGAGTTACAATGGTGTATGTTGTTGGCTATTGTAAATATGTTAATATGTAAATACTTTATTTTTGGGTGATTGTGCATATGTTGCTTGCTTGTTTTTGGCTTTTGTTAATATGTTAATACATGAATAGCTTGCTTTTTCTTTGCTATTGTGAATATATTTTTCTTGTTTGCTTTTTGTTTTTCTTGTTAGGAGCTATTAGCTTGTTGGACACTCCATCCAAACTTGCTGCAATCAATTGGGAATTGGGGAGACTCTAGCATTGTTGGAAGCTCCATGATGAATACAAGCACAAGATTAAAGCTCTCCATAAGTATAACTTAAAGACAATAAATAAAAGTGCTAGGTGAGAGACACCCCACCATGGTAACACCTTTCTAAGCCTCTCTTTGTACATAGTTTTAATTCATTGCATTTTGTCTCTTGTAGATAGCTTAGGTTTAGTTTAAATTCAAGCTTAATTTGCTTAGATTTTAAATTAGATTATGTGTTTTTGATGACTAATATGTTTTGGGGTTGAAAAACTATTTTGAACATCAAGTTTGGTGCCTTAGAGCACTAAAATTTTTTCTAGAAAAACAGAGCATGTGCGTGCGCACACACCTGTGCATTCGCACACAACCCCAATTTTCGCGTTTGTGGGTGCGCACACCAGCTTACACCCCTTCTAGTGGGAGCATTCGCACGCCTTGTGCGTCTGCATCCCCTCATTCTGCCTCTTACGCGTGCGCACGAACCTGTGTGCGTACGCACAGAAGGTGAGATAGCTGGCAATTTTGACGCTTCAATTTTTCTTAAAAAAATATCTTTTGTGCCTGCGCACATTGTCTATTCAGACCGCTCACACATGCTGTGTGTCCGCCCAGACTCCATTTCTTTACCATTTGTGCATGCGGACATCTTTGTGCGTACGCACACTTCTTGATTCCCTCTTTGTTGATAGCGTTCGCACACCTGGTGCGGATGCACTCCCCCTGATTCGCTTAGTGTGCGTACGCACACATACCTGTGCATATGCACGCCCCTGTTTCCTCACCACTACACTTCTTTTCTTCTCTTCCCTCTTCTTCTTCTCTTCTTCTCTCTTCCAACCCTCTCTTCTCTTGCTTTTGCCCTCTTCTCTACTTGCTTTACTTTGTTTTCTTTGCATTTCATTTTTATTTTAGTTATTATATTAGTTTTGGTTTAGTTGTTTGTTAATTAAATAAGTTGCAAGTGTTTGCTTGATGATTATTGGGTTGCTTCTTGATGAGTTTGGAATTCACACCCCATAAAATTTTTAATGATTATAAATCTGCTCTTTTGGCAAGCGCACCAAAATTATCGTCAAGTAATAACCCACAGTAGAGTGGGATCATATCCACATAGATTGGTAGTTTTGAGCAATTTTAATCAATTGGTGAATTAGTCAAGCTAAGCAAATAGATGGTGATTGCAGAATTGTAAATGGGCAAAAAGTGTAAATGACTGAAGAGTAAAGAAAGCAGTAAAGTGCTTGAATTAAAATGGCAAGAATGTAAAGGACTGAAGATTAAATGACTTAATTGTAAATGGAAATGGGGAATTGTAGAATATAAAGAAAAATATAAAGAAAGTGGTAGATGAGAATAGGGGAATTCATTGAGATCAGGAGATGTTGTCTCTTTGGATTAAATTTGGCTTATATCCTCTTCAATCATGCAACTCATTGACCTCTTGGCAATCATAATTAATTGAGCCCCAATCCCTTGGTGACTCAATCTTTCCGATCTTGATCAATAGCCAATTCCTTGGTCTAATTGCTCATGAAGAGAGATATGCTTGGTCCCTGATTATACCACCCATCATCATATGTCCAGGTAGAGGGAGGATTATATGTCACCATATCCAAACACCAAAACCCAAATTCTACTCAAGTGTGAGAAGGGATTTCTAGCATGATTTCATGTTTCCTTTCCCAAGGTTCCCATGAAACCCATTTTGCATTCAATCTCTTTTCCAAGATAATTGAACACTAGGCATGAAGAATGAAATTCATTCTAGCAAATCAAAGGGAAGATGAAGAAAAGAAGAAATTCACTATCGTCAATCCATCAAGTACAACAGAGCTCCCTCTCTCAATGAGAGGAAATTTAGCTACTCATAGCTTAAAGAAAAGTACTCTAGATGGAGAAGATGAAGTGGAAAGTGATCTAACTGCTTAACCCTTTCTCAGTACTTCTTGAGGTTATTTATACTACTCCTAACTCTCAAAATAAAAGAATTACAAAAGTGAAAAAAGAAAATTACAATTTGGAGGGAAAATAAACTCAATAAGCGTGACTTCCCAGCTGGCGTGTGGCTGGCGCTTCACTGGCGTGCCACGTCCTCCTCCAATTTTGACTTGGTGTGCCACGCACAGTCCCTCAAGTGGCACGCCTTTCTTCACTAACATCCTTGGCATGCCACGCCTTCGAGTCAAAGTGGCATGCCCTGGCCTTTGTCCTCTTCTTCTTGCCTCTGGAAACTTGAACTAGTGTGGGATGCCTACGGTCTGGCGTGCCACGCCCTCGCTGCATGCATGATCCAACTCTCTGGACATTAGTACTGGCGTGCCACGCCCAGCTCCTGACGTGCCATGCTAGTGTACTTTTATGGCGTTTGCTCCAAGTGGCACGCCCATTTCACACGCCCAGCTTTTTTTGTTATTTTCTTTCCATTTTTTATGTCTTTTTTACCTGAAATTCAGCACAACCTCATTTTAAAGCAATGCACTATACTATTCATCAAATATTGCATGAATTGTAATGATCAAATGAGATTATGCTCTTTTGTGGTCCTTTTTATGTAAGAAAAAGGGTAGATGATGCAAGTCATCACTTCTTCTTGGAATTTTGATTTAATGAATATGTGCACTATGTATTATGTCTTTGTTTAATTGCCTATATGAATTGTGAGTTTGATGCATGTGTTGTCGCGACCACATGTGTTAGACTATATCCTTGTTTGGCATCTTAATCATGAATTGTGCACTTTACATTAGTGAATTGAGTTGAACTACTTAGTCATCATGATTCTTAAGTGAATATAATCACATAACAAAGTATTTGTTCCTTGTTAATGCTTTGCCTTTTTTTGAGTTGACTTGACTTGATTCTTATAAAGACTTGTCACTTTTCATAACAAGCACCTTATACATGTGATTATTTCATTATTTCTAAGGATGAATAAGTAGTCACTTTTCATCATTGATTTGGTTATTGTTAATTGTGCCATTTTCTATTAATTTTGCGCTTTTACTTGCACAATTTGAATATCCAATATCTTATACATTCAATTCACTTTAGTTGTAGTTACCTAGGGTTGCTTGTACCTTAAGCTTTGTTTTTCTTCACTTGTAACCTAGGCCACTTAGTTGAGGAACATGCTATTTCTTTTGCTTTTGTGGTTACTGGTATGCGAAATTGTGATTCACACTTTTCACAACTTCGCATAGCTGACCAGCAAGTGCACTGGGTCGTCCAAGTAATACCTTATGTGAGTAAGGGTCAATCCAACGGAGATTGTTGGCTTGAAGCAAGCTATGCTCATCTTATAAATTTCAGTCAGGCGGATTCAAATGGTTATGAGGTTTGATAGTAAAAAGAAAAATAAACATAAAATAAAATAAAGTCACTTATGTAGTTCCTTGGTGAGAATTTCAGATAAGCATTTGGAGATACTTTGTTGCCTCTGAACCTCCGCTTTCCTACTATCCTCATCCAATCATGCATACTCTCTTCCATGGAAAGCTGTATGTTGGTGGATCACCGTTGTCAATGGCTAACATCCATCCTCTTAGTGAAAACATGTCCTCTACGGTTTCCCACATGGAGAATCAACTGTCGGTTCTTGATTGTGTCGAAATAGAATACATTTTTCTTTTGCACACTGTCACTGCACCCAACAGTCACGAGTTTGAAGCTCGTCACAGTCATCCCATCCCAGATCCTACTCAGAATACCACAGACAAGGTTTAGACCCTTCAGATCTCAAGAATGCTGCCAATTGGTTCTAGCTTATACCACGAAGGTTCTAACGTCACGGATTCGAATGCTCTGTTGTCAGGAGAGGTGATTCAAATCTATGGGTCAGAGACCAAAGAGAATATACTCCAGCTGTCGTCCAATGACTACGTTGAACATCATATAGACCACTTTGTAGTTGTCAGGCACGCAGATATTGGCTAAGCGAGTAACGAATATTGAGTGATTGTCACGTGTCACCCCTTCATTCTGACTTAACTGAATTAAGTACAAGAGTATATCTTGGAGGAGAAGTAGGCATGAATTGAATAGAAAAACAACAATACTTGCATTAATACTCGAGGAACAGCAGAGCTCCTCACCTTAATCTATGAGGTGTAGAAACTCCACTGTTAAAAATACATAAGAACAAAAGGTCTAGGCGTGGGCAAATGGCCAACCTCCAAAAAGGGTTCGAAGAACTCCCAAAAGCTCAAAGACTTCGAATACAATAGTAAAAAGTGCTATTTATACTAAACTAGTAAACTAGGTTTACAGAAAATGAGTAGATAGTGCAGAAATCCACTTCCGGGGCCCACTTGGTGTGTGTTTGGATTGAGCCTTAAAGCTTTCACGTGCATAGGCCATCCTTGGAGTTAAACGCCAGCTTTGGTGCCAGTTCTGGCGTTTTACTCCAGAAAAGGGTCTCTGGTGGGCGTTTGGACGCCAGTTTGGGCCATCAAATCTCGGGCAAAGTATGAACTATTATACATTACTGGAAAGCACAAGATGTCTACTTTCCAACGCAATTAAGTGCTCACCAATTAGGCTTCTATAGCTCCAGAAAATCCACTTTGAGTGCAGGGAGGTCAGAATGCAACAGCATCTGCAGTACTTTCTCAGCCTCTGAATCAGATTTTTGCTCAGGTCCCTCAATTTCAGCCAGAAAATACCTGAAATCACAAAAAAACACACAAACTCATAGTAAAGTCTGGAAATGTGATTTTTGCATAAAAACTAATAAAAATATATTAAAAAATAACTAAAACATACTAAAAACTACCTAAAAACAATGCCAAAAAGCGTATAAATTATCCGCTTATTGATACGTAAAAATTAAGATTTCACGTGCAACCGGCAAGTATACCGGGTCGTATCAAGTAATAAAACTCACAAAGAGTGAGGTCGATCCCACGGAGATTGGTAGATTAAGCAACTTTAGTTAAATGGTAGATTTAGTCAAGCGAACATAGTTTTGATTTCATAAGCATTTTGATTTTTGAACATAGTTGCAAGAATTTAAATGGCAAAGAGTGTAAAGAACTAAAAGAAAGAAATAAAGGGAAAGTAAATAACGGAAACTTAAAGTGCAAGAAACTTAAATGACATCAAAAGTAAATTGCAAGAAAATAAAGTGCTGAATTCTAAAGAGCAAAATAGTAAATAGCAAGAAATAAAGAAACAGAATGTAAATGACAAGAATAATAAATTGCAAGAATGTAAAAGGGAATTGAGTAATGGGTATTCAAGCACTAAGAGCAAAAGAAATGAGAATTAATGATAGAGAGGATCATTAGGGATCAGAGATGCAAGTTTTCATGAATTGATGTTAGTCAAATCCTTCTCAATCATGGGTATAGATCCATGGCAAGTGGGTGATTGAATCCCAATCTCTTGGTGATTCAATCTCTCTCAACATAACCAATTGCCACTCTCGTGATCTAATTGTTCATGAGAAGAGATGAAGCACAAATTTAATCCAGCCACACAATTCCCATAATCTCAACCAAGGAGAGTTATATCTCACATACTAACCAAGGTGTATTGATTAAAGAAATCATGAAAGGATGAACTCTAAACTGAGTTATATGGCTCATTCCTCAAATTCACCACATAATTCATATAGATTAACCCCTCTCTCGATGGTGGTTGAATCTTTGAAGATCAAGAGTATCCTCTTTAGATCAACCACTAGAATTGAGGAGGAGAAGATGAGTTCACCAATTCATTTCAATAAGCAGAGCTCTTCCCCCTAATGAAAGTGGGGTTTAGTGAGTCATAGCTCCAATCTCAACAACAATTGCCATAAACCAAAATTAAACTAAGTGCCAAGAAAGATGAAGAAGAAGAATGAAATGCTTAAAGCTTCAGAAAATGAAGAAGAGAAGTTCCAAGAGGAACCAAAAATTGCTATCCGGGTATCCTTCCGGAAGTACTAAAGAGTTCTCAAAAATAAAGTGCTAAAAGTATGAAAAAGTTCTAAGTGTCAAAAAGTGTAAAAGTCCTCCACAAGTACACCAATCTCTTCTATTTATACTACTTCTAAAACTCTTTCAAAGATCTTGAATTGGATTGGCAATATGGGCTTCCTCTTTGTTGAGTTCTTGGCTCAATTGGAAGAAGTGTTGCTAGACTTGGAAAGGAAGAGTTCATTCATCATGCTTCTGGCCCATTGGCTTTGGCGTTGTTGTCAATAACGTGGCCTTAATGCAAGTTGGCAACGTGCATGGCATTTTCCTGGGAGTGAAGTATGAGACTTGGGCGTTGCTAGCCCAAGTTGTTGCCAACAACTTGCTTTTCCTCTTCTTGGCTTTACTTTCATGCTAAATGTAGCCCAGAATTTGAGTGTAAACCTTCTGCCTCAATATGGACTATTATACATCATTGGAAAGCTCTTGATGTCTATTTTCCAATGCCACTGGAATCACCTCAATTGGACTTTCCTAGCTCAAGTTATGCTTCCTCAAAGAAGGTAAGGTTGAGCTGCCAAGTTGTTGCCAAAAACGCACCTTCACTCCCAAGTTGGCAACGTGCCCGTGCCTAACCTCCCAAGGCAGGGACTTGGGGCTGGCGTTGTTGCAAAACACGCCCC
>NC_029775.3:60470453-60470907 GCF_000817695.3 Arachis duranensis | reverse complement strand
TTCCTATGGTGCCAAAGTTGCTTGGCGTTGCCTTGAGTAACGCCTATGATTCTTGGCGTTGGCAACGCCCTCAAGCTCCTCTTCAAAGCTTCATTCTTGTTGCTTGGCATTGCCTTGAATAACTCACTCCTTTCTTCAAGTTGGCAACGCCAACTTCTCTTCCAAGGCTGCCTGGCGTTACCTTCAACAACGCAGCCTATTCCTCAAGTTGGCAACGCCAACTTTGCTTCCAAAGCTGCCTGGCGTTGCCTCCAACAACGCACCACATTCCTCAAGTTGGCAACGCCAACTTTGCTTCTTGGTTGCCTGGCGTTGTCCATAAAAACACACCCTATTCCCAAGTTGGCAACGCCAACTTCTTCTTGCCCAGCTTGCATCATTCTTGCTTCCATGCTTCCTTGTTTTATCACCTATCATCAACAAAGGAAATAGCTTCAAAGTCTTACCAATTCAT
>NC_029775.3:60466596-60469993 GCF_000817695.3 Arachis duranensis | reverse complement strand
TTTTTTATATTCCCCTTTTTTTTTCATTTTAAATGAGCTCGAAATCTTGTCTTAAGGCGGCTCTTTAGCATAAGTTTTCAATCAACAATCCCAAACCAGTTGGTTCAAGTTGTTAAGTGTTGAGACACTCTTAAAGATTTACTAACTCAAGCCTCTCTCCTTAACACATTCAATCACAGGCATATAACATTGAAATTTTGTTTGGATAGTGGTGTCCAGCACCTCTTTGGGTTGCTAAATGTTCTGTTATAGAGCTACTCTTGATTGTGGGTTTTCAATCGATAATCCCGAGTTAGTTAACTCAAGTTATCGGGTGATGAAGCACCCCTCGGATTTACTAGCCCAAGTATGTCTCTTAACATCAATCACCACAGACACATATCCAAATTTTGTCATTGATTGATGCCTAGCCTTTCATTCTTTGTACTCTATTTTCTTTATTGTCAAGGTTATTTGTGCTTTTACTGATAAAGTCTTTGTGATCCTTAACCGAACTAGTCTTGTATAGGCAAGCATTCTTTGAATTTCTTGAACATTGATTCTTTCACAATAAATGTATATATACTAGCACCTTTCTTATGGGACAACATGATTCTTTTTAAGCTAGAATTCTCTCTGTTCTTGCTCAAACTACATCTTTTATTCCATTGACAAGTAAAAGTACTTAAGACAAGCAACCATTCCAAACTTGTGAGTAGTGATGCATGGAATGGGCAACATAAAAGATAATGCTTCAAAGAAAAATTGCATCTTAGAAGGTATACCATATTTCAGACATACATCTTCTTTATTTAATAAAGCATAAAGAGAAACAAAGGAACTTCACCACCTTTAGTCTTCATGTCCCTTTTCCCTTGCTTGTTTCTCCTTGCTTTCCTTTGCCCTTTGGATCTTCTTTCTTTTTCTTTCTTAGTTCTCCTTGTTGTTGTGTTGTTGCATCCCCCTCTTCTCTTTGCCACACTCCTGAGCTTATCATTGTCTCATTTAGCCTTTGTTGATTAAATCTCACCCTTGCAAGTTCCTACTCTTCAAATATCTTGCGAGCTTCATTAAAGGTTTTAATTTGTGGGTTGAGTAATGGGGGTGTGGAACAGAGGTAACTGAGCTTTTCTTGGGTGCATATATCATAGTCAAGTCTGTCCTTATGCCTGGCTTCCCTTAACATTCTGCTTTCATTGAACTCTTTGTGAAATGTATTATGTCTAGCATCCAATCTATGGAGAAGTTCTCTTTGCTGAGCTTGCTCTATCCTTAGTTGAGCTTGTTCTTGTATTACTTTCTCCATGGCTTTTTCATGTTCCACAGTTGAATTGTTGATGGCTTCCTGCATCTTGGCATATTGTTCTTGTTGTAACTCCATCATGTGTGCTTGGTACTCATTTTGTTGGTTCATCCATTGAACTTGAACCCCTATTTGTTGGTCCATCAACTGCCAAAGGTCCCTTTGTTGCTGAGCCTGTTCCTCTTGGCTTCTTTGAATTTATGAATACTGCCCAGATATTCCTTCCAAAGCGGCTTGGAGTTGATTCATGTTTAAAGTATGGGATTCTTCCATTTTTTGAGGCTCCTCCTCTTGTCTTGCTTCTTTCCTTTTCTTCCTTCTTGCTAAAGGTTGCCTTTCCAATTGGGTTGTGGTGACAAATTCCAACCTTTCTCGGGTGAGAGGTTTTCCAATAGAGACCACATCAGTTTCTCCAAATTCTTCCAGAGGCACTCCAGCTTCTTCACATAGGCGCAGAATAGTACTAGGATATCCTAGCCAGCTGTCCTGTTTGACTTTTTGAGCTATGTCAATGATGTTCTTGGCTATAATGTCTCCAACATTGATTTCCCCTCCTTTCATTATACAATGGATCATTATTGCTCTGTTCACCGTTACCTCAGAATTATTTGAAGTGGACATCAATGATCTCCTCACTATGTCATGCCATCCTTTAGCTTGAGGTATGAGATCACCTCTTCGAAGTTTGAGTGGTTGTCCATGTGAATCCAACACCCAATCCGTGCCTACTTTGCATAAGTCACTTACCACATCCATGTATCTTGGGTCATTTTCAACCCTTTCTTCATAGCTAGCTCGTTTGAACTGTTTTGCCTTGACCTTTAGCACCCTGTTGATGGTGTCCGGGCTAAAGTCAACAGTCACACCTCTTACATAACTCATGTATGGTTCTTCATCATCATATTCTCTTATCACATTAGTGTAGAACTCATGGATGAGAAGCATGCTCACTTCTTGAGGTTGGTCACAGAGAAGCTCCCATCCCCTTTTTCTGATTATTTTTTGTATTTCAGGGTATTCATCTTTTCTTAGCTTGAATGGTAACTCTGGAACAACATCTTTGCTTGACATCCAGCTGAAGATACGCTCGTTGTGTTTGGATTTGAATCTTCTTTGATCAAATTCATCTTCTCTCCTATCCCTTGATGATGAGGCCATTGAAATTCACTTGCAAGGGTTGAATCTCCCACACCAAACTTAGATGAATGCTTGTCCTCAAGCACAAGGAAAATGGTTGTGAATGGGGGAGATATATGACAACAACGTGACTTAGGCCAGCTAGAAAATGATGGTGAGGGGAGGTGGGGTGTTTCGGTTATGTGAGGGGATGTGATGCTTCAAAAGTTTTGTTGGGTAAAGATGAGGTTCAAGGCTAGAATTTGTGAAACATGGAATAGGTTGGAGGTTGAGTATGAGTTCGGGTAATGAAATGAGGTTATGGGGGTAGAAGAATGAGTGATGAAAAGTGAGGTTTGATGAATGTGGTTGAAGTATTTAAAGTGAACTTTGGTGGGGATGCATGGTTCTAGTGACATTTAAGGCTCGGTCATGGCATGGGGAGCATGCTTCCTTGTGCCCAATGCATGTTGAGTTCTTTTTCCCCATGCACAAAGTTCAAAACTCATGTGACTTCCCTTCCTTGTGTATCCGTGACCTCACTCACCAAGATTCCCCATCACTTCTTTCTTTCTTTCCTGCAACAAAATTCCAAAAGCTTGAGATTCTTAAAGTGACATTAATAGCTAAAAACTTATGACATCACTTCTTTCTTTCTTTCCTGCAACAAAATTCCAAAAGTTTGAGATTCTTAAAGTGACATTAATAGCTAACAACTTACGATGATATTCCTATGCAAAATTGACTAAACTAAAATTAAAATTTATGAATCTATTTTTTCTAGCATTAGTAATGTAAGTAAAGACACCAAACTTAGTTTGTGACTAAGTGTTCTATGGAATTAATTCCAAAGATAGCCACATCAAACTTAGTATTTTGCCTACATTATATGCTATTTCACGTTTTTTTCTTTTTTTCTTTTTTTTTTAACTAAAATAGATGACTATACTTTCATAGTCTAGCATTTTCGTGTATGTATGGACACCAAACTTAGTTTGT
>NC_029775.3:60465426-60466496 GCF_000817695.3 Arachis duranensis | reverse complement strand
CAATGTGGAATTGATGATCACTGGGAAGCTGTCCTTCTCACCAAGGAATGCATATTTAAGATGAGGGGGTAGTGGTTTCAATTCTTGTTGTGGTGCCTCTTCTTTCGTAGCTTCACTTGGTTCCCCTGATGCTTCCAATTTGTTCTCTTCTTGTCCCTTGATGTTATGGACTTCCTCTTGTTTCATTTGATGGTTTGTTTCAAGCACTTCTTCAACCAGAGAATCTACTACATCAACCCTCATGCAATTTTCTTTCTCAACAGGGTGTTGCATTGCTTTGAAGACATTTATGGTCATTTGTCAATGATTGTTCTAGCTGTAGCCAAAAAGGGTCTACCAAGAATGACTGAATTGTTTCCCTCTTCATCCATGTCTAGGACCAAAAAATCAGCTGGAAATATGAAGTTTTCCACTTTCACCAAGAGGTTCTCAACTACTCCATTTGGTATTTTGATGGATCTGTCAGCAAGTTGGAGTGACATCCTTGTGGGTTTAAGCTCTTCAATCATCATTTTCTTCATCATGGTTAGATTAATGCTTGCTCCCAGATCACAAAGTGACTTGTCAACAGCCATGCTCCCTATCGTGCAAGGTATGAGAAAGCTGCCAGGGTCTTTGAGTTTTGGAGGTAGCCCTTTTTGAATAATGGCGCTACACTCTTGATTGAGAATCACCGTTTCTTTTTCTTGCCAACTTCTCTTCTTGGTGATCAATTCCTTAAGAAACTTTGCATATAATGGCATCTGTTCCAAAGCTTCTGCCAATGGGATATTGATTTCAAGTTTCTTGAAGATTTCTAAGAACCTTGGGAATTGTTGGTCCTTTGCTCCTTTGTGTATCCTAGTTGGGTATGAAAGCTTGGGTACATAAGCTTTTATTCCTTCATTTTTGTTTTCTTGTTGTAGATTCACATTCTCCTTGCTATCATGGTTTCTTCCTTGATTGGGTGATTTGCCTTGTGGCTTGACAGCCTCTTTGCCTTTGTTAGATGTTGAAGCCTTTTCTTCACCTTGCCTTTCCACATGTATTTCCACTGTGTCTTGCTCTTTGGGTTTTATTGCTTCTTTATT
>NC_029775.3:60463736-60464489 GCF_000817695.3 Arachis duranensis | reverse complement strand
ACCATCCATTCTCTTTGTTATCATTTTCATTTGTTGTTGGATTTGTTGGTGCATTAACTTATTTTGTGCCAAGATAGCATCAACACCTTCAAGCTCCATTACACCTTTCTTTGGGGTTGGATTGTGCTGCCTCTCTGATGAGTAATAATATTGATTGTTTGCCACAATCTTAATGAGGTCTTGGGCCTCCTCGGCAGTTTTCATCATGTTGAGTGATCCTCCTGATGAGTAATCTAGTCCCTTCCTTGCTTCTAAGCTTAAGCCTTCATAGAAGTTTTGGAGTTTGACCCAACCACTAAACATGTCAGGGGGACATCTTCTCATTAGTGCCTTATATCTTTCCCAGGCTTCATACAATGACTCCCCTTCCATTTGCCTGAAAGTTTGAACCTCTGTCTTCAACTTGATGATTCTTTGAGGTGGGTAGAACTTTGCTAAAAATCTGCCCATCACATTATTCCAATTGTTGAGGCTTTCCTTGGGGAATGACTCTAACCATTGAGTGGCCTTGTCCCTCAAAGAGAATGGAAATAGTAGCAGCTTGTAGACATCTGGATGCACTCCATTTGTCTTCACTGTATTGCATATTCTCAGAAAAACAGATAGATGTTGATTTGGGTCTTCAAGAGGTCCCCCTCCATAAGAGCAATTGTTCTGTACCAAAGTGATGAGCTGAGGTTTCAACTCAAAGTTATGAGCATGAACATTTGGTGTAGCAATACTACTCCCACAATGTCTTGGATCAGGGATAGT
>NC_029775.3:60449736-60461641 GCF_000817695.3 Arachis duranensis | reverse complement strand
ACTTCATGTTCTTGTTTTTAGGGCCTAAAGATGACTCTGTTTTGGCTTCAATTTTGTGCTCCACCATAGACTATTATATATGGTTGGAAAGCTCTGAATGTTAGCTTTCCAACGCAACTGAAAGCACTCAATTTTGATCTCTGTAGCTCAAGATATCTTCCATTGAAGATGACATGGTCAGGCTGCCTTGTTGGAGTTGTTGTGGATAACGCCCCTATATTTCAAATTAGCAACGTGCCCGTGCCTAGCCTCCCAAAGCAGGGAAATGAGGCTGGCGTTGTTGATGAACACTCCTTCTCTTCAGCACATTGGCAACGTGCTCGAGCCTTTCTCAAGGCTCCATGTTTGCTTCCTGGCGTTGGCAACGTGCATGGCAAGGCTTATGGGCGTTGGCAACGTGCATGGCATGGCTTATGGGCGTTGGCAACTTGGTTGGTGCCCTTCCTGGCGTTGGCAACGTGCATGGCAAGACTTATGGGCGTTGGCAACTTGGTTGGCACCAAGACTTGGTGCCTAGCCAAGCAACCCTTCCTGGCGTTGTTGCCAAACACGCCAATGCTTTCTTGAGTTGGCAACGTGCTCGAGCCTTCTTTCCTAGCTCCAGGCATTGCTTCCCACGTTGCCAGTGAACACGCCCATAGAAGCTGGCATTGGCAACATGCTCGAGCCTTCTTCAAGGCTCTAAAACTTGCTTCCCACGTTGGCAACGTGGCTGGCAAGGCTTTCCTGGCGTTGGCAACGTGGTTGGCAAGGCTTGGCGTTGGCAACTTGGCTGGCAGCACATTCTGGCGTTGGCAACCTGGCTGGCAGCACATTCTGGCGTTGGCAACCTGGCAACCATTTCTGGCGTTGCCAACCTGGCTGGCACCCAAGACTTGGTGCCTAGCCAAGCAACCATTTCTGGCGTTGCCAACCTGGCTGGCACCCAAGACTTGGTGCCTAGCCAAGCAACCATTTCTGGCGTTGCCAACCTGGCTGGCACCCAAGACTTGGTGCCTAGCCAAGCAACCATTTCTGGCGTTGCCAACCTGGCTGGCACCCAAGACTTGGTGCCTAGCCAAGCAACCATTTCTGGCGTTGCCAAGGAACACGCCAATGATTCCTGGCGTTGGCAACGCCCTCGAGGTTGTTTCCTATGGTGCCAAAGTTGCTTGGCGTTGCCTTGAGTAACGCCTATGATTCTTGGCGTTGGCAACGCCCTCGAGCTCCTCTTCAAGGCTTCATTCTTGTTGCTTGGCGTTGCCTTGAATAACTCACTCCTTTCTCCAAGTTGGCAACGCCAACTTCTCTTCCAAGGCTGCCTGGCGTTACCTTCAACAACGCAGCCTATTCCTCAAGTTGGCAACGCCAACTTTGCTTCCAAAGCTGCCTGGCGTTGCCTCCAACAACGCACCACATTCCTCAAGTTGGCAACGCCAACTTTGCTTCCAAGGCTGCCTGGCATTGTCCTCAACAACGCACCACATTCCTCAAGTTGGCAACGCCAACTTTGCTTCTTGGTTGCCTGGCGTTGTCCATAAAAACACACCCTATTCCCAAGTTGGCAACGCCAACTTCTTCTTCTTGCCCAGCTTGCATCATTCTTGCTTCCATGCTTCCTTGTTTCATCACCTATCATCAACAAAGGAAATAGCTTCAAAGTCTTACCAATTCATACAATAAATTTCATAAGATTCATTCATACTCATTCATGTATGTATTCTTTAAATTATTTGCATGAATTTGGCTAGAATCAACATGTTCCTTGGTGTTCTCATGCATGAAGATAAAACTCATAAAAAGACTTGTTTATTTAGAGAAAATGAG
Source organism: Arachis duranensis (assembly GCF_000817695.3). Taxonomy (NCBI): domain Eukaryota; kingdom Viridiplantae; phylum Streptophyta; class Magnoliopsida; order Fabales; family Fabaceae; genus Arachis; species Arachis duranensis. The sequence goes on along the minus strand of NC_029775.3, from coordinate 60,459,835 downwards.
TGAGATTAAGCTAAAACCAACTAAACTAACTAGCTAATATAACAAATATGCAATTGCATCACCTCCCAATTCTCATTACCAAATAACTTGTCATTTAGCTTCTCACAAAACCAAACTTAAATTGTTGCTTGTCCCGAATCAACTAAAAACAAAATAAGATAAGAAGAAGAGAATATACAATAAATCCCAAAATATCAATGGAGCTTAGTTCTAATTAGATGAGCGGGACTTGTAGCTTTTTGCTTCTGAACAGTTTTGGCATCTCACTTTATCCTTTGAAATTCAGAATGATTGGCATCTATAGGAACTCAGAATTAAGATAGTGTTATTGATACTCCTAGTTCAGTATGTTGATTCTTGAACACAGCTACTTATGAGTCTTGGCTGTGACCCTAAGCATCTTGTTTTCTAGTATTACCATCAGATACATAAATGCCACTGACACATAACTAGGTGAACCTTTTCAGATTGTGACTCAGCTTTGCTAGATTCCCCAGTTAGAGGTGTCCAGAGTTCTTAAGCACACTCTTTTGCTTTGGATCGCGACTTTAAACACTCTGTCCCAAGCTTTTCATTTGGACCTTCATGACACAAGCACATGGTTAGGGACAGCTTGATTTAGCCGCTTAGGCCAAGATTTTATTTCTTTGGGCCCTCCTATCCATTAGTGCTCAAAGCCTTGGATCCTTTTTACCCTTGCCTTTTGGTTTAAAGGGCTATTGGCTTTTTCTGCTTGCTTTTTCTTTTTTTTTCTTTCTTTTTCTTTATTTTTTTTGCCATTTTTTTTCGCAAGCTTTTTCTTTTTCACCGCTTTTTCTTACTTCAAGAATCAAATTTATGATTTTTCAGATTATCAATAACATTTTTCTTTTTTCATTATTCTTTCAAGAGCCAACAATTTTAACATTCATAAACTTCACTATAAAAAAGATGCACTGTTCAAGCATTCATTCAGAAAACAAAAAGTATTGCCACTACATCAAAATAATTAAACTAATTTCAAGATAGAATTCGAAATTCATGTACTTCTTGTTCTTTTGCAATTAGAAATATTTTTCATTTAAGAAAGGTGAAGGATTTATGGGACATTCATAACTTCAAGGCATAGACACTAGACACTAATGATCATGTAATAAAGACACAAACATAGACAAAACATAAAGCATAAGGAATGAAAAATAGAAAAACAAATAACAAGGAAATTAAAGAACGGATCCACCTTAGTGATGGTGGCTAGTTCTTTCTCTTGAAGATCCTATGGAGTGCTTAAGCTCCTCAATGTCTCTTCCTTGACTTTGTTGCTCCTCCCACATGGATCTTTGGTCCTCTTCTTATTTCATGGAGGATAATGAAATGCTCCTGGTGCTCCACCCTTAGTTGCTCCATATTGGAACTCAAATCCCTTAAAGAGGTGTTGAGTTGCTCCCAATAGTTGTGTGGAGGAAAATGCATCCCTTGAGGCATCTCAGGGATTTCTTGATGAGGGACTTCCTCACGCACTTGTTGAGGTCCATGAATGGGCTCTCTTGTTTCTTCCATCCTCTTTTTAGTGATAGGTTTGTCCTCTTCAATGAGGATGTCTTCCTCTATGCCAATTTTGGCTAAATTGCATAGGTGACTGATGAGATGAGGAAATGCTAACCTTGCCAAAGTGGAGGGCTTGTCAGCCACCTTGTATAGTTCTAGAGGTATGATCTCATGAACTTCCATTTCCTCTCCAATCAGAATACTATGGATCATGATAGCCCAATCCACAGTTACTTTGGATCGGTTGCTAGTAGGAATGATAGAGCGTTGGATGAAATCCAACCATCCTCTAGCCACAGGCTAAAGGTCTGGCCTTCTTAGTTGAACTGGCTTGCCTTTGGAATCTCTCTTCCATTGAGGTCATTCAACACAGATGTCCTTGAGGACTTGGTCCAACCTTTGATCAAAGTTGACTTTTCTAGTGAAAGGATGAGAATCTCCTCTCATGATTGGCAAGTTGAACACAAATCTCACATTTTCTAGACTGAAATCTAAGTATTTCTCCCGGACCATTGTGAGCCAATTCTTCGGGTCCAGGTTCACACTTTGGTCATGGTTCTTAGTGATCCATGCATTAGCATAGAACTCTTGAACCATTAAGATTCCGACTTGTTGAATGGGATTGGTGAGAGCTTCCCATCCTCTTCTAATCTCATGTCGGATCTCCGGATATTCGCTCCTTTTTAGCTTTTATTTTCTATGTAATTTATTATTATTTTATTTTTATGCACACCATGTGTTTGATAAAATGCTTGGCTTAGTTTTTACTTATTTTTTCCTCACTCTTGGGTTGAAATTGATGACTTTGGTGATCCTTGAGTCATTGATGTCCATTCTTGTTTGAACATTATAGTAGTTAGTTGATTTGGTCTCCATTGACTCCATGTGACCCCTTAGTGTTGACATAGGACTTATGGATTGAAATCAACTATGCCTATTTGACTTATCTTCGATGTAAGGTTGACTAAATAGGATTAACCCTTCATAATCATCATGTGCTTGTGGTCAATGGCTAGGATAGGTAATCTTAGCTCTCAATTACTTGCCAAGAGGTTTTTTGCATTTTAATTTTCCTTGCTTTGACTTTTATTACTTTGACTTTTAATTTCTTTCATGTTTAGTTTTCACACTCTTGGTTGAGAAATTGGGTGTTTGGGTGGAATTGAGTTATGGATGTCCATTCCGTATTGTGTGAGAATTGTTAATTGGTTTGGTTTTCCTTGACTCTAAGTGACCCACTGGTGTTGACTTAGGACTTAGCGATTGGGATCAATTATGCCCTTTTGACTAATCCTCGATGTTAGGATTGACTAATTGGGATTAATCCACACACAATTACCATGTTTGTAGTCCACGACTAGGAAAGGAATCCTAAATTCCCCAATTCTCACCAAGAGCTCCTTTTTAGCATTTAAATTCCATTTTCATTACTTTTACTTGCTTTTCTTTAATTTCTTGCATGCTTGTTTTACTTTCTTGCTATTTACATTACTTTTCTTCTCTTGCATTCCTAATTCCCATTTCCTCCCATAGCCAATAATTGTACACTTAATTCCAACTCCTAGGGAGAACAACCCGAGGTTTAATTACTCTTGGTTATTTTAATTTGAATTTAACATTGGTTTTAAGAGTTCATTGTTGGTTTAGACTATGCTACTAACGAACTGATTCTTGTTTTGATTGATTCTAAATCAACATGAATTTTCATCTATCACCCACCTACCATGACCATTCAAACTTATCGATTCTCTCTCCTCCCTACCCACTTTTCCATCCACATTCATCCATCTCATGACCGATCAAATCCCTTGATTCTCTCAAATCACCCCCCACTTCACCCAATCTACCCTCATCTATCCTATCAATCTCTTTTCCTCATTCACCAATTTCAAATTCAATTCCCCCCACCCAACCCAAACTCTATAACCAAACCTTCCTTCCCCACCTATAAATACCCCACTCCCCTTTCCCTTTCACCACACCTCCAACTACTCTTTCCTTCCTTACTCACTATTCCCTTCTACACACTCCCCATTTTTCTTTTCTTCTTCCATATTAGCCGAGACTATAGCCCCTGTTTCTCTTCTATTTTCCACTTTCTTTTTCTTTATTTTTTATATTTACTTTGCTCAGGGACGAGTCAACCTTTCAAGTTTGCTGTTGGACGCTCCGCTTTTGTCTCCATTTTACTATCTCCATGGCATCCAAGACCGGTGAATCCTTCTCAAGAAAGAGAAAAAAGAAAGGCTCCCACCTCGGGCCCGTAGGACTTTACCCGGTTCCTTTTCCAGACCCAGGAGGATCATTTCTATGAGGTGGTGCATAAGAAGAAAATAATTCGGGAGGCCGGTTTTGAGCTTCAGCCGGAGGAGTACCTGGAGATCCGAGACAAGATTTTAAGGCGGGGTTGGGAAGTTCTTACCAGCTCTGTAACTGAGGTTAGAGAATTGATGGTCCGAGAGTTCTATGCCAATGCTTGAGTTGCTTACAAGCATGTCCGTGGCATGAACCCGGATCCAAAGAACTGGCATACTGCGGTCAGAAGGCATATTAGGGATTTCAGTCCCAAGAGTATGAGGGTGGCAAAACAGTTACCACAATCACGAGATAACCCTTATTCCTACACTCAGAGGGTCAACACTGACCTGAGGTTGGATCATATTCTTGCTAACATTTGCCTCCCCGGAGCTCAATAGAGGAGGGATTCTTGAGGTCATCCATACCAGCTAAGTAGGCATGATCTCAAGTTAGTTGCTCGAGGATGGTTAGAGTTCATGCAACACTACATCGTCCTTACGAGTAACCGTTTTGAGGTTATAGTTAAGTGAGCAGTGATGATTCACTGTATCATGCTCAAAAACGAGGTGGAGGTACATGAGGTGTGGTGCACAAAATTGACTCTGCAATATTCGCACAGATAGACCGACAAGTGCACTGGGTCATCCAAGTAATACCTCAGATGAGTGATGGTCGATCCCACGAAGATTGTTGGTTTGAACAAGCAATGGCTATCTTGTAGATCTTAGTTAGGCGGATAGAAAATATAGTTGTTGTGGAAAAACGCATAAAAACAGAATAAAGATAGAATAACTTAATTGGTGTGAAATCAATAATAAAGGAATGGTTGAGCCTTCGGAGATGCTTATTCCTTCTGGATCAACTTTTCTCACTGTCTACTTCAACTTCTAACGATTCATTCCATGGTAGGCTGTAAGTGATTAACGCCAGGTCAATGGTCATTAATCTCCTCTGCTTCAGATCAAATGCCAGGTCAGTGGTCATCTAATCTGAACGGGGGTGAAGCTCTTGCAGTCCATTCCCTTGGTGATCCTACTCAAAGCACTACAAACAAAGTCGGATCTTTCGAATAAGAGAATGCTACCCCCTTTGATTCTAGCCTATACCACAAAGGCCCTAATCGCCCCGTACCTCGACTGAACTAATGTCTCCAAGTCCCCAACGATGTCATGGATTGGCTGGCTAAGAGATGTATAATCAAGCTTATGGTTCAGTACTTTCCCATCAAGGACTCACAAGAACCCATGTAGAATAGGGATGACGGTCAAGTTATAATCCCAATTCATTAGCATGAAGAACGAAGATATATCTTAGAATATAATTAAGCATAGATTGAAATAGAACAATGATATTATTAATCCATAAGAATCAGCAGAGCTCCTAACCTTAACCTAGGAGGTTAGTGACTCATAGCTTACAGAAAGGAGTAATGTATTAAAAAATATGGCATAAAGGTCCTGAACAAGGGTGATCCTTATTCTATATATCTTAATCTAATAACTAAGAAGTACAAAAGGATGATAGACTAGAGTAGAGGTGCAAAATCCATCCTTGGGCCCACTTGAGTTGAGTGTTTGGGCTGAGCTTGGGGTGAAGCCATGAGTGGTACTTCCTTTGGGGTATTGGACGCCAGCTTTTTGCTCCTTTTTGGGTGTTAGGCACCAGTTGCTCCCTTTTGTGTGTCCAATGCAAGGAATGGGGTTCGGAGCTGGCATTGAACGCCAGTTTTAGACTTTTATTTCCAGAGCAAAGTATAAACTACTATATATTTCCACCTCAAACACTCACCAAGTGTGCCCAGAATTGGATTTTAGCACTAAAAGAATATTTTACCCTTTCTTATGTAATCTTTAGTTATTAGTTTAGTATTTAAAGAACTTTTACACCTCTCATAGGGGGGATGCACACCATATTTTCGTTTTTGCTTGTATTTTCTATCATTATGAGTTTCTAAACCTCCTAGGTTGAGGGGAAGAGCCCTGCTAAGTTTTATAGATTAATAAGAGTATTACTATTTCTCTTCAATCCGTGTTTGATTTAATTCTAAGATATATTTTCATTCTTTAACATGATGAACGGGATGACCCATGACAATCATCTTCGTTGTTCATACTAAGATTGCGTGCCTGAAACCACCCGTGTTCTTCTTGGGTTCGTGTGAATACTTTAATGGAAAGCATTGAACCGCCAGCTTGACTATACATCTCTTAGACGGCTAATCCATGACTTTATTAGGGTCTCTGTGGTAGAGGATAGAACCCAAACGCACAACATCCTCTGATCTGGAAGACTTGACCTTGTCAATGTCATTTTGAGTAGGATCACCAAAGAGAATGAACTACAGGAACTTTTCCCTCAATCAGAATGGATCCACACTAACCCTAGGGTTCAGATGTGGAGGAGTATTAGCGGCTGCTCAAACCAGCGTCAATCACATATTGCCAGCCATAGAAGAAATCATTCACAATTGAAGAAGACAATAAGACCAGAGTTAATCCAGAAGGACAAAGTAACTCCAAGTCTCAACTACCTTCCTATCATAGTTTACACAACTTATGAGTTCTGATTACCCTTTTTCTTTATTCCTTTTGTGATTTTAACCAAATTCAAACCAATAACTCTTCTATCCGCCTAACTAAGACCTGCAAGATAACTATAGCATGCTTCAAGTCACAATTCTTATGGGATCAACCCTGACTCGCTCAGGTTACGATCCAGTGCACTTGCTAGTTCAGCTGTACGAAGCGTGAGAATTCGTGCAACAAGTTTTTGGCACTGTTGCCAGGGATTGTTCAAGTTTGGACAACTGACCCCGATTATCCTATTCCCTAGATTAGGTATTTTTTTTTAATTTGTTTTGAGTCTTTTATTTTTATTTTCTTCTTCTTTATTTTTGAAAAAAAATAAAAAAACTTTTTCAAAAAAAAAATTTTCATTGTTAATCTTTGTTCTTGGTTTGAGTATTTTGTTTTTGTTCTTGTTGCAATTTTTGAAATCTTTGAATCTTTCTTTCTAAAATTTTTCAAAAATAGTGTTCTTTGTTTGATTGTTGTGTCAATCTTTAAGATTGGTGTCTTCTTGTGTCTTTTCTTTTAATTTTTCGAAAATTGTGTGTTGGGTTTTCAAAATTTTTAAGTTTGGTGTCTTTTGCATGTTCTTGTTTTCTTTGAATTCTTTGAGTTTTGTTCTTGGTGTTCTTCTTGATCTTTAAAGTGTTCTTGTTTTTATTTTTGTTTTGATCTTAAAATTTTTAAGTTTGGTGTCTATTTGTGTTTTTCCTGTTAATTTTTGCCCATAGGCCCCTTTAGATCTAAAAATTTTAAGTTTTGTGTCTTTTACTTGTTTTTCTCTTTCTTCATTAAATTCAAAAATAAAAAAATAAAATATCTTTTCTTATCTTTTAATTAATTTTCTAAAATTTAAAAAAAATTCAAATTTTAATTTTAAAATTTTTATCTTATCTTTTCTTAGTTTTAAATTTCAAAATTCAAATCTTATCAAAATAAAAAATTTTTTCTCTTTCAAAATCTTATCTTATCTTTTTATCTTTTTTTTTCAAAATTCAAAAATCTTATCTAATCTTATTTCAAATTCAAAATTTCAACTTTAAAAATTTAAAAACTCAAATTTCAAATTTAAAAATAAAATCTTTTCAAAAATTAAATTTCAAATCTTATCTTTTTCAAATCTTTTTCAAATCCTTTCAAATTCTTATCTTATCTTTTCTAATCTTAATTTTTAAAATCAAATCTTTTTAGTTTCTCATCTTATTTTTTCTTCTCCTTTCTAATTTCAAAAATTTAAATTCAAATCTTTTCTAAACTTATCTTACCTTGTTTTTAAATCTTTTCTAATTAATTACTTATCTTCTCTCTCTTCTTTTTCAAAACTTCTTAACTAATTTTTCTCTCTCCTAATTTTTGAAATCTATTCTTCTATTTCTCTCTTTCCTTTTTTTGAAATTCATTAACTAAATTTCAATTCTTTTTAATTAATTAGCCTTAATTTTCAAAATTAATAAATAAATAAAATAAAAACAAAAATATTTTAATTTTTATTTATCTTTTCTATTTCTAATTCTTCTCCTCTCTACTTCTGTTCATTCGAATTCTTCTCCTCTCTCTTCTTCCATCCTCACTTTTCTATCTTTCTCTTCTTTCTTCACATCTCACTGGAAGTTTTCTAGACCCAAATCAGGCATAAAAGCTTCCTTTCTTTCCTCCTTTCTTATGTATGACCAGGAACAGGGATAAAGAACCTATCTTTAATCTTGATCCTGAACCTGAAAGGACTTTAAGAAGGAGCTTACAATAAATTAAAACACAACACTCCGAAAGAAACCTTTCAGAAAAGCTTGAACAATAAGTTGAAGATATGGCCGAACCTGAAGGAGAGGCAAGAAAGGTTTTTGGTGGCTTCACCATTCCTACCTCTGAATTTTATGGCAGAAGCATCTCTTTACCTGTCATTGGAGCTAACAATTTTGAGCTTAAGCTTTAGTTACTCTCTCTTCTGTAATAAAATTGTAAGTTCCATGGACATCCACTAGAAGATCCACATCAGTTCTTAACAGAGTTCTTACAAATCTGTAATACTATTAAGACCAATGGAGTGAATTCAGAAGTCCACAAGGTTATGCTCTTTCCTTTTGCTGTAAGAGACAGAGCTAAGATATGGTTGGATTCTCAACCTAAAGAGAGCTTAGACTCTTGGAAAAAGATGGTTAATACTTTCCTAGCTTAATTCTTTCCCCCTCAAAGGATGAGCAAAATCAGAGTGAAAGTTCAAACCTTCAGATAAAGAGAAGGTGAATCTCTATATGAAGCTTGGGAAAGATACAAGCAACTGATCAGGAGGTGTCCTCCTGACATGCTCTCAGAATGGTCTATCAAAGGAGTGTTCTATGATGGTCTATTTGAGATATCCAAAATATCATTGGACAGCTCTGCAGGTGGATCACTCCACTTAAAGAAAATGCCTACAGAAGTAAGAGAACTCATTGAGATGGTTGCAAACAACCAATTCATGTACACCTCTGAGAGAAATCATATAAACCATGGGATCCTTTAGAAGAAAGGAGTTCTTGAAGTTGATACTCTGAATGCCATATTGGCTTAAAATAAGGTCTTGACCCAATAGGTCAATATGATCTAACAATATTTGACTGGAATGCAAACTGCAACTGGCAGTACTCAGGAAGCTTCTTCTGAAGTAAAAGCTTATGATCCTGATCAACCCACTACGGAAGAGGTGAATTACATGGGAGAACTCTATAGAAAAACATACAACCCTTCATGGAGGAATCATCCTAACCTTTCATGGAAGGATCAACAAAAGCCTCAGCAAGGCTTCAATAATAATCAAAGTGTAAGGAACCAAAATAGGTTCAACAACAGGCCACCATTTCTATCTTCTTAGGAATATATGGAAACCCCTAAGCATAGCCTTCCTGACTTAGTCACTCTGGTTTCCAACCTCTCTAAGACCACTCATAGTTTCATAGCTGAAACAAGATCCTCCATCAGAAATTTGGAGGTACAGATTGGTCAACTGAGCAAGAGGATCCCTGAGACTCCTCCTGACACTCTTAGTGCAAGGCCATCACCATTGAGGTAAAGGTCAAATCTGGAGAAACTGGGAAGGCATTGAATGCTAGTGAGGAAGATCTCAATGGGCGTTCAACATCAACAATGGCTAAGAGCCTGGCACTGAACACCAGTGCGAAAGCCCTCACTGGGCGTTCAACGCCCAAACTGGCAGTTGAGCTAGTGTTGAACGCCAGCCAGGGAGCACTGGCTGAGCGTTCAACTCCCAACCAAGCAAGAACTCTAGCACTGAACGCCAGTGAAGAACCCCTCACTGGGCGTTCAATGCCCAACTAGACAGAGAAGCTGGCATTGAACGCCAGCTGGGATATCCCTGCTGGGCATTCAACGCCTAAAATGGTAAGGGAACTGGCGTTTAACGCCCAAAGAGCCATCAAAGCTGGCATTGAACGCCAATAAAGGCACACCCTCTGAGTGCTCAATACCCATTCAAGAAAACCCTATCCAAGAACTAATGGAAGCCAAGGCTCATATAGAGACCATTGAGGTTCCTTTGCATGCACTTCTGCAATGCATGAGTTCTTATGAATACTCATCCTCTGATGAGTATTAAGATACTAGGGCAGAGCAAGTTGTTTGGTACCTAGGAGCTCTCATAAAGCTGAATGCCAAGTTATTTGGTACAAAGCCATTGGATGAAGAACATCTATTGCTTTCCAAAAAAATCA
>NC_029775.3:60439245-60449680 GCF_000817695.3 Arachis duranensis | reverse complement strand
CTCAGAAGCTTCCAGATCCTAGACGCTTCCTAATTCCTAGCACCATAGGCACCAAGACCTTTGAGAAGGCTCTATGTGACTTAGGGTCAAGCATAAACCTCATGCCACTCTTTATGATGGAGAAGTTGGGAATTTTTAAGGTATAAGCTGCAAACATCTCACTAGAGATGGCAACAAGTCAATGAAGATGCCATATGGCTTAGTAGAAGATGTCTTGGTAAAGGTTGAAGACCACTACATCCCTGCAAACTTCATAGTCTTGGATATTGGAGAGAATGAGGACGACTCTATCATTCTCGGAAGACCTTTCCTAGCTACTGTAAATGCCATGATTAATGTGGCAAAAGGATAAATGGTTTTTCAACTAGGAGAGGACTACATCTTGTTTAAAATGTCCAATCCCAATTCTACCTCTGATAAGAAAGAGACAATGTTGCAACACCTAGTGTTCCAACCATTTCTTTTAGTGCAGAGCTTTATAGAGCCCCCAGACATCAACTCTAAGTTTGGTATCGGGCAGCCATCAACAAGCTCTAAGAACAAAGCTACTAAGAAGAAAGTACCTAAAGGCTGGAAGGACAAGAAAGTCCCAACTAAAGGCCTTTCACCTGGCATGAGAGTTGTCTTCACCAAGAAACCAGTCATACCACATACATTGAGTCGTATCCTGTCTCTAGAGCATGTCGAGCTCATTCATGAGAAGGTAGGAAGAAAGTTCACTGTAAGGGGCAAAATTCTGAGCCCATACTCACCTCCGTAAGGAGCTAACCATCAAGCTAATGATGTTAAGGAAACACTTGTTGGGTGGCAACCAAACCTTAATTAATTATTTCTATTTATTTTAATTACTTCATTTTGTTTTTTTAAGTTATTTTTTAGGTTCATGATCATGTGCAACAGTCAGAGCAGAGACAGAAATGTTCAGCAGTAAAAACAGAACACTCTGGATAGAGTATTACTGGCGTTGAACGCCAGCCAGGGAGCAATGGCTAGGCGTTCAACGCCCCCAATGGGTAGCATAGCTAGCATTGAACGCCAGCCAGGGAGCAGACCCTGGGCGTTCAAACGCCAGTGCAGAGGGTAGGGAATCTAAATTCTCTGGCCTCTCAGGACCAGTGGGTCCCACAGCATCTTCACCTACCCCACTTACTTTCACACTTCCCCATACACTCTTAATCAAATTTCCCTCCCAATTACCCACCCATGGCCGAACCCAAACCTACCATCTCCTATAAATACCACTCCTTCTAACCCTTCATACACACACATCTCATACACCCTACAGCCCCATTCGGCCGAGCCCTCTCTCTCTTTCTATCTTCTTCTACTTTCTTCTTCTTCTACTCTATTCTTCTCTTTTCTTTATTTTTGCTCGAGGATAAGCAAAGCTTTTAAGTTTGGTGTGGGAAAAGCGTTGCTTTTTTCTTTCCATTCCAATTCATGGCACCTAAGGTTGGAGAATCCTCTAGAAAGAAGAAAGGAAAGGCAGTAACCGCCACCTCTGAATCTTGGAAGACGGAGAGATTCATCACCAAAGCCCACCAAGACCACTTCTATGAAGTAGTGGCAGAGAAGAAAGTGATCCGTGAGGTCCCTTTCAGGTTCAAGAAGAATGAGTATCCAGAAATCTGAAGAGAGATCCAGAAAAGAGGTTGAGAATTCCTAACCAATCCCATTCAAGATGTTTGGATTTTAATGGTGCAAGAGTTCTATGCTAATGCATGGGTTACTAAAAACCATGACACTAGTGTGAACCCAAATTGAAAGAATTGGAGAACCATGGTCTGAGTGAAAATCTTAGATTTCAGCCCGAAAAGCATGAGGTTGGCGTTCAACTTGCCTTTAATGCAAGGAGATCCTCATTCTTACACTAGAAGAGTAAAGTTTGATCAAAGATTGGATCAAGTACTCTTAGACATCTGTGTCGAAGGAGCACAGTGAAAAAGAGATTCCAAAGGCAAGCCCATTCAACTAAGAAAGCTAAACCTCAAGCCCATAGCTAGAGGATGGTTGGAATTCATCCAACGCTCTATCATCCTGATGCACGAAAACTTGTATCGCTACAAATTTCCCTCGGCAAGTATACCGAATTGTCTTCAAGTAAAAACTTACAAAAGAGTGAGGACAAATCCCACAGGGATTGATTGGTTGAGCAACTTTCATTAGAGGAGTATTCTAGTTGAGCTAAGTAGATTTAAATTGAGAATTGCAGAAAATTAAATGGCAAAAAAGTAAATAACAAGAAATGTAAATAGCTGAAGGTAAATGGCATAATGTAAAGGGCATAAAGTAAATTGCATAAACTTAAATGAGAATGGGGAAGATGAACATCAAAGTAAATAACAGAAATTAAAGAGAATGGGTAAGATCAGAAGTGAGGAAGCTCATTGGGCTTAGGAGATATTGTATTATCTGCATCAAGTTCATTCTCATTTCTTCCTCAATCAATGCATTCCTTGATCTCCTTGGTAATCTTAGGTGATTGGATCCTAATGTCTTGGCTCACCAATTTCTCTAAGCTTGAACAATTGCCCAATGTCTTGATCTAATCGCTCATGGGAAGAGATGAAGTATGGTTAGTGATTATACCACATGTTTTTCTAGATCAAAGTATTGGTAGGATTACATGTCACTGTATCCATCCAACCACTAACCCAGTCCAACATGAGAAAGCATTTCTAGCACGATTTTCTCATTCCTCTTTCAAGGTTCAGAGGAAATCCAAGTATGAACAATTTTTCTGTCGAGACAATTGTTCAATTGAATGAGGATTGAAAGCTTTCTAGCGAATCAAGAGAAAAGAAAGAAGAAGAAGAATGAAAACTATTATTGATCCATTGAACTACAATAGAGCTCCCTAACCTAATGAAGAGGGGTTTAGTTGTTCATAGCTCTGGGAATGGAAATTGAAAATGAAAAGTGCATTGAAGATAAACTAAATTACAGGGAAAGTAAAATACAGAGTGTTTACAATTCTGGATCCCCAAATCCCAATCCTCCTTTCTAGTTCAAAACTACCCCTATATAAACTACTTCTCTGATCTTGAGTTCCGTCTGCAAGTCTCTGGATATGGGCTTTTTAGCTCAGTTGAAGCAATTACAAACTTAGTAGGCTTAGCTCAGCTTGCTGAAAGAAGTTGAGTCAGGTATAACTCACGTTAGTCAAGGCATTAGTGTGGTTAACGTTAAGTATATATTCTAGTTCGAAGACGTTAGAGACACTAACTTTGTCACTAACGTCCCAACCCTCTTGAGCTATGTTAACCCCAATGTTAGTGGCACTAACGTGACCACTAACGTATCCTTTCCTAACTTTTGATAACGTTAACGGTGTTAACTTCACCATTAACACTACGACCATTCTTTCTTCCACGTTAATAGCCCACGTTAGTGGTGCTAACGTGGCTATTAACGTGGGTATACCTTGGCTCGAAGACGTTAGTGACACTAACTTTGTCACTAACATTGCAAACTTCTTCCCCTTCTACATTAGTTCCCACGTTAGTAGCACTGACGTGGGCTTCTTGGCCATTTCCAATGTTAGTGGCAAAGTTAACACCACTAACGTTGGCTCTTCTCTCTTGCTCCACGTTAATACCCACGTTAGTGGCATTTTTGTGGGTATCCTTGGCCATTTCCAACGTTAGTGGTGAAGTTAACACCACTAAAATTGCAACCCTTTGAATGATGTACGTTAATGCCTATATTAGTGGCACTAATCTGACACTAACGTGGGCTTATGTTGGCCTTTCTAATGTTAGTGGTGTTAACTTTACCACTAAGGTTGGAGCTTCTCTTCTCTTCTACGTTAGTGCCCACGTTAGTGGCACTAACGTGGGCTTAAATGGCCTTCGAAGACATTAGCGGTGTTAACTTCACCACTAACGTTGCAAGCTTGCTTCTCTTCTACGTTAATGGCCACGTTAGTAGCACTAAGGTGGCCACTAGCTAACATGGCTCTTCTCTGCTTGTTTTTCCCTGAAACCAAACAAACAAAGTGCATCAAAGCCTTACCTTAGATCATGAGATTATGCATCATCTATTTTATCATTCAATTCATGCATTATTCCCATGAAATTATGTACAATTCACAATGTTTGCTTGAATTAAGATATAAGTTCATATTCACCCAAATGCTTGCTTATTGCTTATGAAAATGCATGAAACTACCTAAAATACATAAAGAAATGGCTAGTAAAACTATCCAAGATACCCTGGCATCACATCCCTACTAGCAATCGGTCAGAAGTGATCATTGACAGAGCTATCATGATCCATTACATCATGATTGGAAGTGAGGTGGAAGTACATAAGGTGAACACTCAAGAATTGTACAAGATAGCTGAGAAGCCTTCTACCAATGCAAGGTTGGCATTCCCACACCTCATCTGTCATCTATGTAATTCAGCTGGAATTGTCATAGAAGGAGATATCTCCTTTAAGGAGGACAACCCATCACTAAGAAGAGGATGGAGCAAACTAGAGAGCATGCACAAGAGCTTATGCAGCCGCCTCAGCATGAGATCCCTGAGATGCCTTAAGGGATGTATTTTCCTCCTCAAAGTTGTTGGGATCAATGGCATACTTCGATAGGAGAATTGAGCTCCAACATGAATCAATTGAGGATAGAGCATCAAGAGCATTCCACTATCCTCAATGAAATAAGGAAAGACCAAAGATCCATTAGAGAAGATCAAAGGGCTATGAGGGAAGAACAACAAACGCAAATGAGTGACATTGAAGAGATCAAGCACCACATTGGATCCTCAAGGAGGAGTACTAGCCGCCACCATTAAAGGTGGATTCATTCTCTTTATCTCCTTTCCTTTTGTATTTTTCTGTTTTCTGTTATGTTGTGTTGTCTGTTTTTTTGTTCTTGTTGCATGATCATTTGCATTTATGTCTTAAGGCTATAAAATGTTCCATATACCTCTCACCTTGCTTAAAAGAAAATTTTATTTGGAAAGAATTGAGAGATACATGAATTTCAAATTTATAATAAGAATAGTTCAATTATGATGATGTGGTGGCATTGTCTTTGTTTTTTGGATGTATGAATAAACAATGCATATTTGAAGTTGGAATTTTAGAATGTTGGCTCTTGAAAGAATGATGATGAAAGTGAAGTATTATTGGTAATCAAAAAATCTAAGTAAATTGATTCTTGAAGCAAGAAAAAGCAGCAAAAAGAAAAAGAAAAAGCATGTTGCAAAAAAAAAATTAATATATGCATGCAAAAAAAAAAGAAAATGGCGAAAAAAATAAAGAGAAAAATCCATTACTACCCATAAATGCAGGAAAATGAGGGCAGATTGAAACAGCCAATAACCCTTTATACCAAAAGACAATGGTAAAAGGATCCAAGGCTTTGAGCATCAGTGATTAGGAGGGCCTACAAGGAATAAAATCCTGGCATAAGCCACTCAACCAAGTTGTCCGTAACCATGTGCTTGTGGCGTGAAGGTGTCAAGTGAAAAGCTTGAGACTGAGCGGTTAAAGTTGTGATCCAAAGCAAAAAGAGTGTGCTTAAGAACTTTGGACACCTCTATTTGGGGATTCTAGCAAAGCTGAATCACAATCCAAAAGGGTTCACCCAGTTAAAGTGTCTATGGCATTTATGTATCTAGTGGTAACACTGGAAAACAAAGTGCTTAGGGCCACGGCCAAGACACTAAAAAGTTGTGTTCTACAATAAAAAAGAACTAAACTAGGAGAGTTAATAATGTCATCTGGATTCTAAGTTCCTAAACATGCCAACCATTCTGAGTTTCAATGGATAGTGAGATGCCAAAACAATTCAGAAGCAAAAAGCTACTAAGTCCCTCTCATCTAATTGAAACTGAGCTTCATTGGAAACTCTGAGATTTATTATATCTTACTCTTCTTTTTATCCTACTGTGTTTTTAGTTGCTTGGGGACAAGCAACAGTTTAAGTTTGGTGTTATGATGAGCAGATATTTTATGCGCTTTTCGGCATCATTTTCATATAGTTTTTAGCATGTTTTGTTTAATTTTTATTAAATTTTCATAGGTTTTAGAGCAAAATTCACATTTTTGGATTCCACCTTGAGTTTTTGTATTTTTACTACAATTTTAGGTAATTTCTAGCTGAAATTGAGGAGCTGGAGCAAAAGTCTGATTCAGAGACAGAGAAAGCACTGCAGATGCTGTCCGGATCTGACCTCCTTGCACTCGAAAGAGCATCTCCGGAGCTATAGAAGTCCATGTGGAGCATTCTTAATGGCTATGAAAAGCTGACTTTTAGAGCTTTCCAATATTATATAATAGTCTTTACTTTGCTTCAGATTTGAAGGACCAAAACTGGCGTCCAATTCCAGCCTCCTGCCCCCTTTCAGGCGTCCAGCGCCCAAGGAGAAGAGACAAGTGTCCAAATGCCCAAAGAGGACCCCCCAGCCAGCATTCAACACCTTAGAGGCCTTCTAGCATATGGATCTCATCAAAGCTCAGCCCAAACACTCACCAAGTAGGTCCCAAAAGTGCATTTTAGCACTAAAAGACTATTTTACCCTCTCTTATGTAAGCCTTAGTTATTAGTTTAGTATTTAAAGAACTTTTATGCCTCTCATAAAGGGGGACGCACACCATATTTTTGTTTATTCTTGTATTTTCTATCAGTATAAGTTTCTAAACATCCTAGGTTGAGGGGAGGAGCCATGTTGAGTTTTATGGATTAATAAAAGAATTACTGTTTCTCTTCAATCCGTGTTTGATTTAATTCTAAGATGTATTTTCGTTCTTCAACATGATGAATGGGATGACCCATGACAATTATCTTTACTCTTTATACTAAGACAGCTTGGCTGACAACCACCCGTGTTCTTCTTTGATTTGTGTGAATACTTCAGTGGGAAGCATTGAACCGCCAGCTTCATTATATATCTCTTACACGGCTAATCCACGACTTCATTGGGGACTTCTCGAGACACCAGTTCAGTGGAGGTATGGGGAGACTAAGGTCTCCGTGGAAGAGGCTAGAACCCAAAGGCGTAGCATCCTCTGATCCAGAAGATTCAACATTGTCTGTGGCTTTGAGTAGGATCACCAAAGAGAATGAAGTACAGGAACTTCTCCCTCAATCAGAATAGATCCACACTAACCCTAGGGTTCAGATCTGAAGGAGTATTGGTCGCTGCTCAAACCAGCGTCAATCACATACAGCCTGCCATAGAAGAAATCATTCACAATTGAAGAAGACAGTAAGACTAGAGTTAATCTAGAAGGACAAAGCAACTCCAAGCCTTAACCACCTTCCTATCATAGTTTATACAACTTTTGATTCTGATTAACCGTTTTCTTTATTCCTTTTATGATATTAACCAAATTTAAACCAATAACTCTTCTATCCGCCTGATTAAGACCTACAAGATAACCATAACTTGCTTCAAGCCACAATCCTTGTGGGATCGACCATGACTCACTCAAGTATTACTTGGATGACCCAGTGCACTTGCTGGTTCAGCTGTACGAAGCGTGGGGATTCGTACACCAGATACCCTGTGTGGCACTCAACGCCATCCTGTCTACTCTTTTTGGGCGTTGAACGCCCATTCTTGCCCCCTTGTCTGGCTGCAACGCCAGTAAAGTACCTACTCTGCGGTGTTTTATTTCCAGTTTTGACTATTTCTGTTTCTGTTCTACTACTGCACATGATCATAAACTTAAAGACATAATTATGTAAAATAAAATTTAAAGAGAAACAGAAATAACTAATTATGGTTGGGTTGCCTCCCAACAAGTGCTTTTTTAACGTCACTAGCTTGACGGTTAGCTCCTTACGGACATTGATAAGGGCTCATAATTTTGCCCCTTACAGTGAACTTCTTGCCTGTGCTCTCATGGATGAGTTCCACACGTTCTAGAGACAGGATCTTATTCACAGTATATGGAATGACTGGGTTGTCAGTGAAGATAACTCTCATGCCAGGTGAGAGGCCTTAAGTGGGTTTTCTCTTGTCCCTTCAGCCTTTAAGTACTTTCTTCTTAGTACCTTTATTCTCAGTGCTTGATGATGGCTGCCTAACATCAAACTTAAAATTGGTGTCTGGGGGCTCTATATAGCTTTGCACTGAGAGAGAGGGTTGGAACACTAAGTGTTGCACAATTGTCTCTCTATTGTCAGAGGGAGAGTTAGGGCTAGGTATCTTAAATAAAATACAGTCCTCATGCAATTGCAGGACCAGCACTCCCCTTGCTACATGATGAGCATATATTTTATACGCTTTTTGGCATCATTTTCATATAGTTTTCATTATGTTTTTTTTTTAGTTTTTTTATGTTTTCATAGGTTTCAGTGAAAAATTCACATTTTTGGATTCTTCTTTGAGTTTGTGTGTTTTATGGTGATTTCACGTATTTTCTGATTGAAATTGAGGAGCTTGAGCAAAAGTTTAATTCAGAGACAAAGAAAGGACTACAGATGTTGTCAAGATCTGACCTCTGTGCACCCAAAGTAGCTTTTCTGGAGATACAGAAGTCCAAATGGCGCAAACTCAATGGCTATAGAAAGCTAACATCCAGGGCTTTATAGAAATATATAAAACCTTCTACTTTGTTTTGGAAATAAAGGCCCAAAAGTGGTGTTCAACACCAGCCACCAGCTCCATTCCTGGCGTCCAGCGCCCACAGGGGAGCAGCTGGCATCCAACGCCCATGATGGAGTCCCTACCCAGCGTTCAACACCCCTAATGGGTACTGATGACAAGTCATCATATACCCATTTTTCAAGCTAATTTCACTTGTTTTGTTAGCATTTATGCACTTTCTTGCATCCTAAGTAAGTGATTTGGAGTGAAAATGCATAACTTCTCAAAATCAAGCAACCACCATGAAATTAATGTTAAATCATGAGGTTTAAGCTAATTTTGATTGAATTTTAATTGTTTTATAAGCCTCTTGAATTTAGTGATACTTTGAGTGGTTGTTTGGTTTATTGTAGGTGAAGAAAAGAAAAGAAAATGAAAAGCGTGGCCTAAGAAGCGTAACACAAGAAAAGGAAAGCGTGGCCAAAGAGGAGAGAAGCGTGCCGCAACTAATGGGGGAAGCAACATTGCCCTCCACAAGGGCAGAATGCCCTCTAGGAGAGCAACATTAGGTGACCAAGCCAAGGAAGGCAACTCTGCCCTGCCCACTACAAGGGCAGAGCACAAAATGGTGCCTTGGGACCAAGAGAAAGCAAACTCTGCCCTGCCCTTCTGGAGGGCAGAATCGGGCTCTACAAGGAAGAAATTCAACAAAAAAATATCACCCATGCATGCCACAAGGTTCGAACAAAGAACCATGAGGAAGCCAAGCTCTAAGACCCATTGTCGTGCCAAGAAATCAAGAAAATTAATGAAGCGTGTGTATCCGCCCAGGTTCGAACACGGGTGTGCAATATGGCAACTCTGCCCTGCCCTTGGCGTGGGCAGGGCAGCATTTGAAGTGGCGCACCAAGAAGCAAAACGCGCGCACCAATTTTCAACCTTGGCAGCACCAACGCGCGCACTCCTCAACCCTGGCAGCACCAACTTTTCTGCCCTGCCCTTGGCGCGGGCAGGGCAGCCTCTGGCACACCAAGGCCGCACCAACTCGCACCACCATACATCAATCTTCTGCCCTGCCCTCCACAAGGGCAGGGCAGCCTCCTGGGAGTGAATCTCATGGGCCGAAAATTTAAATTAAATTCCCATTTTAATTCATTTCTTCACCAAATCAAAAGCCCATCCAAATCCCAAAATCCAAGAATAGAAAGTGTATATATAGAAGCTAGTTTGATGTAATTAGGAGCTTTTTACCTTCTTTTGAATTTTTTACCTTCTGACTTACTCTTGTCTTAGCTTTTGAATTTCATTTTTCTTTGAGCTTTCTTGAGAGACTTGTCCGAGCACTAAGAGGATCAAGGGAGAATTGATTGATCTCCTTCCTCATTTCCCTTGGGCAATTCTACTCTTCTGTTTCTGAGTTTTGGGTGTGTGAAATTGGGGAAATTCTGTCCCAATTCCCATTCAAACTCTTTGCACTTTGTTTTCTGCATAATTCAATTCCAATTATGTTCTTCTATTACTTCTTCTTTAATTTTCTGTCAATTGCTTAGTTAATTCAGATCTGGGAAGGAAAGTGGGTTTTAGGCTCTGCTACCTAAGCCCTTGAGTCCTGAGATCAAAAATTCACTTAGGTTCTTCTGTGAACCTCTGCTGCACTTTATTTCCTTTCTGTTTTAATGCTTGTTGCTCTTGATTCAATTTTTGCTCTCTTAATTGTTGCAATTTACTTCTTCTTTGTTTAGATCCTGCAATCCCATTCCTCAATCCCCTTTTATATTCAAGCCATTTATCTTTCTTGCCATTTAAGTTACTGCAATTTAAGTTTCTTGCACTTTAAGTTTCAGTCATTTACTTTCTTGCTCTTTAAGATTCTGCAAATTTACAATTCTGTT
>NC_029775.3:60436890-60437136 GCF_000817695.3 Arachis duranensis | reverse complement strand
ATTAGTGGATGGCAACCAAGGAGCAACAAAGAAGCTTATGGAGAATGACACTGAGCCAACAAAGACAAGATAAGCAAGAATGCTCCAGAAAAGCTCACAGAGGAAGACAACAAGCCACAGAATCTGAAGAAAGGAAAGCAAATCACGGAAGAACCAATTCCAAAGCAGCATCAAGTGGTGAAGAGCTCAACACCACCACTACCTTATCCACAGAGATTTCACAAGGAAACAAAGGAGCAGCACTTC
>NC_029775.3:60426456-60434728 GCF_000817695.3 Arachis duranensis | reverse complement strand
AGACTGGTTAGCTGTGCGAGTGACAGCCGCACAGGTTATTTCCCCGTGAGGAATGAAAGTAGCCACAGTTGATGGTGAACCCCTATACAAAGCTTGCCATGGAAAGGAGTAAGAAGGACTGAGTAGAAGGAGTAGGAGAGCAGGCATCCGAGAGCTCTACAGCATCTCCATCCGCTTATCAGAAATTCTCACCAATGAATCTGCATAAGTATCTTTATCCCTTTCATTATTTCTATTTTCGAAAACCCATAAAACTATTTTAAATATGCCTAACTGAGATTTGCAAGGTGACCATAGCTTGCTTCATACCAACAATCTCTGTGGATTCGACCCTTACTCACGTAAGGTTTATTACTTGGACGACCCAGTACACTTGCTGGTTAGTTGAACGAGATTGTGAAGGAAATAAACAATGCCCTCAGAGTATAAATCCAATTACAAGAAAAAAGGAAATCACAATTTCGTCCACCAACTCACTTCTGTAGAGATATGGAGTCTGTCATAAGATAGCAACCCCTTATCACCCTCAGATAAGTGGACAGGTTCAGGTCTCTAACAAAGAACTCAAGAAAGACTGGGCTAGGAAGCTTGATGATGTTCTCTGGGCTTACCAAATGGCATCCATGACTCCTATTGGAATGTCAACATATCAGTTGGTCTATGGTAAAACCTGTCACTTGCCAATTCAATTGGAGCACATAGAATATTGGGCAACAAAGTTCCTGAACTTTAATGCCAAGGATGTAGGAGAAAAGAGGCTCCTTCAACTGAATGAGCTTGATGAATTCAGAAATTCAGCTTATGAGAATACCAAGCGGTGCGTGTGTACGCAAACCCTACACTTTCCGTACAGGAGCAGTACCAGCAAGTGCACTGGGTCATCCAAGTAATACCTAAGCGAGTCAGGGTCGATCCCACGAGGATTGTGGCTTGAAGCAAGCTATAGTTGTCTTGCAGGTCTTAGTCAGGCGAAATCAAAAGGTTGTTGGATTATCAGTGATATAAACATAACATTTACTCAGGAGTCGTGTAAACTATGATAAGAATAGAGTTGAGAGATGGAGTTGCTTTGTCTTTCTGATTTAACTCTGGTACTGTTGTCTTCTTTTGTTGTGAATGATCTTCTTCTATGGTAGGCTGTATGTGATCAAAGCCATTGCCTGTGGTAATTAATCTCCTCTACTACAGAATGAACACCATTGCTCGTGGTCATTCAATCTGACGAAGGGTGAAGCTCTAGCAAGTCATTCTCTTGGCGATCCTACTCAAAACGCCATAGATAAGGTCAAATCTTCTGGATCAGAGAATGCTACTTCTTTATATTCTAGCCTAATCTCCCCAGAAATTGGCTGAACTGGTGTCTCGAGAAGTCCTCAACGAAGTTGTGGATTAACCGTCTGAGATATGTATAAACAAAGCTGTTAGCTCGTGCTTTCCTTCCAAGTATTCACACGAACAAAAGTAGACGCAGGTGTTTGTCAGGCACGTTTGTCTTAACGTGATGAACAGGGCTAATTTGTTAGATCATCCTGTTCACCACAATGAAGATCGGATAAACATCTTAGAAGTAAATCAAACATTAATAGAAGAAGAAACAGTAATACTTTTATTAATTCATAAGACTCAGGAGGGCTCCTCCCCTCAACCTATGAGGTTTAGAAACTCCTACTGAAGTAAAAATTAAAACTCAAAAGTAGCATAAAGTCCATTAATGATTATGAAAAATACACTTTAAATACTAAATAGATGACTAGTAAGGGTAAAATAGTCTATTTAGTGCTAAAATTCACTTCTAGAGCCCACTTGGTGAGTGTTTAGGCTGAGCTTTGATGAGATCCAAGCGCTATGAGGTCTCTTGGGCATGGAACGCCAGCTAGGGGTCCTCTTTGGTCGTTTGTGCATTGGTCTCTGCTCTTTAGGCGCTGGACGCCTAGAAGGGGGCGGGTAGCTGGCGTTGGACGCCAGTTTTGAGCCTTCTAATCCGAAGCAAAGTATGAACTATTATATATTGTTGGAAAGATCTAGAAGTCAGATTTCTATAACCGTTGAGAGTGCTCTATTTTGACTTCTGTAACTTTAGAAAAGCTCTTCTGAATGCAGGCAGGTCAGATTTGGACAGCATCTGCAGTGCTTTCTCTATCTCTAAATCAGACTTCTGCTCCAGCTCCTCAATTTCAGTCAGAAAATACCTGAAATTGCCCAAAAATAAAAAAAACTCCTAGTAGAATCCAAAAATGTGAATTTAACACTAAAACCTATAAAAACTCAATAAAAACTAAATAAAAACTATATGAAAATGATGTCAAAAAGCATATAAAATATCCGCTCATTACCAAGCTCTATAAAAAGAAGACCAAGGTGTGGCATGAAAAAAAGATAGCCACCAGAGCTTTTGAGCCAAGCCAGAAAGTCTTTCAACTCAAGGCTCAAGCTCTTTCCTGGGAAGCTGAAATCCCAGTGGTTAGGACTTTTTGTGATAACCAAAGTTTCGCCATATAGTCATGTGGAACTTCAGGAGGAAAACTCAAGTAGAAGGTTTAATTAATTAATTTTGTTCATTATTAGTTGAAACAAAACACAATCTTTTGGGCTTTTAAGAGTTATTATTTTATTTTATTTTAAAATTATATTAGGTTAGATATAAAAAGGGAAAAGATTTAGCCCTTCAGGCTTTTCTCTTCTCTCTCTTCCTCATTCCACATTTTACACACTTTTGGAACCCTAGTTTTCTCTGAGCCACGAGAAACTAAACCTCCTCTATTATGGTTGATGACAAGTCATCATATACCCATTTTTCAAGCTAATTTCACTTGTTTTGTTAGCATTTATGCACTTTCTTGCATCCTAAGTAAGTGATTTGGAGTGAAAATGCATAACTTCTTTAAATCAAGCAACCACCATGAATTTAATGTTAATCATTGAGGTTTGAGCTAATTTTAATTGCATTTTAATTGATTTATAAGCCTCTTGAATTTAGTGATACTTTGAGTGGTTGTTTGGTTTATTGTAGGTGAAGAAAAGAAAAGAAAATGAAAAGCGTGGCCTAAGAAGCGTAACACAAGAAAAGGAAAGCGTGGCCAAAGAGGAGAGAAGCGTGCCGCAACTAATGGGGGAAGCAACATTGCCCTCCACAAGGGCAGAATGCCCTCTAGGAGAGCAACATTAGGTGACCAAGCCAAGGAAGGCAACTCTGCCCTGCCCACTACAAGGGCAGAGCACAAAATGGTGCCTTGGGACCAAGAGAAAGCAAACTCTGCCCTGCCCTTCTGGAGGGCAGAATCGGGCTCTACAAGGAAGAAATTCAACAAAAAAATATATCCCATGCATGCCACAAGGTTTGAACAAAGAACCATGAGGAAGCCAAGCTCTAAGACCCATTGTCGTGC
This sequence comes from Arachis duranensis, assembly GCF_000817695.3. Lineage (NCBI taxonomy): Eukaryota > Viridiplantae > Streptophyta > Magnoliopsida > Fabales > Fabaceae > Arachis > Arachis duranensis. The sequence continues at coordinate 60,431,342 of NC_029775.3, read as the reverse complement.
CAAGAAATCAAGAAAATTAATGAAGCGTGTGTATCCGCCCAGGTTCGAACACGGGTGTGCAATATGGCAACTCTGCCCTGCCCTTGGCGTGGGCAGGGCAGCATTTGAAGTGGCGCACCAAGAAGCAAAACGCGCGCACCAATTTTCAACCTTGGCAGCACCAACGCGCGCACTCCTCAACCCTGGCAGCACTAACTTTTCTGCCCTGCCCTTGGCGCGGGCAGGGCAGCCTCTGGCACACCAAGGCCGCACCAACTCGCACCACCATGCATCAATCTTCTGCCCTGCCCTCCACAAGGGCAGGGCAGCCTCCTGGGAGTGAATCTCATGGGCCGAAAATTTAAATTAAATTCCCATTTTAATTCATTTCTTCACCAAATCAAAAGCCCATCCAAATCCCAAAATCCAAGAATAGAAAGTGTATATATAGAAGCTAGTTTGATGTAATTAGGAGCTTTTTACCTTCTTTTGAATTTTTACCTTCTAACTTACTCTTGTCTTAGCTTTTGAATTTCATTTTTCTTTGAGCTTTCTTGAGAGACTTGTCCGAGCACTAAGAGGATCAAGGGAGAATTGATTGATCTCCTTCCTCATTTCCCTTGGGCAATTCTACTCTTCTGTTTCTGAGTTTTGGGTGTGTGAAATTGGGGAAATTCTGTCCCAATTCCCATTCAAACTCTTTGCCCTTTGTTTTCTGCATAATTCAATTTCAATTCTGTTCTTCTATTGCTTTCTCTTCAATTTTCTGTCAATTTCTTTGTGAACTTGGATCTAAGAAGGCAAATAGAGATTGGTGTGCGAAATTGTGAACAATACTTTTTCACAACTCTCATAATCCCCGGTCATGAACCCCAAAAACTTGGTAGTTCAGTACCATGGCATTACACAACTTCACACAACTAACCAGCAAGTGCACTGGGTCGTCCAAGTAATAAACCTTACGCGAGTAAGGGTCGATCCCACGGAGATTGTTAGTATGAAGCAAGCTACTGATTTAATTCTAGCTTTCTTAATTGTTGCACTTTACTTCTTTTTTTGTTTAGATCTTGCAATCCCATTCCTCAATTCCCTTTTATATTCAAGCCATTTATCTTTCTTGCCATTTAAGTTACTGCAATTTAAGTTTCTTGCACTTTAAGTTTCAGTCATTTACTTTCTTGCCCTTTAAGATTCTGCAAATTTACAATTCTGTTCTTCAATTTACTGCACTTTTCCCTTCCCCCTTTACATTTACTGTCATTTACTTCCTGTTAAACACAAATCACTCAACCAAAACTTAATTCGCTTGACTAAATCACCCACTAAACTAAAATTGCTCAATCCTTCAATCCCTGTGGGATCGACCTCACTCATGTGAGTTATTATTACTTGATGCGACCCGGTACACTTGCCGGTGAGTTTTGTGTTGGATCGCTTTCCACACATCAGGTACTAGCTAGTGGGAGACACTCAAGCTCAGCCCAAACATTCACCAAGTGGGCCCTAGAAGTGGATTTTCGAACTACAAGACTAGTTTATCTTATTTTCTATAATCCTTAGTTACTAGACTAGTATATATAGAACAAATATCACCCTTGTTAGAGATTTTTGCGCATTCGAACATTTTATTATTATTTTTTGTACAGTATGAGTCACTAACCTCCTAAGGTTAAGGTTAGTAGCTCTTCTGAGTTTCATGGATCAATAATATTACTGTTCTAATTCCATATGTCTGATTCTATTCTCTTATGCAACCTCATTCTTCATTTTATGAATTAAAGGTGACCCGTTATAATCACCCTTGTTCTACATGGGTTCCGTGCGATTCCTGACCCAAATATCGTTGAACTAAAGCTAGAGATTGTATTGTGGACTTCAATAGAGCATCTGAGCAACTTTGGATATGTGACATGAAATCTCGTTGACTATAGGTGTGTGAGGTCTCTATGGCGCTAAGGCTAAAGTCAAAGAAGCAATCTCTATGTGGCACCTTGAGTAGGATCACGAAGGGGTGTGGATTGCTTAGAGATTCATCTTCTGCTACCGTGAGAAACCTAGAGGTGGATTGATGAGAAGACTTGAGTCATCTCAACATGGTGGATTACTGCAGTGGAGGAGGTTAACTTGATGCGAGGACATGAGTTAATCACTTACGGCTGCCATGGAAGGAATCAGAAAGTTATTGAAGTAGACAATAAGAAAAGTTAATCTGGAAAGACAAAGCATCTCCGAAGCCTCAATCATTCTCATACCATTGAATTCTCATCTATCTAGTAACATTCTATTTATCTATTTTATATGTTTTTCATGACAAACTATATTTTCTATCCGCCTAACTAAGATCTGTAAGGTGTCCACTGCTTGCTCAAACCAACAATCTCCGTGGGAATGACCCTCACTCACCTGAGGTATTACTTGGACAACCCGGTATACTTGCCGATCTATCTGTGCAAATTCTGCGGAGCCAATTTCGTGCACCAAGTTTTTAGCACCGTTGCGGGGGATTGTTCAAATTTGACAAACAACCAGATTATCTTGTTGCTTAGATTAGGTCATTTTTACTTTTGTTTTCAGTCTTTTGTTTTCTTTTCCAAAATTTTTCAAAACCTTTTGTTTTCTTTATTAATCTTTATCTTTTGTTTGAGTCTTTTGTTCTAGTTCTTGTTAAAGTTTCGAATTTTCTTAGTGTTCTTTTCCAAAAATCTTCAAAAATAGTGTCTTTTGTTTGAGTCTAGTGTCAATTTTTAAGTTTGGTGTCCTTTGTGTGTTCTTTGTTTCCTTTGAATTTTTGAAAATTATTCTTAGTGGTCTTTCTTGGTATTCAAGTTGTTCTTGTTTCTTTTCTTGTTTTGATCTTAAAATTTTTATGTTTGGTGTCTTTTGGTGTTTGTTTTTCTCAATTTTCGAAATTTTGTGTCTTTTGATCTAAAAAAAATTTTAAGTTTTGTGTCTTTTTGTTGTTTTTCTCTTTCCTCATTAATTCAAAAAAATCAAAAAAATATCTTTTCCATCTTTAATTACAATTTTTGAAAATTTCAAAACGATTTCAAATTTTAATTTCAAAATCATTCTTATTTTCTCCTAATTTCAAATTTCAAATTTCAAATTTTATCTTTCTAAAATCTTTGCAAACCTTTTCTTTAAATTTGATTCTTTCTTATCTTATCTTTCTTTTAAAATTTTAAAATTCAAAAATTTTTCAAATCTTTGTCTTTTCTTATCTTATCTTTTGATTAAATTTCAAATTATTATCTTATCTTATCTTAATTTTAAATTTCAAAATCAAATCTTTTCAAAAATCAAATCTTATCTTATCCTAATTCAAATTCAATTTTCAAAATTCAAATTTTAAAATTCAAAATTCAAAATTTCAAATTTCAAAATCAAATCTTTTTCAAATCTTCTATCGTATCTTATTTTCAAATCTTTCTTAATTAGTTACTTGTTTTCTCTTTCTTCTTTTTGAAAACTTCCTAACTAATTCTTCTCTCTTCTATTTTCGAAAACTTCTTGTTTCTTTCTCTGTCTTCTTTTTCAAAATTCATCATTCAATTTTCAAATCTTTTTCGTTAATTAGCTTTTATTTTTGAATTCAATTAACAAATAAAATAAAAACAAAAATATTTTAATTCTAGTTTCTCTTTTCATTTCTTAATTTTCGAAATCTTTACCCCCTTTATTCAAATTCTTCTTCTCTTCTCTCTATCTTCATTCTTCTTTCTTCTTCATATCTCACAGGGAGTCCTCTATACATAGAGCTCCCATTCTTCTTCTTCCTTGTTTTCTTTTTCTTGTTTATGAGCAGGAACAGAGATAAAGAGTCTCTCTTTGATCCTGATCCTGAATCTGAGAGGACCCTAAGAAATGCTTTTATAATGAGTTAAAGCACAACACTCCAGAGAAAACCTCATAGAACTTCTTGAACACAAAACAGAGAATACAGACATGGCAGCTGAACAGAACAATAAAGGAGATGCAAGGAATGTTCTTGGTGACTTCATTACATAAACTTTTGAACTCTATGGAAGAAGTATCTCTATACCTGCCATCAGAGCAAATAAATTTGAGCTTAAGCCTCAGTTAGTCTCTCTAATGCAACAGAATTGCAAGTTCTATGGACTTTCGCTAGAAGATCCACATCAGTTTCTATCTAAATTCTTGTAAATCTGTGACACTGTTAGAACCAATGGAGTGCATCCTAAGGTCTACCAACTTATGCTTTTCCCTTTTGCTTTTAGAGATAGAGCTAGGATATGGTTGGATTCTCAACCTAAGAAAACCTAGACTCTTGGAAAAAGTTGGTCAATGCTTTCTTGGCCAAGTCTTTTCCACCTCAAATACTGAGCAAGCTTAGGGTGGAAGTTCAAACCTTCAGACAAACAGAGGGTGAATTCCTCTATGAAGCTTGGGAAAGATACAAGTAACTAATCAGGAGGTGTCCTCCTGGCATTCTCTCAGAATGGTTGGTGCACGAAATTGTGATCAATACTTTTCACAAATCATATAATCCCCGGTAATGAATCCAAAAACTTGGTGTTCAATACCATGGCATAAACACAACTTCGCACAACTAACCAGCAAGTGTACTGGGTCGTCCAAGTAATAAACCTTACGCGAGTAAGGGTCGATCCAACAGAGATTGTTGGTATGAAGCAAGCTATGGTCACCTTGTAAATCTTAGTCAGGCAAACTCAAATGGATATGGGTGATATACGAATAAAACATAAAGATAAAGATAGAGATACTTATGCAGTTCATTGGTGGGAATTTCAGATAAGCGCATGAAGATGCTAGTCCCTTCTGTCTCTCTGCTTTCCTACTGTCTTCATCCAATCCTTCTTACTCCTTTCCATGGCAAGCTCAAGCAAGGGTTTCACCGTTGTCAATGGCTACCTCCCATCCTCTCA
>NC_029775.3:60424790-60425043 GCF_000817695.3 Arachis duranensis | reverse complement strand
ACATGCCACAGACACATAATTGGGTGAACCTTTTCAGATTGTGACTCAGCTTTGCTAGAGTTCCCAATTAGAGGTGTCCAGAGTTCTTAAGCACACTCTTTTTGCATTGGATCACAACTTTATTTCTTTCTTTTTCTCTCTTTTTCTTTTTTTTTTCGTTTTTCTCTCTCTCTTTTTTCTTTTTTTTGTATTCACTGCTTTTTCTTGCTTCAAGAATCATTTTTATGATTTTTCAGATCCTCAGTAACATGTC
>NC_029775.3:60419336-60419974 GCF_000817695.3 Arachis duranensis | reverse complement strand
GCCGCCCTATCAAGATTCTTGGCAGGATCAGCGATAAAATCACTACCTCTCTACTCACTCCTAAAGAAAGGGAAACCCTTCTCGTGGACCCCGGAGTGCGAAAAAGCCTTTCAAGAGTTCAAGGAATTCCTCGGGCAGCCACCAATCCTAACCCGACCTTTAAAAGGGGAAGAGTTCGTACTATACCTCTTGGTCGGACATCGAGCAGTCGCTTCAGCATTAATACGAGAAAATGACCAAGGACAACACCCCATATACTTTGTAAGTAAGGCACTACAAGGGGCCGAATTAAACTATCAGAAAATAGAAAAATTCGCCTACGCCCTAGTGTTCACAGCTCGGAGGCTCCGTCCCTACTTTCAAGCTCACACCATCAAAGTCCGGACAAATCAACCCATCAGACACATCCTACAAAAAACGGACCTGGCAGGACGAATACTACAATGGGCGGTGGAACTGTCCGAGTTCGACCTCCACTATGAAGCCCGGACTGCCATAAAATCTCAGTACCTAGCCGACTTCATCGCAGAATACACTGAGACCCCTGGAAACCCACTCTCGTGGAACCTATATGTCGACGGGTCCTCAAACAAAACAGGAAGCCGAGCCGGGGTTATACTCGAAAGCGACCAAGGAAC
>NC_029775.3:60401693-60403992 GCF_000817695.3 Arachis duranensis | reverse complement strand
AATTATTAAGAAAAGTAGATAAAAGGGGCACCCAAATAAATAAGACAGTAAACAATAATATTAATAATAATGATGAAAGAAATAGAAAATAACAAATAGAAAATGCTAGCTGTAAACAAGTAGCCGTTTGAACTTTGAAGAATGAAAGCAACATATGTGGGACTGTGTTTAAGTCTATCTGTCTAACAATGACATCCTCCAAACCCCCATAATAATTATTATTTTGGATATAATCGGAATTAACATTTCATGAGAATTTCAGTTGTTTTTGTTGTTAATAAAAACCTTGCTTAAGGTTTGATTTTTGTGCATTATGATGAGTCAGCGTCCAGCAGTCACCTACCTGTCAATCCTGATGGGTTGGAACTTCATTATTTGTTAACAACAAATTAAAGAAAAATGTATTAGCTCAAATAAAATGATGCTGTTTTTGGTTTTCTGCTAAAGCTTAGCTTGCAATATGCTACATGCTTATTGTTCATACCCTGACCGGGCTCCTCCAAACTCGGCAAAATCCATGATAGGTCCGACCTCGTCCCAAAGGCCCACGCCTGAGGTCGGACCTCGGACAACAAAGCTAAGAAGGCCCATCAGAAGGAACGCAGCCCAAAACCTAAAGGCCGAAAAGGCCTAGGAAAGGCAGTTCCACAAAGATAGGGATAAAACTCCCAAAGGATAAGATAAGATAAGAATATCTTATCCAGGGAAGATCACGGCCAACTATTATAAATACACTGGAGCACCCAGGTATAACACGCACTCTAATTCCACTCAAATATCTGCTTGGACCCATGCTAACTTAAGCATCGGAGTGTCATTGCAGGTACAACCACCAACCACTTTGCACATCAAGCTCGGGTCATCAATCCCCCCACCTCGGGCCTCTCTAAGACGACCGAGTTGCACGTTTCAGGTAACCCCCGGAACACTTTCCATCTCCCATGACTCGGAGGTGGAAGCTTTTGCCTTCCCTTTCCTCTTTCTAGAGGTTTCTCTGGCCTTGGATGCCATAAATGGTTATGGAAAAACAAAAAGCAATGCTTTTACCACACCAAACTTAAAAGGTTTGCTCGTCCTCGAGCAAAATAAGAAAGAAGAGAGTAGAAGAAGAAAAAATGAGGAAGAAGGGAATGGCTTTGTGTTCGGCCAAAAAGGGAGAGTAGTGGTGGTTAGGTTGTGTGAAGATAAAGGGGTGAAGATGGGTTTATATAGAAGTGGGGGGGCTTGGTTCGGTCATGTATGGGTGGGTTTGGGAGGGAAAGTGGTTTGAATTTGAAGGGTGAGGTAGGTGGGGTTTTATGAAGGATGGATGTGAGTGGTGAAGAGAAAGATGGGATTTGATAGGTGAAGGGGGGAAGTGGTGTTGAGGTGATTGGTGAATGGGTGAAGAAGAGAGAGAGTGGTGGGGTAGGTAGGGATCCTGTGGGGTCCACAGATCCTGAGGTGTCAAGGAAAAGTCATCCTTGCACCAAATGGCATGCAAAAATGCGTTTTTAGCCATTTCTGGCGTTAAACGCCGGGCTGGTGCCCATTTCTGGTGTTTAACGCCAAGTTTTTGCCCTTTACTGGTGTTTAACGCCAGTCTGGTGCCCCTTTCTGGCGTTAAATGCCCAGAATGGTGCCAGACTGGGCGTTAAACGCCCAACAGCTAGCCTTACTGGCGTTTAAACGCCAGCACGCTCTCCTCCAGGGTGTGCTGTTCTTCTTTCTGCTTTTCATTCTGTTTTTTGCTTTTTTCATTGATTTTGTGACTTCTCATGATCATCAACCTACAAAAAAGAGAAAATAACAAAATAAAATAGATAAAATATAACATTGGGTTGCCTCCCAACAAGCGCTTCTTTAATGTTATTAGCTTGACAGAGGACTCTCATGGAGCCTCACAGATACTCAGAGCAATGTTGGAACCTCCCAACACCAAACTTAGAGTTTGAATGTGGGGGTTCAACACCAAACTTGGAATTTGGTTGTGGCCTCCCAACACCAAACTTAGAGTTTGACTGTGGGGGCTCTGTTTGGCTCTGTTTTGAGAGAAGCTCTTCATGCTTCCTCTCCATGATGACATAGGGATATCCTTGAGCCTTAAACACCGAGGATTCTTCATTCAATTGAATGATCAACTCTTCTCTATCAACATCAATCACAGCCTTTGCTGTGGCTAGGAAGGGTCTGCCAAGGATGATGGATTCATCCATGCACTTCCCAGTCTCTAGGACTATGAAATCAGTAGGGATGTAGTGGTCTTCAACTTTTACCAGAACATCCTCTACAAGTCCATAAGCTTGTTTTCTTGAATTGT
>NC_029775.3:60401382-60401568 GCF_000817695.3 Arachis duranensis | reverse complement strand
CCTAAGTCACACAAGGCCTTCTTGAAGGTCATGGTGCCTATGGTACAAGGTATTGAAAACTTCCCAGGATCTTGTCTCTTTTTGAGGTAATTTCTGCCTAGACCAGTTATCTAGTTCTTTGGTGAGCAAAGGGGATTCAACCTCCCAAGTCTCATTTCCAAATAACTTGTCATTTAGCTTCATGAT
>NC_029775.3:60400714-60401326 GCF_000817695.3 Arachis duranensis | reverse complement strand
TTTGATTAGATTAGAGACCATGGTTGCTAAGTCAGAGGTATTCTGCTTAGAATTCTCTGTCTGCTGCTGAGAAGAAGATGGAAAAGGCTTGCTATTGCTAAATCTGTTTCTTCCACCATTATTGTTGTTGAAACCTTGTTGAGGTCTCTGTTGATCCTTCCATGAAAGATTTGGATGATTTCTCCATGAAGGATTATAGGTGTTTCCATAGGGTTCTCCCATGTAATTCACCTCTTCCATTGAAGGGTTCTCAGGATCATAAACTTCTTCCTCAGATGAAGCTTCCTTAGTACTGCTTGGTGCATTTTGCATTCCAGACAGACCTTGAGAAATCATATTGACTTGTTGAGTCAATATTTTGTTCTGAGCCAGTATGGCATTCAGAGTGTCAATCTCAAGAACTCCTTTCTTCTGATTTGTCCCATTGTTCACAGGATTCCTTTCAGAAATGTACATGAATTGGTTATTTGCAACCATTTTAATTAGTTCTTGAGCTTCTGTAGGCGTCTTCTTCAAATGAAGAGATCCTCCAGCAGAGCTATCCAAAGACATCTTGGACAGTTCAGACGGACCATCATAGTAAATACCTATAATGCTCCATTCAGAAAGCAT
>NC_029775.3:60399467-60400581 GCF_000817695.3 Arachis duranensis | reverse complement strand
CATTCTAAGCTTACTCAATTTTTGAGGTGGAAAGAATTTTGCCAAGAAGGCATTGACTAGCTTTTCCCAAGAGTTCAGGCTTTCTTTAGGTTGTGAGTCCAACCATGTCCTAGCTCTGTCTCTTACAGCAAAAGGGAATAGCATAAGTCTGTAGACCTTAGGGTCAAGCCCATTAGTCTTGACAGTGTCACAGATTTGCAAGAATTCAGCTAAAAACTAATGAGGATCTTCCAATGGAAGTCCATGGAACTTGAAATTCTGTTGCATTAGAGAAACTAATTGAGGCTTAAGCTCAAAGTTGTTTGCTCCAATGGCAGGGATAGAGATGCTTCTCCCATAGAAGTTGGGAGTAGGTGCAGTAAAGTCACCCAGCACCTTCCTTGCATTGTTGGCATTGTTGTTGTTTTTGGCTGCCATAGGTTCTTCTTCTTTGAAGATTTCTGTTAGGTCCTCTACAGAGAGTTGTGCCTTGGCTTCTCTTAGTTTTCGCTTCAAGATCCTTTCAGGTTCAGGGTCAGCCTCAACAAGAATGCTTTTGTCTCTGCTTCTGCTCATATGAAAGAGAAGAAAACAAGAAAATGTGGAATCCTCTATCTCACAGTATAGAGATTCCTTGAGGTGTCAGAGGAAAAGAAAAATAGAAGGCAGAAGTAGAAGAATTCGAACTTATCAAAGAAGATGGAGTTCGAATTGTGCATTAAGGAATAGTGTTAGTCCAAAAATAGAAGGATATGAGAAGAAGGGAAGTAATTTTCGAAAATTAAGTAAAAGATTTTGAAAACATTTTGAAAAACTTTAATTGATTTTTGAAAACCATGATTGCGGAAGAAGTGAAGTGATTTTTGGAAAAGAATTTGAAATTAGAAATCAAAAAGATTTGATTGAAAGCTATTTTGAAAAAGATGTGGTTAAGAATATATGATTAGTTTTAAAAAGATGTGATTGAGAAGATATGATTTGAAAAACATTTTATTTTGAAAATTAATGACTTGGCTATCAAGAAAAGATATGATTCAAACATTAAACCTTTCTCAACAGAAAAGGCAACATACTTGGAATGTTGAATCAAATTATTAATTGATAGCAAGTATCTTTAAAAATGGAAAGAAATTAA
>NC_029775.3:60399007-60399233 GCF_000817695.3 Arachis duranensis | reverse complement strand
AACGCCCAACCAGGCACCCTGGCTGGCGTTTAAACGCCAGTCTGTCCTTCTTCACTGGGCGTTTTAAACGCCCAGCTTTTTTTGTGCAATTCCTCTGCTGAATGTTTTGAATCTTCAATTCTCTGTATTATTGACTTGAGAAGACACAAATTAAAAATATTTTTGGATTTTTAATAATAAGGAAAAATCAAAATGCAATAAGAATCAAATAACAATGCATGCAAGA
>NC_029775.3:60380486-60397595 GCF_000817695.3 Arachis duranensis | reverse complement strand
AATCCACTTTCGGGCCCACTTGATGTGTGCTTGGGCTGAGCATTGAAGCATTTTCATGTAGAGACTTCTCTTGGAGTTAAACGCCAGCTTTTATGCCAGTTTGGGTGTTTAACTCCCATTTTGGTGCCAGTTCCGGCGTTTAACGCTGGGAATTCTGAGGGTGACTTTGAACGCCGGTTTGGGCCATCAAATCTTGGGCAAAGTATGGACTATCATATATTGCTGGAAAGCCCAGGATGTAGCTTCTGTAGCTCTAGAAAATCCACTTTGAGTGCAGGGAGGTCAGAATCCAACAGCATCTGCAGTCCTTTTTAGTCTCTGAATCAGATTTTTGCTCATGTCCCTCAATTTTAGCCAGAAAATACCTGAAATCATAGAAAAACACACAAACTCATAGTAAAGTCCAGAAAAGTGAATTTTAACTAAAAACTAATAAAAATATACTAAAAACTAACTAGATCATACTAAAAACATACTAAAAACAATGCCAAAAAGTGTACAAATTATCCGCTCATCAATGGTCTATCCTAGGAATATTCTATGATGGCCTATCTGAGATATCTAAGATGTCGTTGGATCATCTACTAGTGGATCACTCCATGATACAAGGATTTATACCGATTTGGAATTCCACAAAATAATTATGTTGTTAGTATAGTCCAAACCAATAGTCAATCCTCAAATCAAATTAAATTTATGGTGTTGTCACAAGTAACAAACCCCAAATAAGAATTAACCAGAGTATTTAGACTCCGGGTCGTCTCACGAGGAATTGCAATGAAGTGGTCAATTATTATTGGCTATCAAGGGGTAAAGGGTGGTTTTAATTGGTGAAAGGGCAAGAAAAATAAATGGACAAGAAAAGTAAACCAAGCAAGTAGCTAAAGAAAGCAAGTAATAAAGGGAGACATTCATGGCAAGGGTTGAGATCATAGGCTTTCTATCCTAGTCATACAATGATTAGTTCATCTTATTTAGTCAACTCCAACACATAGGGAGAAAGTCAAACAAAACTAATCAATCATATCACTATAATAACAAGAATTTATCTTGCTACGTCATCCCCAAAGGTAGAGGGAGTTATTATGCTATACTCATACTTGGAGAAAATCTAATAAGACTAGTTAATCTCAATCCAAAAGTACTAATCATTCACTAAGGAAATTAGCAAAAGATTAGAGTCAATGAACATCATATTAACTAACAATTCTATATTACCAACAATAGTTGGGTTTTCATGACTCAAGATTGCCTAATTACTCTTTTCAAGCCAAGAATGCTCAAAATCTACTCTAACATCCTTCCAAGCATTTTGTCAAACACTTGGAAGGCATACAAGGAAAGCATGGTAAATTGCAAGGAATGATAAAATCTAACAACTATCAATTGCAAGAAAAGTAAAATCATAACTCAAATCAACAATAGAAAAACATCAAACATTAAATTGCATTAAAAATAAATCAAATCCAACAAGAGCATCCATGAACATCAAAGAGAAATTAACATGAAAACTAAGAAGGATCAAGAATAGAAACATGAAATTGTAGAGAAAACAAGATGAGACATGAAATTGGAACTAGATTTAAGATGAAATTAACCTAATCTAACCTAATTCTAGAGAGAAGAGGGAGCTTCTCTCTCTAGAAACTAAACTACATGATGCTAAGCTACAATCAATTGCTCCCCCTTTTTCTTGGGCTTCAATCTGCATGAAATACACTCAGAAACATGTTGGAATTGGGCTTGGGCTGCTCAGAAATCGCTGGGGGCAAGTTCACTTTAGTGAATCACGTGCGAGTATCGGCGCGTACGCACATTGTGCGTGTGCGCGTCGATTGGCTATTTCTTCATCCGTGCGGACGCGTCATGTACGCGTGCGCGTCCTTAGGCGAACTCACTTTTGTACGCGCGCGCCTTGTGCGCGTGCGCGTCCATTGATGCATTCCCAATTCTTATTTCCTCATGCATTCTCCCCTTTGTATGCTTTTCTACTCATTTCTTCCATCCAATACTTGCCTTATGAACCTGAAATCATTCATCAAATATATCAACGCATCGAATGGAATTAAAGTGAATCATCACCAATTTAAGGGCCTAAAAAGCATGTTTTTACATTTAAGCAAAATTCAAGGGAGAATTACAAAACTATGCTATTTCATTAAATAAATGTGAGAAAAGGTGATAAAATCCCCTAAAATAAGCACAAGATAAACCATGAAATCGGGGTTTATCAAATCTCCCACACTTAAACTAAGCATGTCCTCTTGCTAAAATCAAGAAAGAAGTAAAGGGTATCAACATTTATTCAATGCAAACTAACTAAATGCAACCTATCTATATGCAATCTACCTAAATGAATGCAACTACTTGGTCAAAACAAGTCAATTTCCAAGAATACATACAAGCACAAGGGCTAAAGCAAAGCAATCAAAGCAAACCCACAATTGAATTGAATCATTGGAAGATTTTACAAACTTGCAAGAAAAGATGATCGTAGGAGGAGACATGTAATTGAGCGATCGAACCCTTACCGGATGTGTATCCGCTCTAGGCACTCAAGTGTATGGGGTTGATTCGCTCAATTCTCCCCTAATCATGTTTTCCAAGATTTATTTTTCATCTAACAATCAACAATTATTTCATGCATGCATACAAATATCAAGAGATCTTTCCATAGGTTGTAATGGGGCTAGGGTCAAGGTAGGATGCATATGGTCAAGTGGACTAGAATTTGAATCTTTGATTAACCTAAGCTTCCCACCTAACCTATGACAACCTAGAAAATTCTAAACAAACCTAACTACCCATTCTTCACTTTTTCACACACTCATGCATTCCAGTTTTGGTCGCCACACATATGCATTGACTTTTATTGAACCTTGAACTTTGGGGCATTTTTGTCCCCTTTTTATTGCAATTCTTTTTCTTTCTTTTCTATATATATTTTTTTCAAGCTAAAATATATACAAGAACATCAATGCATATGGTATACACATGATTAATACATGAGTATGTACCCAATTCCCAAATTTTTCAACAAAAATACAAGAACACACTTTTATCTCTACCAATGTTCCCAATTCTTCCCAAACTTGAATAATAAACATTCTCACTAGCCTAAGCTAATGAAAGATCCAAACAAGGGACTTTTATTGTTTTTCACTTTAGGCTTGTAATGTGCTATAATAACAAACAATTGGGTTAAGAATAGGCTCAAAATTGGCTAACAATGGAAGATAAAAGGTAGGCTATTTGGGTAAGTGAGCTATTTGAACAATGGCCTCAATCATATAAATGCATGTATCCACAAATTAATGGACATAAAGACTCAAACAAATCAAAGATTACAATCATAGGAAGAGAATAATGGACATGAGAATGAAATAAGTGGTTATATATGATGTAACCACACAATTAGGCTCAAATCTCACATGCTTGTGTTTTTAGCTCAAGAACATGATCCGTAAAATATAATTCAAGCAAGTTCTAAAAATTTTCAATCAATTGGAGTGGTGTCCTAGAAATGAATTTCTTGAAAATTTTCATCACCTTGACTAAGTTTATTCTAATGCAATGTTGTGATTTAAAATTTTCCTTAGTTTACCCCTTTTTCAGTCAAAACGTAATTCTTTATGTAACAACCAAAATAAGAGTATCCACAATAGCAACTATGTACAATAATCCCAAAATGATCTAAAAGATAAAGTGCAAAATAAGGTAAAGTATCAGAAACTAAAGATAGATGACTGAAAAATTCACCAAATAAATGCAAACACCGGTCACGAACGGTGACCTCCCCACACTTTAGAATCAAGCATCGTCCTCGATGCTACTGCTGAAGCTCAGAATGGGGGTCAACAATTGCACCGGGCTGTAGCTCGGACTCGGGCTATGGCTCAGGCTCAGGCTGTGGATCATGCTCAGTGGTAGCATGTGTCTTCGGTGGTACCTCCTGCTGAGTCGGCTCCTCACCATGCTCCTCCTCCTGGTCCTGCTCGTCGGAAGCTGGGGAGTCCAGAAGCGGAGGTAGCTCAATACCCTGTGATACAAACACCTGGTTTATGCGGTCGAGACGTCGCATGAAATGACATGATGTGCTCCATGAAGTGGAATAGGCGCTGTACTAACAGGTATGTCGGCTCAGGTGCTGGCGGTGGTGGTAAGTATGCTGCGGCTGCTACTGAGGAAGATGGTCCTGCTGCTGCTGTGGAGGGTGAAGGTCTGGCTACCTCAACTGTTGCTCTAGCCCGAGAACAGCGTCTGGCCAGGGGCTTCTCGTGCACCCATCCACCCCATGGAATAGTAACCTCCTTGTCATCGTCAGCTGGGGGTGGTGGTGTCACATCATCATCCTCCCACTGAACATCGGCTAACTCAATCATGCTAGTGACCAGTGTAGGAAACGGTAATAGGCCACTAATATGCGCTCGCCATATGCTATGCCTGATCAATTGGAGAAAATATACATATTTTCCTTCCATGACACAGCCAATCAAAACCAACATATCCATCAGGATCTCAGAGAAATGAGTAGTGGACAAGACATAGGTGGCAAATATCATCTGCCAAGTCTTGGCCTCTCTGGTCAGATGAGCGAATAACAACTGATTGGGAAATTTGACTGGGTCAGTGGAAGGTAGCAACTGATTTTCCTTGTTCGTGTCACTAAACGGATTCTTAGCATAATTTGCATAGAGAGAAGGGGTAGAAGCCTTAGAGCGCTTCCTCTTTTTAGGAGTGGTGGCTATGGCTTTCCCTTTGTCTGACATCCTGAAAAACAGAGATGATATAATATAAGAAGATAGCCAAACAAATAATAAGCACTCAAAGCAATGCATAATTATGAAGTGAGTGAATAAAATAGAAATCTTGGAATGAAAGCAACAGAATTCAGAATCTAAATTAAGTTTCAAACCAAGAGTTCAAACCATAATTGCAAATCACTCGGTCATTAAGCCTAAGAAACACCATATCCAAAGGAATGATCAAAAGGGTTAAGTTAAAAACTAAAGAGAAGTTAGTTGGTTAAAGAAGTTAGAATTAGATATCAGTTTAAAAATTAGTGATATGGTGGCTGCCGGCTTAATTCAAAAGAAATGTAAATAGTAGGTATGCAAGCACGTTCACAATCACAAAATGTAACAAGTCATTGATGATTAAATAGGATATTGCCATAAAGAAATTAATGAGAAAACAAGTCATCAATCAATGCAAAGATCAACAGAATTATATGAATTGGTGTTGGTGAAATCAAAACATTGAGAAACAAGCGAATCAAGTAGCATTCAACACCAATTTCAACAACGCATAAAAGTCACAAGTTAAAATAAGAATAAAAAAACCTCATGATCCATGTGACTTAATGAGATTAGGTACGAATAGAATGAACCGATTGGTCACATGGATTAAAATTTTTAAACTTGTGTGTTTATGCAAAAGAGGCACAAAATTTCAAGAGAGTTTCAAGTTATGGTCAACTTGGAAACTTACTTAACCATACAATACATATAAGAAAATCAACATTGTAGCAAGTAAGGAATATGACAAGCATGACCAAAACTCATAAACAGGTTCTTGAAGGGTTTCCAAAACCATTTAGGCATAAAATTCTATTGACACAGAATTCATCAAATAGAGGTTTATACACCAATCAAAATAATGTTATTTCATGAAATATGGTTAGGAAAAATCCGGCAGCATTCGGTAGCAAATTGGCTAATTCCCAAATTCAAACAGTCAAATCAGATTCCATATGAATTCATTAAAAATCAAAAGCACAAAAGCTATGCATGAGTTCATATTAATTAAACAAACAGCCAATCTTTAGCAGCAAACATCATAAAACAATTCAAACTAGACCGACCAGCAGTCATGAGGGAAGCAACATTTAACATTAACAATCCAATGAGCACAGAGCAAAATCAATGAAATAGAGCAGTTCCAAACAGCAGCATAAATTCAAACAAATAACCACAAACGGAGCACTTATCAGGCCTAGAATCCTCTAACCACATCCTAACTACCTAACAGCAGATATCTCTATCTATTCTAACAAGAAAAATCATGAGCTAACTAAACTAACAAAACTAAGAACAAAATTGAAATACAGCAGAGGCAGGGGCTAAGAACCTGGGAGGCAGAACTGAACGGAGCAAACAGAGGGAGAGAAAGAACAGTGAAGTGAACTGGCCAAGGCAGGGGTGGCGGTTTGGTGGTGCGGTGAAGCTTGCGCCGGCGACAATGGAGGTTGCGGCGGTGCTTGGCACGGTGAGGGCAAAATAGAGAGGAAGGGGTGAGTGAGAGAGAAAGAGAGAGCGAGGAGGAAGAAGGAGGTGCGGGCGTGCTGACGGCGGTGGTGGCAATCGCGGGGCGCTCGCCGGTGGTGGTTGGAGGCTGGGGGTATGAAGTGGGAAATGGAGGGAGAAGAAGAAGAACGTTGGAGGGGGAGGGTGCGCGACTGCGCTGTTCGCTTCACGAACATAGGGTTATGGATTTTGAATCCGTGCGAGCACGCACGATGCACGTCCACGTGGATGGGAAAAATAAGGAAGTTGCGCGGAAGCGAGACTCACGCCTACGCGTAGATGAGAGAGTTGGCAATGGGTGCAGATGCATGTAGTGCGCGTCCACGCAGGTAGGCTGGGCCAAAGGCACAAAAGGGGCCCAGAGTTGGCAAAACTCTCAGATCCTTTGGCCTGGGTGATGCTAAAACGCATCAGCACGTGCGCGCACTATGCGCGTTCGCGTGGATGGCTTGAGCTTATGGAAGATGCGTGGAGGCGCCAAGCGCGCCTACGCGTGAGTAAGGAGACACGAAGGGACGCAGATGCGTACGGCGTGCGTCCACGTGGGTCAACGCACAGAGTTGGCCCAAAAGTGGCACAACTCTCGGGTCCTTGGCCCAGAAAGTTCAGAGCGTGCATCTACGCGCGCGTGCACTGTGCGCTAGCGCATAGCTTATCCGTCCCTCTCTCTTCTTTCTTTTTTTTTTGCACCAAGAAGAACTGAAATCCTCCTAGCCTTCTCTAAGACTCAAAAACTAGCTAAGATGCAAAATCAAATACATTTTTGAAATTTTTGGGAATTCTTTCTAAACACTTTGCGGAAACTTGCAATCCAAGCAAAAACTCAAGGTCAAAGAATCATCCCTAATTGAAGCATAGAGTATATAAACACCTTAGCAAACAAAACAAAATATACCAAGAAGTAAGAGATTTATGTACAATGGAACCCAATTCATTCATTCATTATATCTACAAGAGAATGGAAAGAGTTTACCATGGTGAGGTGTCTCCCACCAAGCACTTTTAGTTTAAGTCCTTAAGTTGGACATTTGGGAGGCTATCCATCAAGGTGGCTTGTGCTTGAATCCATCCTGAACATCCACCAATACTTAGACTTCCATTGTGCTTCATCATTCAAAGTTAATAACTCCAAGCTTTGATGGAGTTCTTCACAAACCATGGGCTCCCAAAGTTGGTCTTCCTTGTGTGATCCGGGATCCCACACTTTGTTTTCACACCTATCCTTGAGTTGATCATGGTGATTTCCTCCGGGTGGCAAGAGAGATGAATTCTCATGCAAGCACCAAACTATCCTCCTAGACCCATTCAATTGAGCACTACACCAACCATAATGAGCCTAGACTTACAACGCCAACCACTAAACATCCTCCTCTTACGCTTAATTCCATAAAGCACCCTAAGTTGGCCATCCGTCTCAAGCAAACCATATTCAAGTGGGATAATAAAGCTAAGAGTTAGAAGTTTTACCCACTCAAATGAATGATTAGGTGACAACCTAGGTGGAGGAGTTCCCAATGATCTTGACAAAGCGTGTTCCACTCCCGTCCATCCTCTTCTAAAGACTTCCACCACTTGGCGAGGTTCTTCAAGCTTTACCCCTTGCCAAGCTTCTTCAAGTTCCCATTCTTCTTCGCCAATGCCTTCAATCTCTTCCCCATCACTCAAATCATAGATAGGAGGTTTAGTGAAATCTACCTCATTATCAATTCCAAGCATATTGGGGAAGCACTCATCAAGCTCAAAAGGAGCATATGTTGATGCGGAATCATCATAAATAGGGTGGTCTATTACTTGGGATACTTCTTCCAATTCTTCAATCACATTATGCCCTGGAGGTTGCACGTCCTCCTCAGCTTTGCTTTCTAATTCACTGGAAGATGGCTCAACAAGATCATCAAGGAGGTTGATCAATATGGACAAAAAATCACTAATGATAGAATCCATTTCTTGATCAATTCCCTTCGACTCTCTATCTACTTCCACAACATCACTCCCCTCCTTAATATTCATTCCACTCTCCGTGGGAGGGGGCTTTTCAACTCGAGATTCCATTATGTGATTAACATATCCTAAATATCCAACCACTACTTCCCTTGGTTCAATCGTCTCTACCTTCTCCTCTTGTTGCACTTCTTGCTTTAACTCCTCTTCCTCACCTTGGAGCTTCAAGTTCACTCCCTCACTAAGATCTTTGGTTACTTCTCCACATTCAACAATGGGAGTGCTTTGATCGCATAGGCTTAGGCGGGATGAGACCATGTTGCCAATGGCTTCTACCATGATAGCCATTTTCGCTCTTAACTCCGCAAACTTCTTTTCATCCTCCTCTTGTTGCCTTAAGAGATGAGATTCAAGATCTCTCAATTCTAGCATGGAGGCTTCATCGGGAGGTGATGGTGGAAGATAGGGTACATTGTTTGAGAGAAGGGTATTATAGTTGGGAGGTGGTGTGTATGGACTTTGTGGTTCATGGGAGTATTGGTATTGGAATGGTGGTGGTTCTAGATATGGTTCATATTGTGGTTGGTATGGTGGATATGGGTTAGGATCATGTGGAGGTGAATGGTGGTATGAGGCTTCTGAGTATGGTGAAAGGCTATATTGAGGAGGGGGTTCATATGCATATGATGATTGTGGTTGACAACCACAATGAGGGTCATCACATACATTAGATTGGTATGCATCAAAATTTGAATTGTACCCATAAAAAGCCGGAGGAGGTTGTTGCCAAGAAGGTTTTCCATAAGCTTGGGGTTCCTCCCATCCTTCATCTCCAAATCCTTGATGCACATCCTCATTGAAGCTTATATTTCCTACAACATAGTTGTAACCATGCTCATAGCCAAAAGGATAAGAATTCATAGTAAAAGAGTAAATAAAAACAAAAGCTAACAAGAAACAAAGAGAACAAAAATCCTACAACTAGAAAAAAGTAACAAACAAACCAAAAATCAAGCTATTCACAATATATACAATAGCCAAAAACATAGCACCATTGTCATTCCCCGGCAACGGCGCCATTAAGTTGATGAACGAGAATTTGTTGTCGATCTAGATTTTTCTTCTTATAGAAAAGAATTACTTCGTTGCAAGCATAGCCCTAAACCAACAAACAAATTTTGCATCAAATTAAATTTATGGTGTTGTCACAAGTAACAAATCCCAAATAAGAATTAACCAGAGTATTTAGACTCCGGATCGTCTCACGAGGAATTGCAATGAAGTGGTCAATTATTGGCTATCAAGGGATAAAGGGTGGTTTTAATTGGTGAGAGGGCAAGAAAAATAAATGGACAAGAAAAGTAAACAAAGCAAGTAGCTAAAGAAAGCAAGTAATAAAGGGAGACATTCATGGCAAAGGTTGAGATCATAGGCTTTCTATCCTAGTCATACAATGATTAGTTCATCTTATTTAGTCAACTCCAACACATAGGGAGAAAGTCAAACAAGACTAATCAATCATATCACTATAACAACAAGAATTTATCTCACTACGTCATCCCCAAAGGTAGAGGGAGTTATTATGCTATCCTCAGACTTGGAGAAAATCTAATAAGACTAGTTAATCTCAATCCAAAAGTACTAATCATTCACTAAGGAAATTAGCAAAAGATTAGAGTCAATGAACATCATATTAACTAACAATTCTAGATTACCAACATTAGTTGGGTTTTCATGACTCAAGATTGCCTAATTACTCTTTCCAAGCTAAGAATTCTCAAAATATACTCTAACATCCTTCTAAGAATTTTGTCAAACACTTGGAAAGCATACAAGGAAAGCATGGTAAATTGCAAGGAATGATAAAATCAAACAACTACCAATTGCAAGAAAAGTAAAATCATAACTCAAATCAACAATAGAAAAACATCAAACATTAAATTGCATTAAAAATAAATCAAATCCAACAAGAGCATCCATGAACATCAAAGAGAAATTAACATGAAAACTAAGAAGGATCAAGAATAGAAACATGAAATTGTAGAGAAAACAAGATGAGACATGAAATTAGAACTAGATTTAAGATGAAATTAACCTAATCTAACCTAATTCTAGAGAGAAGAGGGAGCTTCTCTCTCTAGAAACTAAACTACATGATGCTATGCTACAATCAATTGCTCCCCCTTTTGCTTGGGCTTTAATTCTTCATGAAATACACTCAGAAACATGTTGGAATTAGGCTTGGGCTGCTCAGAAATAGCTGGGGGTGATTTCACTTTAGTGAGTCACGTGCGAGTATTGGCGCGTACGCGCCATGTGCGCGTGCGCGTCGATTGGCTATTTCTTCATCCGCGCGGACGCGTCATGTACGCGTGCGCGTCCTTAGCCGAACTCACTTTTGTGGGCGCGCGCGCCTTGTGCGCGTGCACGTCCATTGATGCATTCCCAATTCTTGTTTCCTCATGCATTCTCCCCTTTGTATGCTTTTCTACTCATTTCTTCCATCCAATACTTGCCTTATGAACCTGAAATCACTCATCAAACATATCAAGGCATCGAATGGAATTAAAGTGAATCAAAATCACCAATTTAAGGGGCCTAAAAAGCATGTTTTTACATTTAAGCAAAATTCAAGGGAGAATTACAAAACTATGCTATTTCATTGAATAAATGTGAGAAAAGGTGATAAAATCCCCTAAAATAAGCACAAGATTAACCATGAAATCGGGGTTTATCACTCCACTTGAAAAAAATGCCTGAAGAGGCACAGGAACTCATTAAAATGGTTGCAAATAACCAATTCATGTATACTTCTGAGAGAAACCGTGAACAATGGGGTAGCTTAGAAGAAAGGAGTCCTGGAAGTTAACACTCTGAATGCCATATTGGGTCAGAACAAAATCTTGACCTAACAGGTCAATATAATCTCTCAGCACTTAATTGGAGTGTAATTAGCTGGCAGCACTCAAGACACCTCCTATGATGGAGATGCCTATGATCCAGATCAACCCATCATGGAAGAGGTGAATTACATGGGAGAAGCCTATGGAAACACCTACAACTCCTCATGGAGGAATCATCCTAACCTCTCATAGAAGGATCAACAGAAGCCTTAGCATGCATCAATAATAATCAAGGTGGAAGAACCCAGAAAAGGTTCAACAACAAACCACTATTCCCATCCTCTCAGCAGTAGATGGAGACGTCTAAGCAGAGCCTTTCTGACTTAGTAACCATAGTCTTTGAGCTCTCTAATACCACTCACAGTTTCATAATAGAAACTAGGTCCTCCATCAAAAATTTGGAGGTACAAGTTGGTCAACTGAGTAAAAGAATCCCTGAAACCCCTCCTAATACTCTTCCCAGTAACATTGAAGTAAACCTAAGAGAAGAGTGCAAGGCCATCACTGTAGAAGCTGAGGCCGAGCCTGAAGGGGATACATTGGCGTTGAACGCTAGTAAGGAAGTCCTTACTGGGCGTTCCATGCCCACAAAAGCACCAATACTTGCATTGAACGCTAGTAAGGAAGACCTTACTAGGCGTTCAACGCCCAAGGAGGCACCATCACTAGCATTGAACGCAAGTAAGGAAGTCCTTACTGGGCGTTCAATGCCCAACAAGCCACCATCACTAGCGTTGAACACCAGCAAGGAGGTCCTTATTGGGTGTTCAACGGCCAAGGTAGCACAAAAGTTGGCGTTAAACGCCAGTGAAAGTATTCAAGCTGGGCATTCAACGCCCAAAGAAATGCAAGACCTGGAATTGAATGCCACAATAGGAGTAGCTGGGTACCCCAAACCCACTGAGAACTCTCCTATTGAAGAACTGATAGAACCCAAGGTTCATGAGGAGCCCATTGAAGTTCCCTTGAATGCTTGATTGAAGGTCATAGAATCTAAAAAGTACTCTTCCTCTGATGAGAAAGAGGAAACTAGTCAAAAGAGACAGGATCCTGAGAAGTTCTCAATACCCTATACCATAGGCACCATTACCTTTGATAAGGCTCTGTGTGACCTAGGGTTAAGCATAAACCTTATGCCACTCTCTATAATGGAGAAGTTTGGAATCTTTGAGGTACAAGCTGCAATAATCTCAATAGAGATGGAAAACAAGTCAATGAAAAAGGCTTATAGTCATGTAGAGGATGTCTTAGTAAAGGTTGAGAACCTTTACATCCTTGCAAATTTTATAATCTTGGATACTAGGGAAGAAGAAGATGAATTCATCATCTTTGGAAGACCCTTTCTAGCCACTGCCAATGCCATCATTGGTGTAGCAAAGGGAGAGCTAATTTTATAGTTATGGGAGGACCACATCTTGTTCAAGATGCCTAGCCTTAACTCTCCCTCTGACAGAAGAGAAACAGTTATGCAACACGTAGTTTTCCAACCCTCTCTCTTAGTGCAGAGCTATACAGAGCCCCCAGACACCAACTTATGTTTGGTGTTGGGCAGCCATCATTAAGCACTGAGAACACTGGCAGTAAGAAGAAAGTGCCCAAGGGCTAGAGGGATAAGAAAATCCCCACTGAAAGCCTCTCACCTGGCATGAAAGTCATCTTCACTAACAATCCACTCATTCCACACACACTGAACAAGATCCTATCTCTAGAGCATTGATAAACCCCATTTTTAGGGTTTATCTTGTGTTAAATTTACAGGGTTTTGTCAACTTTCTCACATTTATTTAATAAAATAGCATAGTTTTGTAAATTCTCCTTTAATTGTGCTTGAATGTGAAAACATTTTTTTTAGGTCTTAAAATAGCTAAATTTAATTCACCTTGATTCCATTAGATGCCTTGATATGTTTGTCAAGTGATTTCAGGTTTAGTAGGCAAAGATTGGATTGAGGGAATGAAGAAAAAGCATGTAGAAATGGAGAACTCATGAAGAAATGAAGGAATCACAAAAGCTGTTAAGCCCGACCTCTTCGCAATTAATTAATCATAACTTGAGTTACAAAGATCCAAATGATGTAGTTTCAGTTGCGTTGGAAAGCTAACATCTGGTGCTTCAAAATGATATAAGATTTGTTATAGTTGCATCACGTATAGAGACACGTACGTGCACTGTACACGTACGTGCCAATGCTGCACATGACTTTTTAAAATGCAACTCGTGGCCAGCAATTTTAGAAGCCTTGTGGGCCCAATCCAACTTATTTCTGATGCTATTTAAGCCAAGGATTGAAGGGGAAGTGACATAACTTAGATACTTTTCATCATTAGTCATAGTTTAGTTTTAGAAGTAGTTAGAGTTAGTTTCTAGAGAGAGAAGCTCTCTCTTCTCTCTAGAATTGGGATTAGGTTTAGATCTAGATTAGGATTTTAATTGTGAAATTTAATTGTGAAATTCTAGACCACACAAAAATCCTCTCATCAAAATGGCACCGTTGACAGGGAGTTGCAATGGTGTTATGTTATTGGTTATTGTATAGATGTGAATAGTGTGAATATCTTGCTTTTTGCTTTATTTGCTAGTTGTAGCGTTTTATTTCTCTTGTTTTCTATTAGTTTTTGTTTTTTTTTCTTTCTACCATGAATTCTCACTTTGGCTATGAGTGTGATTACAATTATGTTGTAGGAAATGTAAATTTTAATGACAACATGCATCAAGGATGGAACACTCAAAGGTGGGAGGAGCCTTATGTATTTGGCCAATCCTCTTGGCAACAACCTCCACCAATACACTATGAACAAGAACCATTCTATGATGCATACTAATCAAATGGCTATGGTGAATCTCCTTGTGATTTTCAAGAGCCACCACTATATGCCTATGAACCCCCTCCTCAACATATCTTTGAACCACCATGCTCACAAGCCCCCTACCACCAAACACCTCCATATGACCCTAATCCATATCCATCATACCAAGTGGAAAAAGTGGAGAATGTTAAACCACCACACCCTAATTAGGATGAACCACCCTCTTATTATGAACCCTTCCTCCAAAATAATGAACCTTCCCATCCACCCCAACCTCCAATGGATGACATCCTTGATGTTCTTGTGCAAGGACAAGAGGAGATGACAAGGGATGTGCAACAATTCATGACCGCCTTGGACGAGGTGCTAAACCGGCTAGCATCCCAACTTTTGGACACTCAAGGAACTCCTATGGCTACATGTGGAGAATCAAAAGAAGAGCATAGAATGAAGGAGAGATTGAAAACTCCGGTGGAAAATGAGGAATGCTATTTTGTGTTAGAAAAATTGGAGGAACCTATGATTATTGAGGAAGAGGAATAAGTGGTTGAAGACTTAGGAGATGCGGAACCTCCATGGGAACCTAAAGTTATAGAAAGTTCCTCCAAGAAGATTGAAGTTGATATTGAGGAGGAATGTGCACAACCCCCAAGCCATATCCCATATGAAGACTTGGAAGGAATAAAGCAAGAATCAAGTTCCCTTGGAGATGAAGATCAAGTATCAAGTCCTAGTGGTGGTGAATCCTTTGAAATTAAAGAACCTTCTCCAGATGAAGAAGAGAGCGATGTGGAGGTAAATTTCTCTCAACCTCCCATTTATGATTTGAGTGATAGAGAAGAGTTAGATGAAATTGATGAATAAAGGATTGAATTTGAAAAATCTTGTGAAGAGGTGGAAGCCCTTAGAAAAAGAAGTGTGGGAGTTGAATACGCTTTGTCAAGATCTTTGGAAGCTTCTTTGCCTAGGTTGTCATATATTCCTTCACTTGAGTGGGTGAAACTCATTTCTATTAGCTTTATTATCCCACTTGAGTATGGTTTTCTTGAAATGGATGGTCAACTTAGGATGATTTATGGGATAAAGCATAAGCGAAGAATGTTTAGTGGTTGGCGTTGCAAATCAAGGCTCATTTTGCTTAATACATCAAGGCTTAGATGCAAAGGTTGGGCTAGTGCTCACTTGAACGGGTCTAAAAGGAGAGTTTGGTATCACATTGAGAATTCATCTTGATTACCACCCAGATGGATTAATGATGATCAACCTCAAGACGGGTGTGAAAATAAAGTGTGGGATCCCGGCTTACAAGAAAAGGATCAACTTTGGGAGCCCATGGTTTGTGAAGAACTCCATCAAAACTTGGAGATAGTGATCTTGAATGATGGAGCTTATTGGAAGTCCAAGCATTGGTGGAAGTTCCAAGATGAGTACAAGCACAAGCCACCTTGAAAGGAGCTCCCCATAAGTCCAACTTAAGGACAATAAAAAAAAAGTGCTAGGTGGGAGACACCCCACCGTGGTAATATTTTTTCATTTTTCTCTTTTGTAAATATTGGTAGAATAGGTTTGATTTCATGTTTTGTGCTGGTTGTTGAGTTTAACTAGTATTTTAGTATGTTAAATAAGGTTTCAGGGTGTTTTGGTAGCTCTTTGGAGGTTTGGAATGCTTAGCTTGGTGCAAGAACTTGGAAAAAATTTTTGGAAAACAGAGCACCGTCCACGCGTACATGTACATGGCGCGTACACGCACTTCAGGCATTTTCGACCATCCGCGCGCACACGTATATGGCGCGTACGCGTGGATGCAAAAATTCCACCCCCGGCCAAAAACCCGAGAGTTAGGCCTGCACTGTGTGAACATTGGGCCTAAGGCACAAACCAACCCGCGCGTACGCGTCCATGATGCTGAATGCGCAATGCACGCGCATGCATGCTGTGCGCGCGCGTGTCGTTTTTGCCAAAATTAAAAGAGAGAGCTATCTACTACTCCCTAATGGAGCCTCTATTAATGCCTTTATATAGGCTTTACAAAATGAAAAATGAAAATGAAATTAAAACAAATTACAAAAATGAAAATCCTAATTTAATTGATCCATGTGCCTTTGAGTGATGATGTGGGCTTTGCTTGCTTTGGATTTGAGGAGAAATGGGTTTGGTTGGCCTTGATTCAATTTGGAGAAGAATTGAATTTAAATGAAATTTTGGTTAAATTTTGGCCCATGTTGCTCCCAGGAGGCTGCCCTGCCCTTGTGGAGGGCAGGGCAGGAATTTGTGCATGCAATTCTTGGTGCGTGCGAGTTGGGCGCTGATGCTTGCAGGATGCTGCCCTGCCCTTGTGGAGGGCAGGGCAGAAATTTTTGGTGCGCCAGAATGATGCCCGTGCGTGCGTGCTGGTGCTGCCGAGACTTCCCTTGGTGCGCCAGAACGGTGCGCTGGCCGTGCACCACAAGAATGATGCCCTGCCCTTGTGGAGGGCAGGGCAATGTGCCAAGGCTGAAGCTCCGAATGATGCCCTGCCCTTGTGGAGGGCAGGGCAATGTTGCCTTGGTGTGTCTTGTGCGCACACCACGTTCCTTGACCGTGCCATGATGCGCTTGTGTGCGCCAAGCCTAAGCCTTTACTTCCTTGAAGGTCTTGTGTTCGAACCTTGGTGAAAGCACTTGAGGAGCAATTTTTTTCCTTGATTTTTCATGAAGAGCACGACATTGCCCTGCTCTCCAAGAGGGCAGGGCAGAAAATTGAGCGCTACTTTGTTTTGGAGTGAGGCTCTAGCTTCGAGCCTTGGTGGAAGCACTTTAGTTTATTTTCGCTTATTTTTTTCCCTTAAAGATTCCTCTCGTTCCTGCCTCAATTTTACGCCAAATATGGATTGCTATATATCGTTGGAAAGCTCTGAATGTCAGCTTTCCAACGCAACTTGAAACACATCAATCGGACGTCTGTAGCTCAAGTTATAGCCCTTTGAAATAGGCATGGTCATGCTGTGAGCGCCCAGTTTTTACCTTAGCGAAAATTCTTGCTTCCAACCTCACTTTACATCACAATATTGCTCTGCCCTTGGCAAGAGCAGGGCAGTGTGTGCTGATTGCCTATTCTTCATTAATTTGGTCATGGGCCACGCTTTTAAAAGCGTGGCCTAAGGCTCCAAAGTGT
>NC_029775.3:60316363-60380066 GCF_000817695.3 Arachis duranensis | reverse complement strand
GCTTTTGCACTTGAGCCTAGCCTTGACTTCTAAGTGTTTTGTTTTCAAGCATTTGGCTTGATACATAAACACCACAAGCACATAGCAAATAAATTGCCATTGGTACTCAGAGCCTTCAGCTTTCTCATTCTTTCCCTTTTTCTTTTCTTGCTTTAATTGTATTTGCTTCTTCAAAGTTTTGATGATTTCAAAAGATTTCACAAAATGTCCTAGATAAAAACTTCAATTAAATAAAATCCAATGCAATTGAGCAACAATTAATCATACTAGCTTTCGAATACTTGTATGCACATGCTAAGTTCTTCTTTAATTCCTTGTTTGTTTATGATCATGATGCTTTATTGCTTTTGAACTCACAAAACTCAAGTTGGTAGTCATAAAGTCACAACAACATATTTCAAATCAAATTCAAGCTATGCTTAGTCATACCACACATGTATACAGAAAATATAAAGACAATCATGCAATTTAAAGTGCTGGAAATAAATGAGAGAAAAAGGAACTTTACAACCTTGCAATTTATCTTCTCTATTGTTGTCATTTTCCTCCCATTCTTCTCCTTCCCATACCAACTCAGAATGCTTGCTTATCCTCAAGCAACAATTAGAACAATGGCTATGGGGCTAAGATGGATCATGAATGTCTTACATAATGAAATGTTAGTAGTACATGTGTTTTAAGAAAGCAAAATTAAATATAACAATCAAGGCACCAGAGACAGAGACATTTTGATTGCAAACATAAGAAGGTGAGCACAATACATTGCATAAAAGATAAGTGGCACACCAAACTTAGTGTGACACTTTCATTTGAAATTAATGCAAGTATCTAGTAAGAATTAGAACCAAATTTTGTTGCATAGCAACACCAAACTTAGAATGCAACCATATGTGAATTTATTTGAACTAAAACTAAACAAAAGAAGCTGTTATTTGTTGAATACAATCACCAAGCCAAGATTTGTCATGAATAAGGATCTCTTGGTGATGTATTAACAAACACAGTTTGACAAAAGAAAGCATTAAAAACAAGTAAATGAATAAAACAAAAAGGAAACTGAAATGTTAAACCAAAAGAGAAAAATAAAATTACAGAGGCATTATGATTATGCAAACAAGTAGTGTTGCTTGAATAAATTGCATAGAAAATAAGTGGCACGCCAAACTTAGAATCTTGGTGTGTCGCTTTCAATTTTTGATTTGATGCAATCATCCAAAAAGATTGAAAACAATTTGTTGCAAGGCAACACCAAACTTAGAATGTAATCATATGCCAATTTATTGAAATTTAAACAAAGCATGGAGAAGAAATGTACCTACTGTCTACCTGTTCTTCACTTTCTTCCTCTTCTTCCAGTTTGTTAAGAGGAATGACCTCAAAGGAGGAGAAGTTCCAGCTAGTGTCCCTTGTCCTGGCCTTTCCTCAGCAAGCTTCCTTTTGCAAATGGCTTGATTGGTCTTGCTTGCTGGATTAGGGACAGAATTGGTGTTCTTGCTAGTTGCCTTCACTTCTTTGGATTCAAGACTTTGTTGCTGTGTGATTATTGGAGTGATTTCTTCATTAAGAGCCTCTTGCATTGGTGGTTCCATGAGCTTTTCCTCTTTGCACTTCTCCACTTCAATTGAATGTGACTTTTCTGGAATGACTTCCTCACTTTCTTGTTCCTCCACTCCTTTCTTTGCACTCAACATTTGCTTTAATAGCTCTTTCATGGAGGAGGTTTGTTGATCTTCCCAAGCTTTCTTCATCTCTTCTTCGTATTTTTCGATCAGTGTTGAGCATCTTTGGTCCAGGGGAGTTTGAGGAGGTTGTGAGTGTTCATGTTTCTTTGTCACCTCAAGTGGCTTTTGTGAATATAAAATCCTTGTCTCATGTTCCTCATCTTTCATTGCAATTTCACTTGACACAAGGACCTTTTGTTCTTGTTTTTCCACTTCCTCTCTCACAAATTGATTTTTACTGTTTGATGGTTCTAAGTGTTTCCTTATGTTCTCCAGGTGCTCATTTGTCCTCTGACGGAGGATTTCTTTCCTTTTCCAGGCTTGTTCTTGTCTTTCAAAAAATCCTCTGGACTTTTGAAAGAGATCCTCTAAATCACAATTTGAAGAATTATTGAACTCATCACAGTATGGATTACTAAGATTTCTTTGATTTTGACTTTCCCAGCCACAATATGAGTAGTTGTTAGACTCATCAAAATCTGGATCATATTGTGTCTCTGGAAGGTGTCCCATTTTAACTGATTGTTCACATTCTTCTTGATATGTCCAGACACCATGAGGATAATGATATAAGTCATTCTGTGGTTCTGGACAGTATCTCATGTGCTCAGCTTGATCAATTTGTGACTCTGGAGCAAGTCTCCATTGATTGAAGTGCTCAGAATTTGTATCTTCTTGGTAATATTCCCAACCATCATTAGAATAATGACTTGAATCATATTGTGATGGCGGGCAATATCCCATGAAGTTTGTTTGATTAAAAGATGAGGTGAACTCCATTTGAATTTTGTAGAACACAACACCAATGAAAATTGAAATTACTCATATCAAATATGAGTTTTGCTTAGTGAGGCAAAAACACAAACACCTTGGTTTCAACTTTAAAACAAAGAACAAAAAAAAGAAAATGCTTGATCTAGACTTCTCACCCACTTAATCATTGTTGATCTAATCAATCCCTGGCAACGGCGCCAAAAACTTGATGGTGTTTTTGTGGAAAAATAAATTTCCAGCACGAATTTCCAACACACAAATCCAACCGGCAAGTATACCGGGTCGCATCAAGTAGTAATAACTCACAAGAGTGAGGTCGATCCCACAGGGATTGATGGATCAAGCAACTTTAGTGGGTGATTAGTTTAGTCAAGCTAACATTGATGATTTGAGTGAAATTGAGTAATAGAAAGGAAATTTCAAGGAATTTAAAGTGCAGAAGATAAATTGCAGTAAAAGTAAAGTGCAGAAAAGTAAAATTGCAAGTAACTTAAAGAACAAGAAAGTAAAATAGCTGAAACTTAAATTGCAAGAATTGTAAATTGCATCAAATGTAAAGGGGGCTGGGGTGCTGGAAATTAAATGAAAGCAGTAGATCCAAGCTTATAACAATTGCAGGGAGATTAAAGTGCTTGAAAGTAAATTAGAAGTAATAGAAACAGAAAGGTAAAAATGCAGATGAAATAAAAGCAACAGATGTAAACAGCAAGGCAAAATTTCTTGAAGGAGTAAACAGAAATTAAGTTCAGCTTAAGTGTAGAATAAAATTGAAAATCTCAGGAAATCATAGAGACTAGAAAACAAGTCTAGATCTCAATTCCTTCCTTGATTAAAGTAGAAGACAACTTGCAGAAGAGAAGAAAGATGAAAGCAGTAAAAGAAACTTCAGATCCAATTTCTCAATTTCCTCAATTATGCAGAAGAACACAAATGAATTTTAAAAGAGAGAGCTATCTACTACTCCCTAATGGAGCCTCTATTGATGCCTTTATATAGGCTTTACAAAATGAAAAATGAAAATGAAATTAAAACAAATTACAAAAATGAAAATCCTAATTTAATTGATCCATGTGCCTTTGACTGATGATGTGGGCTTTGCTTGCTTTGGATTTGAGGAGAAATGGGTTTGGTTGGCC
Source organism: Arachis duranensis (assembly GCF_000817695.3). Lineage (NCBI taxonomy): Eukaryota > Viridiplantae > Streptophyta > Magnoliopsida > Fabales > Fabaceae > Arachis > Arachis duranensis. The sequence continues at coordinate 60,376,435 of NC_029775.3, read as the reverse complement.
TTGATTCAATTTGGAGAAGAATTGAATTTAAATGAAATTTTGGTTGAATTTTGGCCCATGTTGCTCCCAGGAGGCTGCCCTGCCCTTGTGGAGGGCAGGGCAGGAATTTGTGCATGTGGTTCTTGGTGCGTGCGAGTTGGGCGCTGATGCTTGCAGGATGCTGCCCTGCCCTTGTGGAGGGCAGGGCAGAAATTTTTGGTGCGCCAGAATGATGCCTGTGCGTGCGTGCTAGTGCTGCCGAGACTTCCCTTGGTGCGCCAGAATGGTGCGCTGGCCGTGCACCACAAGAATGCTGCCCTGCCCTTGTGGAGGGCAGGGCAATGTGCCAAGGCTGAAGCTCCAAAAAGTGAAGTTCCAAGTTCGAAACTTGGTGGATGCACACGCTACTTCTTTTCCTTGGTTTTCTTGGCACCAAAGTAAGGCTTAGTTTCTTGTTTCCTCATGGTTCCGTGTTCGATTCTTGTGGCAAGCAATTGGGGGAGCAATTTTCCTTGATTTTTCATGAAGAGAGCACGACATTGCCCTGCTCTCCAAGAGGGCAGGGCAGAAAATTGAGCGCTACTTTGTTTTGGAGTGAGGCTCCAGCTTCGAGCCTTGGTGGAAGCACTTTAGTTTATTTTCGCTTATTTTTTGCCCTTAAAAATGCCTCTCGTTCCTGCCTCAATTGTATGCCAAATATGGATTGCTATATATCGTTGGAAAGCTCTGAATGTCAGCTTTCCAACGCAACTTGAAGCACATCAATTGGACGTCTGTAGCTCAAGTTATAGCCCTTTGAAGGAGGCATGGTCATGCTGTGAGCGCCCAGATTTTACCTTAGCGAAAATTCTTGCTTCCAACCTCACTTTGCATCACGATTCTGCCCTGCCCTTGGCAAGAGCAGGGCAGTCTGTGCTGATTGCCTATTCTTCATTAATTTGGTCATGGGCCACGCTTTTAAAAGCGTGGCCTAAGGCTCCAAAGTGTGCTCCAACTTCAAAGTGTGTCCCAAAGCTCTTTTTTTCTCCTTTTTTTGTGCTTCTTTGCTTCTTTTTCTTCTTATTTCCTACAAGATTTATAAAATTAAAAGATCAAGGAAATATACCAATTAAGTACAAAAGCATTCAATATTTAAGCACAAATCATCAATTTCTTGTATGAAAAAGCATAGCAAAATAGGTATATGATGACATGTCATCACCCACACTTAAAGATTGCACCGTCCTCGGTGCATGCTGAGATGTGCAGGTGGACGGGGTGTTCCAACTGATGCTTTTCTTTAAGGATTGTGCTAATGGACTTGTTTGTCTTCCCATGTAAACGTCTTCCGGTTCTCTTCCTGGTGGCCATCCTGAAAGAAAAAGGGAAGGAAAGTAACCCAAAGCAAAGAAAAAAAAACAAATAAAACATGGGTTGGTTAACGCCAGATAATAAGGGTCCCAATTACATGGTGGCTACAACATGCAAGTGAGAAAACAATAGAAGCCATGGCATACCAATGGTGCAAAAGTTTGCAACAATAGGGAAGAGAGTGTGGGTAAGGAGAGGTAATGTAAATTCATGTCAATGCAAAAAAGTAATACAGGTATAAAAGATTGGCATTGATATAAATAATATAACCTATCCAAAATAAAACAAGTCACTAAGCATCAAGAAAATACCAGAAAAGATGTAACAGTTGAATAAGAATATTTGAACACCAATAATAACTTTAGAAAAATAAAAACATGCAATGAATGAAAGTATGCAAATAAATTAAATAAAATAAAATGAAAGTGAAAAAGAATGAGAAGTAGAAAAAAGAAAGTGAGAAAGGAGAGAGAATGAAGAAATTAGGATTAGAAGAGAAAAGATAAGAAAATTGGCACTAATCTGGAGAGGTTGTGCGACGCTGGCGACGCGGTCGCGTTGGTGACGCGGTTGCGTGGTGCGCAATAAGGTTAGGCGACGCGGACGCGTGGGGTACGCGATCGCATGACTTGATTTGTGCTAGTGGCGCGAGTGCAGCCTCGCGGTCGCACAACTCTCTGTTCAAAACTTAGTATTGCCAAAATCCAGGGTGACGCGGTCGTGTGGTCGACGCGGTCGCGCGGGTGGCCTTATTTCCAATATGATGCGGATGCGTGACTGACGCGTTCGCGTGGCAGGGCTTGTGCTACTAGCACGGGTCCAGCCCAACTCCAGCTCAACTTTCGGCCATACACGCTTTTTACGCTGATTTCAGGTCACGCGGCCGCGTGGGTGACGCGGTCGCGTGGGAGACCATTATTCCCATATAACGCGGTCGCGTCAGCGACACATTCGCGTGGGGTGATTTGTGCCATTGGCACGCCTCCAGCGCTGCTCCTGCGAAACTCTCTGTTTATATTAATATTGTCTTCCATCTCCTTGCGACGCGGACGCGTTGCTGATGCGGTCGCGTCGCGTGCTCGCTTTTTTTTTTTAATCTGAAAAGATGCAGAATGCGGTGTTAATATGAATGTGATGCAAAACTCCAGGTTCAATATAATAAAATAAAATAGAAATAAACAACACGAAATAAAATTGAAAAAGAACGATCATACCATGGTGGGTTGTCTCCCACCTAGCACTTTTAGTTAAAGTCCTGAAGTTGGACATTTGGTGAGCTCCCTGTTATGGTGGCTTGTGTTTCAACTCATCCAGGAATCTCCACCAATGTTTGTGATTCCAGTAACCTCCGGGGTCCCAAACTAGGCGCAGAAAGCCTTCAAGTAAGTTAAAGCAAGTGACTAGGCCCCAAGAGTGGTGATTGATAGAATGGATTTCGGGGTCCCAGATCTTGCTTTTGCACCCGTCTTTTGGTTGAGCAATATTGTTCCCTCCGGGTGGCAAGCAGTCTGAATTCTCACTTAAGCGGCCAAACAACTTCCTAGAACCATTCAGTTGAGCTCTATACCAACCTTTACTCTTAAACTTAAAGCTACCAACCATGATGAACCTTGCAGGACAATTCTTACCACTGGCCTTCTTCCTCTTACTCTCAATGCCACAAAGAGCTCTAAGTTGACCATCCGTCTCCACTAGCCCATATTCAAGTGGAATTAGAAAGCTAAGGGATATGAATTTTACCCACTTGAATGTTGTGAAGGATGATGGCAACTTAGGGGGAGGGGTTTCCAACAACTTTGGCAAGGTAATTTCAAGCTCCACTCCCTTGTGCTCTTTTTTGACATCTTCTACCTCTTGATCAACCTCTACAAAATCTTCAACCATGATTTGCCTTGGAGGTTGTACGCTCTTCTCAACATCAACATCAAACACCGTGGAAGGAGGCTCTGTGACTAGACTTTCCAATGGAGGTACAGCATCTCTTAAGTCTGCAACCACTTCTTCCTTTTTAATAATTGCTGCTTTGTCCAGTTGTTTAAGTATAAAATTGTACTCATCCTCGATGTTTTTCTTTATATGACAACTCCTTTCAACTATTCTTTCATCTTCAAGGGTCTTTCCTACCCTTACCCGTAGGGCCTCCTCTAGCTCTTTATGAAGTATAGATTCGCGAAGATGATTCCTTCTTTCCTGTTCCATATCAATAGCATAATTGGGATCATCTTGCTCTTGGATTGATGGATGTGGGTGTTCTTCCATGGATGGTGGTGATGGGATGGAGAGATTTTTTCTGTGGTTGACAAGGAAGTGCACTAGAGCTTGATGGTTGATTGTTGAAGGTAATTGGTGGTCTGATTTGGGTGAAGAGAGCTTGTATAGTAGAGTTTAGATCGGGTTATTTATCCTTTCTTGCCTTTCTGAAGAGTTTTGAAGAAAAACACGAAGTCTGTCATCCATTGGAGGTTGGGATGGATATGAGGATTCATTGGTTGGGAGAGAGGGTTCATAATAGGAAGATGGTTCATCTTGATAATTATATGGAGATGGGGAATATTGAGGTGGTGGTTCATGAGAGTAGTTGTGTTGGAAAGGTGGTGGTTCTGTGTATGGTTCATTTGGCTCATAAGGTGGTTCGTATGGTGGATGAGGGTTAGGGTCATATGGAGGTGAATGGTGGAAAGGGGCTTGTGAGTATGGTGGTCCAAAGTCATGTTGAGGAAAGGGTTTCATAGGCATATGGTGGTGGTTGTTGATAGTTCACTGGAGGTGGTTGTTGCCATGAGGGTTGATCAAATCCTTGTGGCTCCTCCCATCTTTGATTGTTCCCACCCTGATGCCTGTTCTCATTGTAATTTCTTCTTCCTGCAACATTATTGTAACCAGACTCATAACCAAAAGGGTGAGAGTTCATAGTAGCAAATAGAAATTAAAAATAAAAATAAATTTAAATTAAAAGGTTATTTAAATTTTAATTTTGAAATTTGATTTTTAAAATAAGATAAGATAAGATAAAAATTTTGAAAATAAAATTATGAAATTTTTTTTAATAACTAAATAAAAACAAATAACCTCTTGATTTATGGAAAAGCAAAAATAAAAATAAAAATAAAATCAAATAAACAAAAAATAAAATATTTACAATAACCAATAATAAGGCACACGTTTGCAATTCCCCAGCAACGGCGCCATTTTGACGTTAGGATTTTTGCCAGTAAAGAATATCATAAAAACAGTCGCGTTGTAGATATAGTCTCTAAACCGACAAAAATCCCTTCGTACAAACGTTTTGGTTTTCACAAGTAACAAACCCCCTTGAAATTGATAACCGAGTATTCAAACCTCGGGTCGTCTTCTCAAGGAATTACAGGGAGGTATGTTCTTATTATTGGTTATGAGTTTGTAAATTAGTGGTTTTGAGAAATTTGGAGTTTGGGCAATGTGCACAGGTATATTTTCAAGCAATAAAAATTAATAAATAACTGTAAAATAAACTCTTGGCAAGGTATGAAAACAGGAAGTCCTATCCTGGTTATCCTTATCAATTGTAAAGAGAATTGGATTCTTCTCCCACTTTGTTAACCTCTAACTATGAAGGTAAGTTTTGTGGATGAATTAATTCTGATTCCTCAGGTCCTAGTCTTTCCTTGGGAAAGACTAGAGTTATTGGAACTTGAATTAATTCTTGAAAAATTCCAATTTTCAATCAACAATGAGTTTGATAACTCAAGAGTCACCAATTATTTAACCAAGGCCAAAAGGGAGAAAAATATCTAAATTAAATTGAAAGCAATCTTAAACAGAGCAAAGCAATCTTAAATCTGAATTATCTCAAATAATATTAATTAAGAAAATCATAACATGAATGTAGCATAAGACAAATAGGTAACATATCTAATACAAGCATTAAAGCATCTGAAAGTAAAAAGAGGAATATAAAGTAAAAGAACGTTGAACCTGGGACTGAGAGTCACTCCTAAAACTAAGATAAATCCTAAATCCTAATCCTAAGAGAGAGGAGAGAGCCTCTCTCTCTAAAAACTACATCTACTCCTAAAATTGTGAATGTGAGAGCCTCCTTATGAATGGATGTATTCCCCCACTTTATAGCCTCTAATCTGTGTTTTCTGGGCCGCAAACTGGGTCAAAAACAGTCCAGAATTCGCTGGTTTCGAATTTTGCCACGCTGGATTTCCGTCACTGCGACGCGGCCGCATAGATCACGCGGTCACGTCGCCTAGCGTCAGGGGAACTATATCATATTATATATCAAATCGAAGCCCCGGACGTTAGCTTTCCAACGCAACTGGAACTGCGTCGTTTGGACCTCTGTAGCTAAAGTTATAGCCGTTTAAGTGCAGAGAGGTCAGGCTGGACAGCTTAGCAATTTCCCCAACTTCTTGCATTCCTTCCACTTTTGCATACTTTCTTCCCATCCTCCAAGCCATTCCTGCCTTATAATATCTCAAAACACTTAACACACATATCAAGGCATCTAATGGTAATAAGAGAGGATTAATAATAAGAAAATATAAGATCAAAGAAGCATGTTTTCAATCAAAGCACATAATTAGGAAGGCAAATGTAAAACCATGCAAATAGTATGAATAAGTGGGTAAAGAGTAGATAGAAACCACTCAATTGAGCACAAGATAAACCATAAAATAGTGGTTTATCAACTCTCTTGCATTGTTTTAGTGATTCAAGACTTGTTTAGCATTAACTAAAATATTTGTCCTACAAAAAAGATTACTGCTTTAGTCCTTCCTAACTCATTATCCCTTGTTTTTGTGCTTCATTATCAATGAGTTTGGATGGGACCAAATGCTCTCATGCTTATCACTAATCTTGTTCGTGTCAATTCTTGTTTGAACTTGATGCTCAACATGCTCTTTATGCTTTGACTTTACTATTGCATTAAGTATTAATTGATATGCCCTTAGCTTATATTGATTTCTCATCTACATGTTGTAGCTACCATGTAGTAGAGAACCATACTCTTACTTGGCATTAGCCCCCGCCTACGTTTTATTTGCTTTGATATATTTGTTGTAGGCTTCATTTTCTCTCTTTCTCTCCTTTGAGGTTGGCCACCAAAAGAAGGATAGAAGAAAAGTGTCTAAATGGGACAACAAACGAGTCATCCGCACAACCTTTTGAAGGAACTCATCAGTTGTAGCAACCTATCCACCTTGCTCTTCTTTGCATGCACCGAGGACGGTGCAATCTTCAAGTGTGGGGAGGTCGTCCGACCGATCTCCATGGGTAACAATTTCCATTTTTCAACACCAATGTTAGCTAGCTGTTGCATTGCATGATAGGTTGCATTTTAGCTAGAATTTGTACATATTTTTACCACTTCTTTCTTATTAGGACTACTTGGTTAGGGTGATGATTTCTTTTCCAAGAAACTGTTTTAGGGCACCCTACCAATTTGAAAAAAAGTTTTATTGAACTTGCTTGAAAGAATTTATTTCGGAACATGGTTTTTGAGCTAAGAACACACAATCTTGTGAGATTTGAGCCTGATGATGTGGTTACATCTTATAACCACTTATTTTCCTTCTTGTGTGCATTATTCTCTTTCTTTGATTGTAATCTTTTCTTTGTTTGAGTCTATATGTCCATTATTCCTTGTATTCATACACTTATATTATTGAGGCCATCATTTCATTAGCTCACTTACCCAAAGAGCCTACCTTTTATCAACCTTTGTTAGCCAACTTTGAGCCTACGATTAACACACTTGTTCTCAATTTAGCACATTACAAGCCTTAAATTGAAAAACAACAAAAGTCCCTTGTTTGGATCTTTGATTAGCTTAGGCTAGTGAGAGTGTTTATTATTCAAAGTTTGGGGAGATTTGGGAACATTGGTTGGGATAAAAGGGTGTTTTGTATTTCTATATTTGGGAATTGGGAGCATACTCATGTATTGATTACATGTATAGACCTTATGCATTGATGTTCTTGTATGTAGCTTGAAAGAAAGAAAAAATGAGAAAAACAAAAGAAAAAAAAAGATAAATGTGAAAAAGAAAAGAAAAAAGAGAAAAAAATAGAAAAAGAAAGAAAAATAAGAAAAGCAATAAAAAGGGGACAAAATGCCCCAAATTGAGTCCAATAATAGTCAATGCATAAGTGTTGTAAAGTAAAAAGAAATTGCATGAGTGTGTGAAAAAGTGATGAATGGGTAGTTAGGCTAGTTTTAATTGTATAGGATGTTATATAGGTTTGGTGGGAAGTCTAAGCTTATCAATGATTCAAATTTTAGTCAACGTAACCATATATAATCTTGCCTTGACCCTAGCCCCATTACAACCTATGAAAAGACCTCATGATGAATGTATGCATGCATTGAGTAATTGTTGATTGTTAGATGAAAAACAAATCCTGGAAAGCATGATTAGGGGAGAATTGAGAGAATCGACCCTATACACTTGAGCGACTAGAGTGCAAACACTTCCGGTGAGGGTTCGATGCTCAATTTCTTGTTTCCGACTTTCATGAGCGTTCTTCTTGCAAGTCTACTTGAACTTCATTTTTATACTTGAATTGGTAGGATTCATGAGTCTTCATATGACCTTAGCCCTACCCGTTTATACATGCTCTTGGAGGATTGATTTATTTTTAACCAAGTAGGTAGAATCATTTTGCATTTAGTTGCATTCATTTAGATAGGATGCATTGAATAAATGTTCATACCCCTCTTCTTGTCCTTCTTTAGTTTAGCAGAAGGACATGCTATGGTTTAAGTGTGGGGAGGTTGATAAACCCTATTTTTAGGGTTTATCTTGTGTTAAATTTAGAGGATTTTGACAACTTTTCTCACATTTATTCAAAGAAATAGAATGGTTTTGTAAATTATCCTTTAATTGTGCTTGAATGTGAAAATATGCTTTTTAGATCTTAAGATAGCTAAATTTAATTCACCTTGATTCCACTAGATGCCTTGATATGTTTGTTAAGTAATTTCAGGTTTAGAGAATGAAGAAAAAGCATGTTTATCTCTTCTCTCTATTTTAGCATTTAATTCTTCTAATTCTCTACTTTGTTGTTGATGCACTCTTTCTTCTTCTATTTTCCTTAATGCAATTTGAGGTAATTCATGTAGATCTTGTTTTCTTTAATTGTTATTGTTAATTCTTTGCAATTAGTTGTTGTTAGATTCTGTACTTGTGGTTGATTTACTATGCTTTCCTTTTGTGCCTTCCAAGTGTTTGATGAAATGCTTGGAAGGATGTTAGAGTAGAATTTTGTGCTCTTGGCTTGGGAAGGTAACTTAGGAATTCTTGAGTTACTAATGTCCAAATAATTGATGATTGGGAGCCATTATTGACTCTAGTTCTCACTAATTGAATTAGTGGAGAGTTAGGACTTATCGACTAGGATTGATATAGCTCATTTGATTTTCCTTTACCATTAGTTAGAGGATGACTTAATGAGATTGATCCTTGCCTATTCTCATGTTGTGGTTAGTGATTAGGATAGAGATCCTTGACCACCAACCCTTGCTAAGACCTTTTTGTTAATTGAATTTCCTTGCCATTTACAATTCTTGTCTCTCATCTCAAAACCCCAAAATATACCTCATAACCAATAACAAGACACTTTATTATAATTCCTAGGGAGAACGACCCTAGGTTTGAATACTTCGGTTATAGATTTTAGGGGTTTGTACTTGTGACAAACAAATGTTTGTATGAAAGGATTATTGTTGATTTAGAAACTATACTTGCAATGAGAATTCAATTGTGAAATTCTAGACCACACAAAAATCCTCTCATCAAGCATGAGGAGCTCACCATGAAAGCACAGGCAAGAAGTTCACTGTAAGGGGAAAAATTCTGAGCCCCTATCCATTTCCATAAAGAGCTAACCGTCAAGCTAGTGATGTTAAAGAAGCGCTTGTTGGGAGGCAACTCATCAATAATTAATGTTTTCTTATTTTTCTTTGAGTTTATTTAAGTTATTTCTATTTAATTTTCACATTTGTTTAAGTTTGTCATCATGTGCAAGAGTTAGAACAAAAATAGAAACAGTCAAAGGTAGAAACAAAACACCTTGGAGCAGAAACCTTCCTGGCGTTGAACGCCAATCAGGGAGCACACTACTGACGTTGAACGCCAGCCAGGGAGCCTGAAGCTGGTGTTGAACGCCAGTCAGGGGGCAGAACCTGGGCGTTCGACGCCCCAACAAAGGCACAGACCTGGCGTTGAACGCCAAGAAGGAGGTCCCTCAAGGGCATTCAACGCCCAATGAGAGGCACATAGATGGCATTGAATGCCAGCTAGGAGCAAGAGCTGGGCACTCAACGCCCACAAGGTGCAGAGAACTTGATCTTTCCTATAAACCCTAAGCCAATCACATCCATATCACTTCCCAATGCCATCACAACTCCCACCAACCCCTACCCATTTCAAATTTAAAATTTCCCACCCAATTCCCACCCATTCATTCGAACCGTACACTATTCCACTCCTATAAATACCTCTTCTTCCTACCCTTCATACACACACCATTTATACACTAAAGCCTCACTTGGCCAAATTCTCCTCTCTCCCTCCATCTCCTCTATTCTATTCTTCTTCTACTCTTTTATTCATATTTTGCTCGAGGACAAGCAAAGATTTTAAGTTTGGTATTGGAAAAGCCTTGCTTTTTGCTTTCCATTCACACATATGACACCCAAAGTCAGAGAATCCTCTAGAAAGAGGAAAGGGAAAGCAGTTGCTTCCACCTTCGAATCTTGGAAGATGGAAAGATTCATCACCAAAGCTCATCAAGAACACTTTTATGAAGTAGCAGCAAAGAAAAGGATGATTCTTGAAGTCCCCTTTAGGCTCAAAAAAGAACGAGTACCCGGAGAACCGAAGAGAAATCCGGAGGAGAGCTTGGGAAGTCCTAACCAATTCTATCCCAGAAGTTGGGATCATGATGGTACAAGAGTTTTATGCCAATGCATGGGTAACAAAAAACCATAATACAAGCATGAACCCAAGTTCCAAAAATTGGCATAACATGGTCTGAGGGCGTCTATTGGATTTCAGCCCGGAGAGTGTAAGGTTGGCACTCTATTTGCCAATGATGCAAGGAAACCCACATCCTTACACTAGGAGAGTCAATTTTGACCAAAGGCTGGACCAAGTCCTTTCAGACATTTGTGTAGAAGGAGCTCAGTCGAAAAGGGATGCTCAAGGCAAGCTTATCCAACTGAGAAGGGTTGACCTAAAACCTGTAGCTAGAGGATGGTTGGAATTTATCCAACGCTCTATCATCCCTACTAGCAATAGGTCAGAAGTGACCATTGATAGCGCCATCATGATTTATTGCATCATGATTGAAAGTGAGGTGGAGGTACATGAGGTAATACCTCAAGAGTTGTACAAGAAAGCCGAAAAGCCTTCCCCCACCTTATCTGTCATCTATGCAATTCAGCTGAAATTGTCATAGAAGGAGACATTCTTATTGAGGAGGACAAGCCCATCACCAAGAAAAGGATAGAGCAAACTAGAGAGCTAGCACATAGACCACAACAAGAGCATGTGGAGCTACCTCAGCAAGAAATCCTGAGATGCCTCAAGGGATGCATTTTCCTCCCCAAGGCTATTGGGACCAATTGCATACTTCTCTAGGAGAATTGAGCTCTAGCATGGATTAACTAAGGATGGGACATCAAGAGCACTCCACCATTCTTTATGACATAAGAGAAGATCAAAGAGTCAAGAGGGAAGAACAAAGAGTTAGGAGGGAAGAACAACAGAGGCAGGGGCGTGACCTAGAGAAAATAAAGAACTCCATTGGATCCTCCAGAAGGAGTAGTAGCCGCCATCACTAAGGTGGATTTGTTCCTTTAATCCCCTGTTGACTATGTTATTTTTCTGTTTTCTATGTATTTTATTTTATTGTCTGTTTCTAGTGCATGATCATCTGTCTTTATGTCTGAAAGCTGTGAATTATTGCATGCATCTCTCACCTTGCTTAAAAGAAAAATTTTATTTGAAAAAGAAAAGTAAGGCATGAATTTCGAGTTATATATTAAGAATAGTTCAATTATTTGATGTGGTGGCATTGCTTTTGTTTTCTAAATGTATGAATAAATGCATATTTGATGTTGGAGTTAAAGAATATTGGCTCTTAAAGTATTATTGGCTCCAAAAATGTATTCTTGAAGAAAGAAAAAGCAGCAAAAAGCAATAAAAGAAAAAAATTGCGAAAAAAAAGGGCAAGCAGAAAAAGAAAGAAAAAGAAAAAGCCAATAGCTCTTTAAATCAAAAGGCAAGAGCAAGGATCAAAGGCTTTGAGCATCAATGGTTAGGAGGGCCTAAAAGAAATATCTTAGCCTAGGCAGTTCAAATGAGCTGCTTCTCTAACTATATGCTTGTGGTGTGAAGGTGTCACGTGAAAAATTTTAGGCTGAGCAGTTAAAGTCATGGTCCAAAGAGTGTGATTAAGAACTCTGGACACCATTGCCTGGAGATTCTAGCAAATCTGACTCACAATCCTAAGGGATTTACCCAGTTAAAGTGTTTGTGGCATTTGTGTATCTGGTGGTAATACTGGAAAACAAAGTACTTAGGGTCACGGCCAAGACTCTAAAGAAGCTATGTTCAAGAATAAAAAAGAAATAAACTAAGAAAATCAATAATATCATATAGATTTTGATTTCCTAAAGATGGCAATCATTCTGAGCTTCAATGGAAAGTGAGATGCCAAAACTATTCAAAAGCAAAAAGCTACTAGTCCCGTTCATTTAATTGAAACTGAGCTTCATTGAGAACTCTGAATTTATTGCATCCTTCTATTTTTTTTATACTACTTTGTTTTTGGTTCCTTGGTAACAAGCAACAGTTTAAGTTTGGTGTTCTGATGAGCGGATATTTTATACGCTTTTTGGCATCATTTTCATATAGTTTTCATTATGTTTATGTTTTCATAGATTTTAGTGCAAAATTCACATTTTTTTATTCCACTTTGAGGTTGTGTGTTTTATGGTGATTTCAAGTATTTTTTGGTTGAAATTGAGGAGCTTGAGCAAAAGTCTAACTCAGAGACAGAGAAAGAACTGCAGATGTTGTCAATATATGACCTTCGTGCACTCGAAGGAGCTTTTCTAGAGCTACAGAAATCCAAATGGTGCGCTCTCAATGGCTTTGGAAAGCTAACATCCAGGGCTTTCTGGAAATATATAACACTTTATACTTTACTTTGTAAATGAAAGCCAAAAACTGGTGTTCAACGCCAGCCACCAGCGCCATTCCTGGTGTCCAACGACCACATGGGAGCAGCTGGCATCCAACACCCATGATGGAGTCCCTAGCCAGCGTTCAATGCCCCTAAGGGGTACTAGCTCGTGGGAGACACTCAAGCTCAGCCCAAACACTCACCATGTGGGCCCCAGATGTGGATTTTCGCACTACAAGACTAGTTTATCTTATTTTCTGTAATCCTTAGTTACTAGACTAGTATATATAGAACAAAGATCACCCTTGTTAGAGATCTTTGACCATTTGAACCTTTTATTATTATTTTCTGTACAATATGAGTCACTAACCTCCTAAGATTAAGATTAGGAGCTCCGCTGAGTTTCATGGATCAATAATATTAATGTTCTAATTCAATATGTCTGATTCTATTCTCTTATGCAACCTCATTCTTAATCTTATGAATTGAGGGTGACCCGTGACAATCACCCTTGTTCTACATGGGTTCCGTGCGATTCCTAACCCAGACAGTGTTGAACTAAAGCTAGAGATTGCATTACGGATTCCAATAGAGCATCTGAGCAACTTTGGATATGTGACATGAAATCCCATTGACTCTGGGTGCGTGAGATCTCTGTGGCACTAAGGCTAGAGTCAGAGAAGTAGCACTTTCTAATCCGGAAGATTTGCCTTGTCTGTGGCACATTAAGTAGGATCGCGAAGGGGTGCAGATTGTTTAGAGCTTCATCTTCTGCTACAGTGAGAAACCTAGAGATGGCTTGATAAGAGGACATGAGTCATCTCAACGTGGTGGATTGCTGTAGTGGAGGAGGTTAACTTGATGAAAGGACATGAGTTAATCACTTACAACTGCCATTGAAGGAATCAGAAAGTTATTTAAGTAAACAGTAAGAAAAGTTAATCCAAAAAGACAAAGCATCTACGAAGCCTCAACCGTTCTCATACCATTGAATTCTCATCTATCTAGTAACATTCAGTTTATCTATTTTATATGTTTTTTTTGTGACAAACTATATTTTCTATCTACCTAACTAAGATCTGCAAGGTGTCCACTGCTTGCTCAAACCAACAATCTCCGTGGGATCAACCCTCACTCACCTGAGGTATTACTTGGACGGCTCGGTATACTTGCCGATCTATCTGTGCAAATTTTGTGGAGAGAGTTTCGTGCACCACTACATCAATGATGGTTTTAGCAGTGGCTAGGAAGGGTCTTCCAAGGATGATGGATTCATCCTCTTCTTCCCCAGTATCCAAGATTATAAAGTCCGTAGGGATGTAAAGGTTTTCAACTTTTAGTAGGACATCTTCAACTCTAGTGAGATTCTTGCAGCTTGCACCTCAAAGATTCACAGTCTCTCCATTATAGAGTGTGGCATGAGGTTTATGCTTGAACCTATGTCACACAGAGGCATCTCAAAGGTAATGGTGCCTATGGTGCAAGGAATTAGGAAGCGTCTGGAATCTGGCAACTTCTAAGGTAGTTCTTTTGAACCATGGTATTGAGTTCCTTGGTGAGCACTTGAGGTTCTTTCTCTAATGGCTCTATTCCATATAACTTGGAATTTAGCTTCATGAGGACTCTTATGTAATGAGCAACTTGCTCTTCCCTAGTTTCCTCTTTCTTATCGGAGGAGGAGTGATCTTCATAATCCATAATTTATAACAAGGCATTCAATGGAACTTCTATGGTATCCTCATGAGCCTTAGTTGCCTTCTGTTCTTCAATAGGGAAGTTTTTAGTTGGCGTTGAACGCCCAGCTGCCCCCATTACTGGCATTCAACGCCAGCTGTTGTGCCACTTTAGGCGTTGAATGCCTAGTAAGGACTCCCTTACTGGCGTTCAACGCCAAGGATGGTTCCTCTTTGGGTGTTAAATGCCTAGTAGGAACTCTATTACTAGCGTTCAACACCAGGCATCCCCTTCATATTCGGCCTCAACATCTATAGTGATGGCCTTGCACTCTTCCCTTGGGTTTATTTCAATATTACTTGGGAGAGTGTTAGGAGGGGTCTTAGGAATTCTCTTACTCAACTGGCTAACTTGTACCTCCATATTTCTGACGGAGGACCTAGTTTTGTTATGAAACTCTGAGTGGTCTTAGAGAGTTTAGAGACTATAGTTGCTAAGTCATAGAGGCTCTACTTAGAAGTCTCCATATGTTGCTGTGAAGATGGGAATGGTTTATTATTGTTAAACCTATTATGGTTTCTTCCACCTTGATTATTGTTGAAGCCTTGTTGAGGCTTCTGTTAATCCTTCCATAACAGATTGGGGTGATTCCTCCATGAGAGGTTGTTGGTGTTTCCATAGGGTTCTCCCATGTAATTCACCTCCTCCATCACGGGTTGATCTGGATCATAAGCTTCTCCTTCATAGGAAGTGTCTTGAATGCTGCCAGCTGCAGCCTGCATTCCAGTCAAATGCTGAGAGATCCTATTGACCTGTTGGGTCAAGATCTTGTTCTGAGCCAATATGGCATTCAGAGTGTTAACCTTCAGGACTCCTTTCTTCTGAGCTACCCCATTGTTCACAAGATTTCTCTCAGAAGTGTACATGAATTGGTTGTTTACAACAATTTCAATGAGTTCTTATGCCTCTTCACCCATTTTCTTCAAGTGGAGTGATCCACCAGCAGAATGGTACAAGGACATCTTGGACATCTCAAATAGACTATCGTAGAAGATACGTAGGATAGTCCATTCTAAGAGCATGTCAGGAAGACATCTCCTGATCAGTTGCTTGTATCTTTCCCAAACTTCGTAGAGGGATTCACCCTCTTTTTGTCTGAAGGTTTGAACTTCCACCCTGAGCTTGCTCATCTTCTGAGGTGAAAAAAACTTGGCCAAGAATGCATTGACCAACTTTTTCCAAGAGTCTAGGATTTCTTTGGGTTGAGAATCCAACCACATCCTAGCTCTATCTCTAACAGCAAAAGGGAAAAGCATAAGCCTGTAGACCACAGGATCCACTCCATTGGTCTTAACAGTATCACAGATTTGCAAGAATTCATATAGAAATTAATGTGGATCTTCCTATGAAAGTCCATGAAATTTGTAATTCTATTGCATTATAGAGACTAACTGAGGGTTAAGCTCAAAGTTGTTTACTCTAATGGCAAGTGTTCATGCCTTGGGTCGAGCTATAGGATCCGGGTTGAACGAATACAAGAACGACCGACCTCTTATAAGGTTTATCGTCACTGACCTCTCCTTGAAGAGCTCGGCCAACATCTCTACAGAGACCCAAGCATGCCCAAACAGAGGAACGCAGCCCACTCTAAAGGCAGCTAACCAGAAAGACTGGAAAGCCCTAGATGTCTACTTTCCAACGCAATTGAGAGTGCACCATTTGGGTTTCTGTAGCTCCAAAAATCAAAACCAAACTTAATTTGTTCCTTGACCCCAAGCAACTGAAAACAAAATAGGATAAAAAGAAGAGAATATACAATGAATCCCACAATATTAATGAAACTTAGCTCTAATTAGATGAGCGGGGCTTGTATCTTTTTGCTTCTGAACAGTTTTGGTATCTCACTTTATCCTTTGAAATTCAGAATGATTGGCATCTATAGGAACTCATAATTTTAGATAGTGTTATTGATTCTCCTAGTTCAGTATGTTGATTCTTGAACACAGCTACTTTATGAGTCTTGACCGTGGCCCTAAGAACTTTGTTTTCCAGTATTACCACCAGAAACATAAATGCCACAGACACATAATTGGGTGAACCTTTTCAGATTGTGACTCAGCTTTGCTAAAGTCCCCAATTAGAGGTGTCCAGAGTTCTTAAGCACACTCTTTTTGCTTTGGAACACGACTTTAACCACTTAGTCTCAAGCTTTTCACTTGGACCTTTATGACACAAGCACATGGTTAGGGACAGCTTGATTTAGCCGCTTAGGCCTGGATTTTATTTCCTTGGGCCCTCCTATCCATTAATGCTCAAAGCATTAGATCCTTTTTACCCTTGCCTTTTGGTTTAAAGGGATATTGACTTTTTCTACTTGCTTTTTCTTTTTCTTTCTCTTTTTTTTTTTGCCACTTTTTTTTCACTGCTTTTTCTTGCTTCAATAATCAATTTCATGATTTTTCAGATTATCAATAATATTTCTCTTTGTTCATCATTCTTTCAAGAGCCAACAATTTTAAAATTCATAAACTTCACTATCAAAAATATCCACTGTTCAAGCATTCATTCAGAAAACAAAAAGTATTGCCGCTACATCAAAATAATTAAACTAATTTCAAGATAAAATTTGAGATTCAAGTACTTCTTGTTCTTTTTGTAATTAAGCACATTTTTCATTTAAGAGAGGTGAAGGATTCATGGAATTATTCATAGCTTTAAGACATAGACACTAGACACTAATGATCATGTAATGAAGACACAAACATAGACAACACATAAAGCATAAAATTTGAAAAACAGAAAAATAAGAACAAGGAAATTAAAGAACGGGTCCACCTTAGTGATGGCGGCTAGTTCTTCCTCTTGAAGATCCATTGGAACGCCTAAGTTTCTCTATGTCTCTTCCTTGCCTTTGTTGCTCCATCCTTAGTGCTTTTGGTGCTCCTATCCTTCGTTGCTCCCAGTAGTTTTGTGGAAGAAAATGTATCCCTTGAGGTATCTCAGGGATTTTTTGATGAGGGACTTCCTCATGCTCTTGTTGAGGTCCGTGAGTGGGCTCTCTTATTTGCTCCATCCTCTTTTTAGTGATTCGTTTCTCCTCTTCAATGAGGGTGTTTTCCTCTATGACAATTCCAGTTGAATTGCATAGGGATCACATTTTTCTTGGCCACAACATCATAGAAGTGGTCTTGATGGACCTTTGAGATGAATCTCTCCATCTCTCATGACTCGGAGGTGGAAGCTTTTGCCTTCCTTTTCCTCTTTCTAGAGGTTTCTCTGGCCTTAGGTTCCATAAATGGTTATGAAAAAACAAAAAGTAATGCTTTTACCACACCAAACTTAAAATGTTTGCTCGTCCTCGAGCAAAAGAAGAAAGAAAGAATGGGAAGAAGAAGAGAATAGAGGAGATGGAGGGAGAGAGTGAATTCGGCCAAGGGGGTATAAGGTGATTATAATGTGTGAAAAGAATATAGGGAAGAGGATAGGATTTGATAGGTGAGTGGTGTTTTGGGTAGAGTGTTATAGAAATGTATATGGGGGAGAGAGAGAGATGTGGGGTAGGTGGGAATCCTGTGGGGTCCACAAATCCTAAGGGGTCAAGGATTTGTCATCCCTGCTCCAATTAGGCATGTAAACGCCCTAAGTGTGCAATCCTGGCATTTAATGCCAGACTACTGCTTGTTTCTGGTGTTAAAGGCCAGCTTTTATTCCTTTCTTGGCGTTAAACCCCAAGCTGCAACCTGTTTCTAGCGTTTAACGCCAACTTATTGCTTTTTCTGGCATTTAAGGACAGTCTAGTGCTTCTTTCTGGCGTTTAACGCCCAGAATGGTGCCAGACTGGGCGTTTAACATCCAGAATGGTGCCAAACTAGGCGTTAAATGCCCATTTTGCTACCCTTACTGGTGTTTAAACGCCAGTAAGTTTCTCCTCCAGGGTGTGCTATTTTTAATGCTGTTTTTTATTTTTCTTTAATTTTTGTAGTTGTTTTTGTGACTCCACATGATCATCAACCTAAAAAAGAAAATAACATAGAAAAATAAAATTGGGTTGCCTCCCAATAGGCACTTCTTTAATGTCAATAGCTTGACAGTGAGCTCTCATGGAGCTTCACAGATGTTCAGAGTAATGTAGGGGCCTTCCAACACCAAACTAAGAGTTTGAATGTGGGGGTTCAACACCAAACTTAGAGTTTGGTTGTGACCTCCCAACACCAAACTTAGAGTTTGACTATAGGGGCTTTGTTTGACTCTGCATTGAGATAAGCTTTTCTTGCTCCCTCTCCATGGTTACAGAGGGAGATCCTTGAGTTTTAAATACAAGGTAGTCCTCATTCAATTGAAGGATCAATTCCCCTCTGTCCACATCAATCACAGCTTTTGCTATGGCTAGGAAGGATCTTCCAAGGATGATGGATTCATCCTCATCTATCCTAGTGTCTAGGATTATGAAATCAGTAGGGTTGTAAAGGCCTTTTACCTTTACTAGCACATCCTCTACCTGTCCATAAGCCTTTTTCATGGATTTGTCTGCCATCTCTAATGAGAATTTGGCAGCCTGTACCGTAAAGATTCCCATTTTCTCCATTACAGAGAGTGGCATTAAGTTTATGCCTGACCTCAGGTCACACAGAGCCTTCTCAAAGGTCATGGTGCCTATAGTGCAGGAAATTAAGAATTTACCAGAATCCTGTTTCTTTTGAGGTAATGTCTGCTTAACCAAGTCATTCAGTTCATTGGTGAGCAAGGGGGGTTCATCCACCCAAGTCTCATTACCAAATAACTTGGCATTCAACTTCATGATTGCTCCAAGGTACTTAGCAACTTGCTCTTCAGTAATATTTTCATCTTCTTCAGAGGAGGAATAGTCATCAGAGCTCATGAATGGCAGAAGTAGGTACAATGGAATCTCTATGGTCTCTAGATGAGCCTCAGATTCCTTAGGTTCCTCAATTGGGAACTCCTTTTTGTCCAGAGGACATCCCATGAGGTCTTCCTCATTGGGATTCACGTCCTCCTCCTCCTCTCTAGGTTCGGCCACACCAAGTAAGGTTATGGCCTTGCACTCTCTTTTTGGATTCTCTTCTGTATTGCTTGGGAGAGTACTAGGAGGAGTTTCAGTGACTCTTTTACTCATCTGGCCCACTTATGCCTCCAAATTTCTAATGGAGGACCTTGTTTCATTCATGAAACTTAAAGTCACCTTAGATAGATCAGAGACTATGTTTGCTAAGCTAGAGGGACTCTGCTCAGAATTCTCTGTCTGTTGCTGAGAGGATGATGGAAAAGGCTTGCTATTGCTAAACCTGTTTCTTCCACCATTATTAAAGCCTTGTTAAGGCTTTTGTTGATCCTTCCATGAGAAATTTGGATGATTTCTCCATGAGGGATTATAGGTGTTTCCATAGGCTTCACCCATGTAATTCACCTCTGTCATTGCAAGGTTCTCAAGATCATAAGCTTCTTCTTCAGAAGATGCTTCTTTAGTACTGTTGGATGCATTTTGCAATCCATTCAGACTCTGAGAAATAATATTGACTTCCTGAGTCAACATTTTATTCTGAGCCAATATGGCACTTAGAGCATAAATTTCAAGAACTCCCTTCCTCTGAGGCATCCCATTACTCACAGGATTCCTTTTAGAGGTGCACATGAACTAGTTATTTGCAACCATTTCAATGAGTTCCTGAGCTTCTACAGGTGTTTTCTTCAGGTGAATAGATCCACCTGCAGAATGATCCAATGATATTTTAGACAATTCAGACAGACCATCATAGAATATATCCAAGATGGTCCATTCAGAGAGCATGTCAGGCAGACACTTTTTGGTCAGTTGCTTGTATCTTTCCCAAGCTTCATAGAGGGATTCACCTTCTTTCTGCCTGAAGGTTTGAACATTCACTCTAAGCTTGCTCAGTTTTTGAGGAAGAAAGAACTTGGCTAAGAAAGCCAAGACCAGCTTATCCCAAGAGTTCAGGCTATCTCTAGGTTGAGAGTTCAACTATGTTCTAGCTCTCTCTCTTACGGCAAAAGGGAAAAGCATAAGCTTGTAGACCTTGGAATCAACTCCATTGGTCTTAACAGTATCACATATCTGCAAGAATTCAGTTAAAAACTAAAAAGGATCTTCTGATGGAAGTCCATAAAACTTGTAATTCTGTTGCATCAGAGAAACTAATTGAGGCTTTAGCTCAAAATTGTTTGCTCCAATGGCAGCAATTGAGATGCTTCTTCCATGGAAGTTGGAATTTGGTGTAGTAAAGTCACCAAGCATCTTCCTTGCACCTCCACCATTGTTATTGGGTTCGTCCATCTCTACTTCTTTTTCGAAAATTTCAGTAAAGTCCTCTTCTGAGTGTTGTGTTTTAGTTTCTCTTAGCTTCCTCTTCTGAGTCCTTTCAGGTTCAGGATCTGCTTCAACAAGAATATTTTTGTCCTTGTTCCTGCTCATATAAAAAAGAAGAGAACGGAAAAGAAGAGGAATCCTCTATATCAAAGTATAGAGATTCCTTTATGTGAGTAGAAGAAGAGAAGAATAGAAGAATAATATAGAAAGAAGAAGAAAAATCCGAACACAGAGAGAAGAGAAGGTTCAAATTATGAGTAGAAAAGAAGTGTTAGTAGACAAATAAAATAAATAAAAAGAGATGAGAGGGAGAGAGTTTCGAAAATTGTTTTTGAAAATGGTTAGTGATTTTCGAAATTTAAGAGAAAAAATAAAATTAAAATTAAATTTTGAAACAATTAATTAATTAAAAGAATTTTGAAAAAGGGTGAGGAGTTTTCAAAAATTAGAGAGAGAAAAATAGTTAGGTGGTTTTGAAAAAGATAAGAAATAGTAAAACAAACAAAAAGTCAATTATTTAATTGAAAAAGATTTGAAAATCAATTTTGAAAAGATAAGAAGTTAGAAAAGATTTTGAAATTGATTTTAAAAAAGATATGATTTGAAAAAGATATGTTTGAAAAGATGTGATTGAAAAGATATGATTGAAATTTATTTTGAAAAAGATTTAAAAAAGAAATTTAGAAAGATTTGATTTTGAAAATTAAAGTTAATGACTTGACTAACATGAAACTAAAAGATATGATTCTAGAATTTAAAGGTTGAACCTTTCTTAACAAGAAATTAACAAACTTGAAATTTTTGAATCAATCACATTAATTGTTAGTAAAGTTTTTGAAAATTTGAAATGAAATTAAGAAAAAGATCTTGAAAAATAAATTTTTTTTAATTTTCAACAAACATGAAAGAAAAATGAAAAAGATTTGAATTTTGAAAAGGATTTGAAAAGATAGGACTTTTAAATTGAAAATTTGACTTGACTCATAAGAAATAACTAAGTTTTAAAAATTTTTGACTAAGTCATACCAAATTTTCGAAATTTATGAGGAGAATAAGGAAAAGATATTTTTTATTTTTGAATTTTTAATGAGGAGAGAGAAAAACAACAAAATGACTCAAGACATAAAAATTTTGGATTAAAACAAATGATGCATGCAAGAACACTATGAATGTCAAGATGAACACCAAGAATACTTTAAAGATCATGATGAACATCAAGAACTTATTTTTGAAAATTTTCAAGAAAAGAAAAACATGCAAGACACCAAACTTAGAAATATTTAATGTTTAGACACTAACAAACTAAAAATGCATATGAAAAATAAGGTAAGACACAAAACAAGAAAATATGAAGATAAAACAAGAGGACTTATCAAGAACAACTTAAAGATCATAAAGAATGCAATGCAAGAATTTTTTTGAAAAATGCACAAATTTTAAAAACATACAATTGACACCAAACTTAAAAATTGACACTAGACTCAAACAAGAAACACAAAATATTTTTTTGTTTTATGATTTTATAAATTTTTTGTATTTTTTCAAAAATTATTTTTTGTGATCATCAATGGCGCCATCAACATGGTACGATCAATTGCAATCTCAACTCTTTATCACAACTTCGCACAACTAACCAGCAAGTGCACTGGGTCGTCCAAGTAATAAACCTTACGCGAGTAAGGGTCGATCCCACGGAGATTGTTGGTATGAAGCAAGCTATGATCATCTTGTAAATCTCAGTCAGGCGGATTCAAATGGTTATGGAGAATTGATATTTAAAAGATGAATAAAACATAAAATAAAGATAGAGATACTTATGCAATTCATTGGTGGGAATTTCAAATAAGCGTATGGAGATGCATTGTTCCTTCTGAATCTCTGCTTTCCTACTGCCTTCATCCAATCCTTCATACTCCTTTCTATGGCAAGCTGTATGTTGGGTGTCGCCGTTGTCAATGGCTACTTCCCGTCCTCTCCGTGAAAATGGTCCACTACGATTTTTGTACGGCTAATCAATTGTCGGATTTCTCATGTCGGATGAAAAATACCATGCACAGATATCGTATGGCTAATCAGCTGTTGGTTCTCGATTGTGTAGGAATAGGATTTACTATCCTTTTACATCTTTCACTACGCCCTACAGTCGCGAGTTTGAAACTCGTCACAGTTATCCCATCCCAGTTCCTACTCGGAATACCACAAACAAGGTTTAGACTTTCCGAATCTCAGGAATGCTGCGAATGGATTCTAGCCTATTCCACGAAGATTCTAATCTCGGATTCAGATGCCCCATTGTCAGAGGGAAGTCGATGTGAATCGTTGATTAGAAATCCAAGAGATATACATTCAAGCTTGTTTTCATGTAGAACAGAAGTGGTTGTCAATCACGCGTTCATAAGTGAGAATGGTGATGAGTGTCACATAATCATCACATTCATCATGTTCTTGTGTGCGAATGAATATCTTAGAATAAGAATAAGCATGAATTGAATAAAAGAATAATAGTACTTTGCATTAATACTCGAGGAACAGCAGAGCTCCACACTTTAATCTATAGTGTGTAGAAACTCCACCGTTGAAAATACATAAGAACAAGGTCTAGGCATGGTCGAATGGCCAGCCCGCAAAACATGATCAAAAGATCAAAAGATGATCAAAAGATGTGAGTACAATAGTAAAAAGTTTTATTTATACTAAACTAGTTACTAGGGTTACATAAACAAGTAAATGATGCAGAAATCCACTTCCGGGCCCACTTGGTGTGGGCTTGGGTTGAGCATTGAAGCTTTCACGTGTAGAGACCTTCTTTGGAGTTAAACGCCAGTTTGTAACTTGTTTCTGGCATTTGACTCTAGCTTGCAACTTGTTTCTAGCGTTTAACACCAGAATAAGGCAGAAAGCTGACGTTGAACGCCAGTTTGCATCGTCTAAACTCGGACAAAGTATGGACTATTATATATTGCTGGATAGCCCTGGATGTCTACTTTCAACGCAATTGAGAGCGCGCCATTTGGGTTTTAGTAGCTCCAAAAATTCCATTTCGAGTGCAGGGAGGTCAGAATCCAACAGCATCAGCAGTCCTTCTTCAGCCTCTAAATCAGATTTTTGCTCAGGTCCCTCAATTTCAGCCAAAAAATACTTGAAATCACAGAAAAACACACAAACTCATAGTAAATCCAGAAATGTGAATTTTGCTTAAAAACTAATAAAAATATACTAAAAAGTAGCTAGATCCTACTAAAAATTATCTAAAAATAATGCCAAAAAGCGTATAAATTATCCGCTCATCAGTGACCCCACCTGCAAAAGATAAGATAAGATAACAAACTTATCTCAAAGGAAGGTCATCAAACACTACTATAAATACACTGGAGCACCCAAGTATAACTCATACTCTGATTCTACACAAAAACCTGCCTAAAGCACGTGCTAACTTAAGCATCAGAGTCTCTTGCAGGTACCACCACCTCCCAGTGAACAAGGATCAGCAGCATCTTAAGATTCAACAAGTTGGACACGACAGTTCTGGCCACGACAGAAGATCTCGTCCTAGATCGACCTTGAGTTTTAGGAACCCTCGGAACATTGGCGCCGTTGTCGGGGAACCTGGAAGTCATCCCATCGTCATGGAGGATAACTTTGACAACGATCACAAATCTGTCTTGGAAGATAGAATGCCATATAAGAACATGGATACCATACCAAAGGATACACCTCAAGATAAAAGAGATAGACAACCACCAAACACCGAAATCTTGGAAGCTATCCGTGTGCAACAACATCGAATAAAACAGCTTGAACAAGAAGTCGACCAACAGCGGGAAGCTGAGCGAGACCTTCGTAGAGAAACAAGACGGCATAGAGAGCTGGAGAACAAGTTCCTAAAGCTCGAAGCTGATCTCAAAACTAAAACCACTCGATCCAGCCACGAAGATAGCCCCCAAAAGGAACAAGACCTGTTCACAAAGGAGATCATGAAAGCTAAAGTTCCAAAGGACTTCAAAGCCCCTGACATGACTCCGTACAACGGTATGTCTGATCCAAGCCATCTTCTCAGCAATTTCAGAAGTCGGATGTATCTTACGAATGCCTCAGATGCAATCTGTTGCAAAGCTTTCCCGACCACTTTGACCAAGACGGCAATAAAGTGGTTCGACAGTTTGCCGCAAGGTCAATAGCAAGCTTCGATGACCTCGCCAAGAAGTTCCTAGCTAGATTCTCCATCCAGAAAGACAAAACCAAGCATGCCCCTGGCTTGTTAGGGATTAAGCAAGGAGATCGAGAAAGCCTCCGCAACTACATGGAAAGATTCAACAAGGCATATCTCGACATACAAAGTCTGCCAACAGAAGAAGCCATCATGGGTCTCATCAATTTCCTGCGAGAAGGACCCTTTAGCCACTCCATATCCAAAAAGCACCCAACATCTCTAAACGAGGTACAAGAACAGGCAGAAAAGTATATTAATATGGAGGAGAACTCTCGATTAGGAAAAACTTTAAAATCTAGATTCTCCTACCCACCTCGGGACAAGGACAAAGAGTCCAGGAAAAAAGAAGACCAACCTACTGAAAAACCTAGAAAATACCACAACTACACTCCACTTAAGCATAAAAGAGGAGGAATTCGGACAGAATATTGCAAATACCACCGAGTTTATGCGCACCCTACCAACGAGTGTGATAAGCGGATAATTTATACGCTTTTTGACATTGTTTTTACATAGATTTTAGTATGATTTAGTTACTTTTTAGTATATTTTTATTAGTTTTTAAGCAAAATTCACATTTCTAGACTTTACTATGAGTTTGTGTTTTTCTGTAATTTCAGGTATTTTCTGGCTGAAATTGAGGGACTTGAGCAAAAATCTGATATAGAGGCTGACAAAGGACTGCTGATGCTGTTGGATTCTGACCTCCCTACACTCGAAATGAAATTTTTGGAGATACAGAGGTCCAAATGGTGCGCTCTCAACTGCGTTGGAAAGTAGACATCCAAAACTTTCCAGCAATATATAATAATTTATACTTTTTTCGAGTTTAGACGACGTAAATTGGCATTTAACGCCAGCTTTCTGCCATATTCTGGCGTTAAACGCCAGAAACAAGTTGCAAAGCAGAGTTAAATGCCAGAAACAAGTTACAAACTGGCGTTTAACTCCAAGGAAGACCTCTACACGTGAAACCTTCAATGCTCAGCCCAAGCTCACACCAAGTGGGCCCAGAAGTGGATTTCTGCATCATTTACTCATTTCTGTAACCCTAGTAACTAGTTTAGTATAAATAAAACTTTACTATTGTATTAGACGTCTTTGGATTACCATCTGATCCTTTGATCCCGTTTTGAAGGCTGGCCCCTCGGCCATGCCTGGACCTTGTTCTTATATATTTTCAACGGTGGAGTTTCTACACACCATAGATTAAGGTGTGGAGCTCTACTATTCCTCGAGTATTAATGCAAAGTACTATTGTTCTTCTATTCAATTCATGCTTATTCTTATTCTAAGATATTCATTCGCACACAAGAACATGACGAATGTGATGATTATGTGACACTCATCACCATTCTCACTCATGAACGCGTGATTGACAACCACTTCCATTCTACATGAAAACAAGCTTGAATGTGTATCTCTTGGATTCCTGGTCCATGCGTTTGATTGCCTCTCCTGACAACAGAGCCTTCAATTCCTTGCGATCAGAGTCTTCGTGGTATAAGCTATAATCAATTGGCAGCATTCTTGAGATCCGAAAAGTCTAAACCTTGTTTGTGGTATTCCGAGTATGATCTAGGATGGGATGGCTGTGACGAGCTTCAAACTCACGACAGTAGGGCGTGGTGACAGACGCAAAAGGATAGTAAATCTTATTCCTACACGATCGAGAACCGACAGATGATTAGCCCTACGTAACCCATAGCTGGACCATTTTCACTGAGAGGATGGACGGTAGCCATTGACAACGGTGATCCCCCTACATACAGCTTGCCATGGAAAGGAGTGTGAAGGATTGGATGAAGGCAGTAGGAAAGCAGAGATTCAAAAGTGATAAAGCATCTTTATACACTTATCTGAAATTCCCACCAATGATTTACATAAGTATCTCTATCTTTATTTTACGTTTTATTTATATTTTAATTATCAAAACTACATAACTATTTTAATCCGCATGACTGAGATTTACAAAGTGACCATAGCTTGCTTCAAGCCGACAATCTCCGTGGGATCAACCCTTACTCACGCAAGGTTTATTACTTGGACGACCCAGTGCACTTACTGGTTAGTTGTGTGAAGTTGTGAAAAAGAGTTGAGATTATAATTGTGCGTACCAAGTTGTTGGCGCCATTGAGATCACAATTTCGTGCACCAAATTTTTGGCGCCGTTGCCGGGGATTGTTCGAGTTTGGACAACTGACGGTTCATCTTGTTGCTCAGATTAGGTAATTTTCTTCTTGTTTCAACCTTTATTTTATTTTCAAAAAGTTTTCAAAAAATCTTTCAAAAAAAATTTTTCTCTTTTTCGTTCTTTTCAAAATAATTTTCGAAAAATCCAGAAAAAAATTAATAAAATCATAAAAACTAAAAATAATTTGTTTCTTGTTTGAGTCTAGTGTCAATTTTTAAGTTTGGTGTCAATTGCATGTTTTTAAAATTTGTGCACTTTTCGAAAAATTCATGCATTTCATTCTTCAGGATCTTTAAGTTGTTCTTGATAAGTCTTATTTTGATCTTCATATTTTCTTGTTTTGTGTCTTATCTTGTTTTTCATATGCATTTTTAGTTTGTTAGTGTTTAAGCGTTAAAATTTTCTAAGTTTGGTGTCTTGTATGTTTTTCTTTTCTTGAAAATTTTTCAAAAATAAGTTCTTGATGTTTATCTTGATTTTCAAAGTGTTCTTGGTGTTCACCTTGACATTCATAGTGTTCTTGCATGCATCATTGGTTTTGATCCAAAATTTTCATGTTTTGGGTCATATTTATGTTTTTCTCTCTCCTCATTAAAAATTCAAAAATAAAAAAAATAGCTTTCCCTTATTTCTCTAATAAATTTCGAAATCTTTGGGTTGACTTAGTCAAAAAAATTTTAAAATTAGTTGTTTCTTGTTAGTCAAGTCAAAATTTCAATTTCAAAAATTTATCTTTTCAAATCTTTTTCATTTTCTCTTAATATTTTCAAAAATTTTAAAATTTGTTTTTCATAATCTTTTTCTTAATTTCATTTCAAATTTTTGAAAACTTCACTAACAATTAATGTGACTAATTCAAAAATTTGAAATTTGTTACTTTTTTGTTAAGAAAGGTCAAATCTTTAAATTCTAGAATCATATCTTTTAGTTTCTTATTAGTAAAGTAATCAATTTTAATTTTAAAAATCAAATCTTTTTCAAAGTTAAATTTCAATCATATCTTTTTTTTATCATATCTTTTCAATCATATCTTTTCAAACATATCTTTTTCAATCATATCTTTTCAAAATTGATTTTCAAATCTTCTTCAACTAACTAATTAACTTTTTGTTTGTTTTACTATTTCTTATCTTTTTCAAAACCACCTAACTACTTTTCTCTCTTTAATTTTCGAAAATCACATTCCCCTTTTTCAAAAATTCTTTTTTTTAATAAACTAATTGTTTCAAATTTTAATTTTAATTTTATTTCTTCTCTTAATTTTCGAAAATCACTAACCATTTTTCAAAAACAATCTTCGAATTCTCTCTCTCTCATCTCCTATTTATTTATTTATCTACTAAAACTTCTCTTCTACTCATAATTCGAACCCTCTTCTCTTCTCTCTTTGTGTTCAAATTTTTCTTCTTCTATTCTTTTCTTCTTCTACTCACATAAAAAAATCTCTATACTGTGATATAGAGGATTCATCTTCTTTTCTATTCTCTTCTTTTTCATATGAGCAGGAGCAAGGATAAGGACATTCTTGTGGAAGTAAATCCTGAACCTGAAAGGACTCTAAAGAAGAAGCTAAGAGAAGCTAAAACACAACAATACAGAGAAAACCTTACAGAGAATCTCGAAAAAGAAGTAATGGCCGAACCAAACAACAATACAAGGAAGATGCTTGGTGACTTTACTGCACCAAATTTGAACTTACATGGAAGAAGCATCTCAATCCCTACCATTGGAGCAAACAATTTTGAGTTAAAGCATCAATTAGTTTTTCTGATGCAACAGAATTACAAGTTTTATAGACTTCCATCAGAAGATCCTTTTCAGTTCTTAACTGAATTCTTGCAGATCTGTGATACTGTTAAGACCAATGGGGTTGATCCAGAGGTCTACAGGCTTATGCTTTTCCTTTTGCTGTAAGAGACAGAGCTAGAATATGGTTGGACTCTCAACCTAAAGATAGCATGAACTCTTGGGATAAGCTGGTCACGACTTTCTTAGCCAAGTTTTTTCCTCTTCAAAAGTTGAGCAAGCTTAGAGTGGATGTTCAAACCTTCAGACAGAAAGAAGGTGAATCCCTCTATGAAGCTTGGAAAAAATACAAGTAACTGAGCAAAAAGTGTCCTTCTGACATGCTTTCAGAATGGACCATCCAGGATATATTCTATGATGGTCTGTCTGAATTGTCTAAGATGTCATTGGACCATTCTGTAAGTGGATCTATTCACCTAAAGAAGACGCCTGCAAAAGCTCAGAAACTCATTGACATGGTTGCAAATAACCAGTTCATGTACACTTCTGAAAGGAATCCTGAGTAATGGGACGCCTCAGAGGAAGGGAGTTCTTGAAATTGATGCTCTGAATGCCATATTGGCTCGGAACAAAATGTTGACTCAGCAAGTCAATATGATTTCTCAGAGTCTGAATGAATTGCAAAATGCATCCAACAGTACTAAAGAAGCATCTTCTGGAGAAGAAGCTTATGATCCTGAGAACCCTGCTATGGCAGAGGTGAATTACATGGGTAAAGCCTGGAAACACCTATAATCCCTCATGGAGAAATTATCCCAATTTCTCATAGAAGGATCAACAAAAGCCCCAACAAGGCTTTAATAAAAGTGGAAGAAATAGGTTTAGTAATAGCAAGCCTTTTCCATCATCCTCTCAGCAACAGACAGAGAATTCTGAGTAGAGTTCCTCTAGCTTAGCAAATATAGTCTCTGATCTATCTAAGGCCACTCTAAGTTTCATGAGTGAACCAAGGTCCTCCATTCAAAATTTAGAGGCACAAGTGGGCCAGCTAAGTAAAAGAGTCACTGAAACTCCTCCTAGTACTCTCCCAAGTAATACAGAAGAGAATCCAAAAAAAGAGTGCAAGGCCATAACCGTACTTGGTGTGGCCGAATACACAAAATAGGAGGAGGACGTAAATTCCAGTGAGAAATACCTCATGGGACGTCCTCTGGATGAGAAAGGAGTTTCCAATTGAGGAACCTAAGGAATCTGAGGCTCACCTAGAGACCATAGAGATTCCATTAAACCTCCTTTTATCATTCATGAGCTCTGATGATTATTCATCTTCTGAAGAAGATAAAGACATTGTTGAAGGGCAAGTTGCCCAGTATTTAGCAGCTCATGAAGCTGAATGCCAAGCTATTTGATAATGAGACTTGGGAGGATGAGCCTCCATTGCTCATTAATGAACTGAATACCTGGGTTCAGCACACTTTACCTCAAAAAAAATAGAATCCTAGTAAATTATTAATTCTCTGTACCATAGGCACCATGACCTTTGAGAAGGCTCTGTGTAACCTGGGGTCAGGCATAAACTTAATGCCACTCTCTGTAATGGAGAAATTAGGAATCTTTGAAGTACAGACTGCCAAATTCTCATTAGAGATGGCAGATAAATCCATGAAAAAGGCTTATAGGCAGGTATAGGATGTGCTAGTAAAGGTCAAAGGCCTTTACATCCCTGCTGATTTCAAAATCCTAGACACTGGAAAGGATGAGGATGATTCCATCATCCTTGGAAGACCCTTCCTAGCCACAGCAAAAGCTGTGATTGATGTGGACAGATGAGAGTTAGTCTTTCAATTGAATGAGGACTACCTTGTGTTTAAAACTCAAGGATCTCCCTCTGTAACCATGGAGAGGAAGCAAGAAAAGCTTCTCTCAATGCAGAGTCAAACAAAACCCCTACAGTCAAACTGTAAGTTTGGTGTTGGGAGGCCACAACCAAACTTATACCAAACTCTAAGTTTGGATTTTTACCCCCACATTCAAACTCTAAATTTGAAGTTGAGAAGTCCCAACAATGCTCTGAACATTTGTAAAGCTCTATCTCCTCCATTTTCTTCTTCTTCCCCTTCTTTCTTTCTTCTTTTGCTTAAGAACGAACAAACATTTTAAGTTTGATATGGTAAAAGTATTGCTTTTTGTTTTTCCATAACCATTTATGGCACCTAAGGCCGGAGAAACCTCTAAAAAGAAGAAAGAAAAGGCAAAAGCTTCCACTTCCGAGTCATGGGAGATGGAGATATTCATCTCAAAGATCCATCAAGACCACTTCTATGAAGTTGTGGCCAAGAAGAAGGTGATCCCTGAAGTCCCTTTCATGCTCAAGAATAATAAGTATCCGGAAATCCGACATGAAATTCGAAGAAGAGGTTGGAAAGTTCTTACCAACCCCATTCAACAAGTCGGAATCTTAATGGTTCAAGAGTTCTATGCCAATGCATGGATCACTAGGAACCATGATCAAAGTATGAACCCGAATCCAAAGAATTGGCTTACAATGGTTCGCGAAAAATACTTTGATTTCAATCCGGAAAATGTAAGGTTGGCGTTCCACTTGCCAATAATGCAAGAAAACGCACGCCCCTACACTAGAAGAGTCAACTTTGATCAAAAATTGGACCAAGTCCTCATGGACATATGTGTGGAAAGAGCTCAATGGAAAAGAGACTCAAGAGACAATCCGGTTCAATTGAGAAGACCAGACCTTAAGCCTGTGGCTAGAGGATGGTTGGAGTTCATCCAACGCTCCATCATTCCTACTAGCAACCGATCTGAAGTGACTGTGGATCGGACCATCATGATCCATAGTATCATAATTGGGGAGGAAGTGAAAGTTCATGAGATCAGACCTCTAGAACTCTACAATGTGACTGACAAGTCCTCCACTTTGGCAAGGTTAACATTTCCTCATCTCATTTTTTTTCTTTTCTTTTTTTCTTCTTTTTTTTTTTCAAGAACATAATTTATACCAACTCATCAATGCATATGGTTTCTATAATATTACATGAGTATGCATCCCAAATTTCCAAGATTTTTCAACAAGAATAAAACACATTTTCATCAACCCAAGGTTCTCACATCTTCCCCACACTTAAACATCACACACACTCACTAAATTAAACTACTCAAAGATTCAAATAAAGAACATTTCATTATTTTTCGCTTAAGGTTAATGATGTGGCAAAATAAAGAACAAAAGGAGTTATTCATAGGCTCAAAGTGGCAAACAAAGATGAATGAAATGGTAGGCTATTTGGGTTAAGTGAGCTATAAAGAAATAATAGTCTCAATCATATAATTGCATAATCATACAATAAATAATGGATATATAGAATTAAACAAACCAAAGATTGCAATTATATTGCAATTATAGAGAAGAGAACACACAAGAATAAAATAAGTGGTCAAATAGTATAACCACACAATAAGGCTCAAAATCTCATAAGTTGTATGTTCTTTAATTCAAAAACCATATTCCACAATGTATGAATCATGCAAGCTTCAAAGAATTTCAACTCAATTCAATTTGAATTTCAATGCCCTTTATAAAAAGTAAGTTTCTTGGAAATTTTATTACATTGACTAACATTTATTCTATATGTATATAATGTGATTGGATAGAAAAAGTTAAAAAATCCTAAGTTTAATTTCTAACTTCAATCAAAACAAAATAGCAAGTATGTAGGAAATCAAACTAGGTGCAATCATCACATCATCCAAAATCACAATCATAGCTAAAAAACTAAAAAGCATATGTAAAAGCTAAAATTAAAAGCAAAATATCAAAATATGCATAACTACAATATCCTGGTACTTATGCATAACTACAATATAATACTAAGTTATGTACAAACAAAATTAGAAAGTGCAATAAACTAAGAAAGTGCAATAAACTAAGTAAAAAGGTTTTCAAAAGATAAAATATATAGAAAACAACTAAAAAGTATAAAAAGAAACTAAACTAAAAATGTTCAGAACGAAGCTTGTCACCCAAAATGCGCTTGCTAAAGATGCACAACCTCCCCACACTTAAAATGTAACACCGTCCTCGGTGCTCACCATCATGCGGAGTGGAAGGAGTTGTCACTGCATTACCTCTGTTGTTCCGTGCCTCCTCCGGTTTATATATATATATATATATGAAGTGAACAAATAATGTATATTTGAATGGAAGCATGCATGAGATTTAAGTTGAAAGCAAACAGAAGCAACCTCCAATCAAATAAATGAATCTAAGAAAGCAAATTTGCTTGTTTATCAAAGAATAAAAGAAGGAAGGAGCATTGTTGCTATGCACAAAGAGAAAGAAAACAGTTAAAAAGTTAAAAGGAAAGTTAGTAGAAAAGGAAAAAGGAGGTTAAAAATTCAGTGAAAAGAAAGAAAAATTAGTTGAAAGAGAAAAGGAAAGTCAAATTTATGTGAGTAAAAAGAAAATAATTAGTTGAAAAAGAAAAGTTAAGAGTTAGGTGAGGAGAAAGAAAAAATTAGTTGAAAAATTAATGTTAGTTGAAAAGAAAAAGAAGGTTAAAAGTTAAAAGTTATGTTAGTAAAAAGGAAAATGGTTAATTGAAAGTGAAAAGAAAAGTTAGATGAAAAAGACAAGCAAAGGTAAAAGTTAGGGAAAGAAAAAGAAAAATTAGTTGAAAAGGAAACAAAGGTAGGAAATCAAGTGAAAAGGAGGAAAAAATTAGTTAAAGAAATGAAAACAAGCAAAAATTCAAAAGTTAGGTGCATAGTCAAAAGTTCCTTGATTCCAAAAAGTTTCAAAAATGTCAAAACAAGCAAGTTTCTATTCACTTTTCAAAAGTTCAAAATGCCAAAACAAGTGATTCACATAAACATGTAGAGCACATAATCAAGCAAGTATTAATCACAAGCAATTGGCATAAGTTGAAATAATTTGGTGTTGGCAAGTCAAAACTTTAATGAACAATGCATATAAATGAAATTCAATCACCAAATTTCAATGAGGCATGAAGGTCACAAGGTTGAGGTAAGAGTTGAAAATTTTATGCACTATGTGACTAAAGGTAATTTAAATATAGAGAAAGTTGAATCAGATTCAATCACCAAATTTCAATGAGGCATGAAGGTCACAAGGTTGAGGTAAGAGTTGAAAATTTTATGCACTAGGTGACTAAAGGTAATTTAAACATAGAGAAAGTAAACAAGTTTATGGTCAATCTGAAAATTCACTTGAACTATTCAATGCATAGAAGTAAATTAGCATCACAAGTAAGCAAAGAAAGTTAGAAGCATGACCAAAACTTGTAAGGAAGCTCAAGAGAAAATTTCCAAACCCATTTAGCAAACAAGATTCTATTGACCCAGAAATCCGTCAAATAGAATCTTGTTGCACCAAAGAAAACAATGTTATTTAATGAAACATGGTTAGGAAAAATCCGGCAGCATTTCAGCAGTAAATTGGCCTATTCCCCAAACTCAAACAATCAATTCAAATTCCATATGATTCATTAACAATTGAAAACACAAAAACCATATATGAGTTCAAACAAATAAGCTAATATTTCAGCAACAAAACATCGAAAAGCAATTTAAACCAAACCAGCCAGCAACAAACAACATTCTTTCTTTGAACAAGGAACAAAAATACTGGCTTAAGATACAGCACCCAAAACAGCACAATGAACAAAGATAATGGATTCAGGCAGCATTATCCATCAAATCAGAAATTTAGCATCAATGAAAGGAAACATTAGCAGCCTATTGCAGCCGTTCAGCAGAAAATCAATTAATCAAATTGTAATTCAAACTCAAGAATAGCATGAAAGCATGATTAATTATCCGGCAAGCAAACCTAATCAAGGCAAACCAAACTGCAGGCTTCAACAATTTTAGCCGCAATGTTGTCAATGGAACCAGTTTCAATCCACACATACCCACATATTCAACACAATTCCAGCAACAATAATTCAACACTCCCAACAGCAATAACAGTTTTGACTCAGACATTGAGCACAAATCATCACTGCACAAGCAAAACCATTAACAATGTCTAGCAACTGGTTCACTCCAAACAGCCATGAACAAAAGCACAGCAGCAAGAAACAGGGGTGCAGAAGAATCAGACAAGCCAAATTAACACAGGGCAAGTCATTACCAGCAACAGAGAAGCCAGGTAAAACCAGTAAAACAGCAACATTTCCAAACACCAGCATTATTCAAAAGAAACCTAAATCCACTATCCAGCTCAGATTCTCTAACACCCTAATCAACTAAACATGCATCTCTAACTAACCTAATTTAACAAGAATTAAACTAATTACTCAATCCTAACTCAACAAAACAACGAAAATTAACAAAAGAAACCAGAACAAAATGGAAACAGGGGTTGAACCTGGGAGAAGCAGAAACAGAAATGGAGCTGGACAGGGAAGAAAAGCGGGGCAAGGCAATCTCGGCCCAGAGGCGGCGGCTCAATCAGTGGCGCAGTGGCGCCAACTGGAGAAGCGAACACAGGGGCTGAGACAGGATTCCCTGTCCTGGCCTTCGACTATAGTGACGAAGATGGAGTAAGGGGGAAATGTGGAGCTCGCGAGTGGAAGAGGAAAGGGTGGTAGTGAGCTGTGACGCTGGCGATGCGGAGGTCCTAGCGTAGTGGCGATTCGCGGAGGTGCGGATGAACGGCAGGGACGGCGGCGCTAGGGTTTGGACAGGGGGACGATGGCAGGGATGTGAGTCAGGCTTCAACGAAGAGAGTGATGAAGAAGGAGTGATGGTCTGGTTGTTGTGGTGACCCCGCGGTTGTTGCGGTGAAGCAGAGGGAGGAGGGAACGGGGGCAAGAAGAGAGAGAAACGGGAGAACAGAAAGAAAGAAGAAGGGAAAGGGGAGGGTGACGGCGGCTCGTCGTCGGTGTCGCTGTGGTGGCAAGGAAGATTGTGGGTGTTGAATGGCTCAGAGAATACACAATAGGAAAAGAGAAGGGAAGGAAGAGTAGGGGGAAAGGGATGCAGACGCACCAACTATGCGGGTGCTGCCAGCAGAGGCCATGTTAATTCACCAACATTCTAAAATAATATAAACAAAAAAAATTAACAAAAATATGTAATTATTTATATTAATTTTAAAATTAATCCAAAATTTTATTTTTCAAATCAAAATCATAAACTATTCAAAATATTTTTAATAGGCACAAACAAAAATTTATTTAAATTCAATCATCTAAAAACTAATTCAAAATTTTAAATGTGTAATTCAAGGAAAAAAGGTAATTTAAAACAAAATTACTAACTATTCACATATGCATTTTAAAACAAAAATTTATTAAAGTGAACTAACAACCAAGAAACATATTTACAAACAAAAACAAACAACCAATCAAAACCAAACTATTCACATATTCATATATTAACAATATGCAACACTGTAACACTATTTCAATCCCCGGCAACGGCGTCAAATTTGACGATGGCCAAATTGCATAGGTTAGGAATTTTATCTCAAAATAGAATTGGCGTTGTAAGTATAGCCCTAACCCAACAATTTGACCATCAATCAAATATTAAATTCAATACAAAATAACCGGAAGTTTTAAATCCCGGGTCGTTCTCCCTAGGAATTGCAATGAAAGTGCTCCATTATTAGCTATGAGGAAATGGGGTTGGATGATGGCAATTGGCAAGAAATTAAAGTGCAAGAAAGTAAATAAGCATGTAAGGAAATTAAAACTCAAAGCAAGCAATATCAAAAATAGAATTCAAGTGACAAAAAGGACTCTTGGCAATGATTGGGGAATTGAGGATTCCTATCATAATCATAGACCACAAACATGAAAATTGCTAAGACGTAATCTCAATTAGTCTATTCTAACATCGAGAGTAAGTCAAAAGGGCATAATTAATCTCAATCCACAAGTCCTAATCAACTCACTAATTAACTTAGTGAAAGATTAGCATTAGTGGAAACCAAACTAACTAACAATCCTAATCACAATATCGAATGGACATCTATGACTCAAGGTCACCCAATTATCTAATTCCAAGCCAAGAGTGTGAAAAGCTAAGCAAAAGCAAAATGAGACATTTTATCAAACACCTAACATGCATAAAAGGAAATATGTCATAAATTGCAATAAAAATAAATTCTATAACTACCAATTACATGAAATTGAAAATAACAACTCAAATGAACATCAAAGAAACATAAACATCAAAATTGCATTTAAGGAAATTAAAAGTGACAAGTGTGTTCATACAACTAAAATGCATAAAAGAGAAATTAACAAAGGAAACAAAGAGAGTAAAGGCAATATAACAAGAAAATATAAATGAAGCTACAATTAAACAAGAATTAAAGAGAGAATAAAGATAAAAACCCAAATTCTAGAGAGAAGGGGGAGCTTCTCTCTCTAGAGAATGACCTAAAACATGATAAAACCTAAACCTAAGTGATCCCCCCCTTCATTCCTCTTCAATTTGGCTTGAAATAGCTTCAAAAATGAGTTGAATTGGGTTTTGGGGACCCAGAAATTGCCTCCATTGATTTTCAGTTAATGAGCTCACATGCCAGGACCTGTGCGGACGCACAGATGTGTGCGTCCGCACACTTGCTATTTTCTGACCTATGTGTTTGCACAAATTGTGTGTGTATGCACACTTCAACTTAGTCCATTATAGCAAATTATATATCATTTCGAAGCCCCAGACGTTAGCTTTCCAATGCCGGTGGAACCGCCTCATTTGAACCTTTGTAGCTCAAGTTATGACCAATTTAGTACAAAGAGGTCGGGGTTGGCACCTTTACAAATCCTTCATTTCTTGAATTCTCCCATTTTGCATGCTTTACTTCCACTTCTTTAATCCGTACTTGCCTTGTAAACCTGAAATTACTCAACAAACACATCAAGGCATCAAATGGAATTAAAGTGAATAAAATTTAGCGATTATAAAGCTTAAAAAGCATGTTTTCACTTTCAAGTATAAATTTAGGGAGAAATTATGAAACTATGCTATTTTAATGGATGAATACAAGAAAAGTTGATGAAATCCACCAAATTAGAGCAAATAAATATCATAAAATATGGATTTATCAAGACACTCACGACAAAACAACATGTATAGGGGCAAATCTGAGAGAAAACTTAAAGGAACTACTAATAAAGCTCCTAAAGGATAACTCCGACCTCGTTACATGGAAAGCTGCCGATATGGCCGGTATTGATCCCGGACTAATGTGCCACAAATTAGCCGTATATCTAGGGTCTCGGCCAGTACAACAGAAACATCGGAAACTCGGCCCAGAAAGGTCGCAAGATGTAGAGGAGCAGGTACGGGCCTTGTTGGAGGCAGGATTCATAAGGGAGGTAAAATATCCATTGTGGCTGGTCAATGTAGTATTGGTCAAAAAGTCAAATGAGAAATGGCGGATGTGCACTTATTACACCAACCTCAACAAAGCCTGCCCAAAGGATCCTTATCCACTCCCAAACATAGACACACTAGTTGACGCTTCGTCAGGCTATCAGTACCTCTCCTTCATGGACGCTTATTCGGGATACAACCAAATCCCAATGTATCAACCCGACCAGGAGAAAACATCATTCTTAACCCAAAAAGCAAACTCCTGCTACATAGTCATGCCCTTTAGACTCAAGAACGCAGGGGCTACATACCAAAGACTGATGAACAAAGTCTTTGCCAACCATATTGGGAAGCAAATGAAAGTTTATGTCGATGACATGTTGGTAAAGACACAAAGGGAGGAAACGTTGCTCTCCGACCTCACTGAAGTGTTTAGTACCATAAGAAAGCATGGAATGAGACTTAATCACGCAAAATGCACTTTCACAGTAGAAGCTGGCAAATTCTTGGGATTCATGCTCACCCAAAGAGGAATTGAAGCAAACCCAGATAAGTGTCATGCCATACTTCGCATGAAAAGTCCGACCTGTGTCAAAGAGGTCCAGCAGCTTAATGGAAGGAAAGAGGTTTGAGTGGACCACAGAATGCGGACAAGCCTTCCAAGATTTC
Organism: Arachis duranensis; assembly: GCF_000817695.3. Classification (NCBI taxonomy): domain Eukaryota; kingdom Viridiplantae; phylum Streptophyta; class Magnoliopsida; order Fabales; family Fabaceae; genus Arachis; species Arachis duranensis. The sequence continues at coordinate 60,337,721 of NC_029775.3, read as the reverse complement.
AAGAAATTTCTGGGGCAACCACCTGTCCTTACTCGGCCTCGAGAAGGCGAAGAACTCATACTATACCTCGCCGTAGGAAGCCGGGCAATAGCTTCGGCACTAGTCAGAGAAGATGAAAGTGCGCAACAACCCATCCACTTCATCAGTAAGGCTCTACAAGGGGCTGAACTAAACTATGCAAAAATATAAAAGTCCGCCTATGCCCTCATACTCACTTCTCAACGACTCCGCCCATACTTCCAAGCTCACACCATCAGAGTACGGACTAACCAGCCCATAAAAGGTATTTTACAGAGAATAGATTTAGCTGGAAGAATCCTATAATGGGCTATTGAGTTATGATAATTTAACCTCAAATATGAAGCTCGGACAGCTATTAAGTCACAGTATCTGGCCGACTTCATCACAGAATACACTGACACCCCGGGTATTCCCATAGAATGGAATCTCTACGTGGACGGCTCCTCGAACAAAATTGGGAGTGGCGTAGCCGTAACTATAGAGAGTGATCAGGGAACCCAAATTGAGCTCTCATTAAAGTTCAAGTTCCCTGCCTCAAATAACCAAGCTTAATACGAGGAACTACTGGCTGGTATGAGGCTGGCTAAGGAGGTGGGAGTTCAAAAACTTATCGTCTTCAGTGACTCACAGGTAATCACCTCGCAAATAGAGGGAAGCTATCAAGCTAAGGATCCCACCATGAAAAAATATCTGGACAAAACCAAAAAATAGCTCGGACAATTTAAGGGATATGAGGTCCGACATATACCCCGGGAACAAAATGCTCGAGCTGATGCACTTTCAAAACTAGCCAGCACCAAACCAGCATGAAATAATAGAAGCCTCATCCAAGAAACACTGCAATGTCCATCGATCTAGGAGGAAGAGAAGATCCTAGCCATATCAGAACAGGATCAAGGATGAATAACTCCCATAATCAACTACCTCAAGTCTAAAACGCTCCCCACAGACAAAAAAGAGGCGAAAAGGTTAGTACGAGAAGCACAGTACTACACCATAGTGAACGACATCTTATATAGGAGAGGGATTTCAGCACCCCTCCTAAAATGTGTCTCGACTTCCGCTACAAGGGAAGTCCTCAAGGAAGTTTACAGTGGCATGTGCGGCAACCACCTTGGGGCACGAGCTCTTTCCAAAAACGTACTTCGAGCTGGTTTTTACTGGCCGGCCTTGCAAAAGGAAGCCACAGAGTTCATCAAGACATGTCCACCATGTCAGAAGCACGACAACTTCCATATAACCCCACCCAAAGATCTCATTTGTGTTACATCACCCTGGCCATTAGCAAAGTGGGGACTCGACCTCTTCGGACCCTTTCCCCAGAGTTCAGGGCAAGTCAAGTTCTTCATTGTATGCATAGATTACATCACAAAATGGATTGAAGCAAAGCCATTAGCTACTACCACCACTCAAAGAAGTCAGAAATTTCTATATAGAAATATTGTCACAAGGTTTGGGGTTCCTCACTCCATCACCACATAAAATAGCACTCAGTTCACCGACACAGGTTTTAGGAAATTGGTAGTTGACCTTAAGATAAAGCACCAATTCACCTTTGTAGAACACCCACAGGCCAACGGACAGGCAGAGGCTGCCAATAAAGTCATATTGGTCGAGTTAAAACGGAGTCTACAGGACACAAAGGAAGCTTGGGCTGAAGAACTCCCACAAGTCTTATGGGTATATCGGACAACTCCGCACTCTACCACTAGAGAATCACCCTTCTGACTTGCTTAAGGAATGGAGGCAATAATTCCTGTGGAGATAGAAGAAGGATCCCCCAAAGCGATCCTTTACAATGAGGACGTCAACTCCCAAATTCAAAGGGAAGAGCTCGACTTACTTTCAGAAGTCTGAGAAAGAGCTCGGATTAGAGAGGAAGCACTAAAGCGTCGAATGGCTTTGAGGTATAATCGAAAGGTAGTCCAAAGAAGCTTCTCCACCAACGATCTCATCGTAATCCGAAACGATATCGAAACAAGTCGGTCAGGAGAAGGGAAGCTAGCAGCCAACTGGAAAGGACCATACCGAATCACAGAAATACTGGGAAAAAGTTACTATAAGGTGTCTGACCTCGAAGGGCGAGAGCTACCAAGGTCATGGCATGCCTGTAACCTAAGCATGTACTATAGCTAGAAAACAGTAAAGGTCTTAGGTCAAAGCGCACTCTTTTTCCTAAAAAAGGTTTTTCAATGAGGCGCCAAGCCGGGACCTAAAAAACTGCCTGACCTAGAAGGGTAAGCACTCACATATATATACTTTTATTTATATTTTTTATCTCTTATTATTGTTATTTGAATGAAAGTTATCAATTCCCTAAAAAGTTTCCTACCAGACGCATTAATTTACGCTTAAAAGCAAAATTCATCGACCGATCATAAAGAGGTTGGCAAGGTGAAGCGATAAAGCTCGGATTAATGCAAGGAGTTATAAAAAGTAACCTATAAAAAGCGACCTAACAAGGTTTGACTAGAAATGAGATTACTAGAAATAACTCGAGAAGGCCCGACAGAGAAGTCGGACCAACATAAAAGGATCACTAAAAAGTGACAAAAACATCTCGCAAGGGCAAAAGAAAGGTTAAAAAACCAATGCCATGAAATGCTTCGCTAAAAGGTATAAGTCTTGAAAAAAGACACTACTTAAAAAGCGAAAGCACGAGTCAAAACAGCGCTAAAAAGTCTTCCAAACAAACTATAAAGAAAAGGTTCCTCCTCGGAATACTACCTAAAAAGTTGTTGGAATATGACTAAAAAGCCCGGACAATGAAGCCATACAGGTTGACGTCAGCTAAAGAGAGGCATGACCCAAAGAAACAAGTATGACCTCGAGAAAAGAACAAGTTAAAAGCCAAAAAGGTTGAAAACAACTTAAGGCTCAAAAGTGCTTAGCTAAAAAGGGAACAACTCCGCTCAAAGAAGGCACGATCTCAAAGAAGGCTCAAAAGTGCTTAGCTAAAATAGGGCTACAAAAGTCGTTCGAAACTAAAAAGGTTCTATGTAAAGAACACTAAAAAGTTATTGGACAAGTCACTAAAAGCCCAGACACCAAGCCGCATGGATAATTTTGCCAAAAGCAAAGGGTTGACAAGTACCAACTCAAAGCAAGGCATGATCCAAAAGGCAAGGATAGAAAAAACTCACATTACCACCCAAAGGAGGTCGGACTGGGAAGTCCCGAACCTCTATCCGCAAGATCGCAAGGACAAAACATTAAAGGTGTGACCGGCGTATTAGCAAAACGCATCCATCAAAATTAAAACATTAAAGACTCAAAGGCCGCCTAAGGGACAACTCAAGAGTTTAAAGTATTTGTTTTTCTAAAAAAGAGATGCTAAGAAGCAACTAAGTATCAAGAAAATCATCCATAAAAGGATACAAAAACCAACAAGTTCGACAAAGTCTACAAGTCGGACAAAATACAAAACAGAGGTATAATAAAGAATCATCAAGAATCTGAAGTCGCCTCAGGACCAGCACCCTTAGGAGGAGCAAGCAGGGTCGAGATCGGGGTGGTATTGACAACTCCATCTGGCCCATTCAAAATCTCCACATCAGGCTCGGGCTCAGGGGGGACCACCTCGGTAGAAGGAGTTGAAGAGGCTGATGCTGCAGAAGCCTTCGCTAGAGGCGCAAGAGGAGGACCCTCATCATCATCTGGGCAGGCACGATCTTGCCGTCCTCCACCACATTATCCAGGTTAAATAAGGTAAGGTCGAGCTCGGGAGCAAGAACCCAGACCTGAGCCTTCAGGTTTTCATACATCTCGGTCATTGACGTTGGAATTTTTGCTAGTAAAGAATTTTGTAAAAATATAGTCGCGTTGTGAGTATAGATTCTAAACCAACAGAAAATCCCTTCGTACAAACGTTTGGTTGTCACAAGTAACAAACCCAATAAAATTTATAACCGAAGTATTCAAACCTCAGGTCGTCTTCTCAAGGAATTGCAGGGAAGTATGAATTATTATTGGTTATGCAAAACAGTGTTTTTGGGTTTGAAAAGGTTTTGAATAAGAGAAATAAATTATAGAAATTAATAAATTAATAACTAGTAAAACTTTTGGCAATGTATGAAAACTGGAAGTCCTATTCCAATTATCCTTATCAATTGTGATGAGAATTGGATTTTTCTCCCACTAAGTTAACCTCTAACTATGAAGGTAAGTCAAGTGGATGGAATAAGTTTGGTTCCTCAGGTCCTAGTCTTTCCTTGGAAAAGGCTAGAGTTATTGGAACTCAAGTTAATTCTTGAATAATTCCAATTTTCAGTCGACAATGAGTTTGACAACTCAAGAGTTACCAATTAATCAATTAAAGCCAAGAATATAAAAAGCTAGATAAAAATCATAAATAACTGGAATACCTCAAATTAAACTAAATGGAGATGTCAATTCTAACATGGAAAATATTCATAAGCCAATTGGGCAACATAAATCAAACACAAATAAAAGCTTCAGAGTAAACAAAAATAGAAGAGAAACATAAATTATTGAACCTGGTATGAAGAAACAATCATAATCCTAATAGAAATCCTAATCCTAATCCTAATCCTATGAGAGAGGAGAGAACATCTCTCTCTAAAAACTACATCTAATCCTGAAACTATGTATGAATGAATGATTGTTATCTGGATGGACTCCCCCACTTTATGGCCTCTAATCTGTGTTCTCTGGGCCAAAAACCGGGTCAGAAACAGCCCAGAAATCGCTGATTGTGAAATCTAGTCCGTACAGGTCGCGGCAAAGTGACGTGGAGGCGTCATCCACGCGTTTGCGTGGAATGAGATTCGCAGATGCGACGCATCCGCGTAGAGCGCGCGTTCGCGTTGCCTATCTATACAGCCACTATGACGAATTATATATCAAATCGAAGCCCCGGACGTTAGCTTTCCAACGCAACTAGAACCGCATCATTTGGACCTTTGTAGCTCAAGTTATGATCGTTTTAGTGCGAGAGGGTCAGGTTGACAGCTGCAGTTCCTTCAACTTCTTGTATTCCTTCCACTTTTGCATGCTTTCTTTCCATCCTCTGAGCCATTCCTGCCCTGTAATCTCTGAAATCACTTAACACACATATCAAAGTATCTAATGGTAATAAGAGAGGATTAATATTAGCAAATATAAGGCCAAAGAAGCATATTTTCAATCATAGCACAAAATTAGGAAGGAGAATGTAAACCCATGCATTTAGTATGAATAAGTGTATAAAAGGTCGATAAAATCCACTCAATTAAGCACAAGATAAACCATAAAATAGTGGTTTATCAACCTCCCCACACTTAAACATTAGCATGTCCTCATGCTAAGCTCAAGAGAAGCTATAAAGGAGTGAAGAGGAATGATAGAGAGTATGCAATGCAACCTATCTATGTGAATGCAACTACATGAAAAATGTTTCTACCTACTTGGTTAAAAGTAAATAAGTTCTTCAAGACAAATATGGATCAAATTCCACTAATTCAAATTATACAATAAAAAGCAAGTAAACTTGTAAGAAGATAGCTAATGAAAGCAGGGAATATAGAATCAAGCATTGAACCCTCACTAGTGGTGTATATCACTCTAATCTCTCAAGTGTCTAGGGTCAATCACTCTATTCTTCTCTAATCATGCTTTCTAAACTTTGTTCTTCATCTAACCAATTAACAAATATTTAATGTATACATACAAACATCATGAGGTCTTTTCCGAGGTTGTAATGGGGCTAAGGTAAGGGTAAGGGTATATATATAAGGCTAAGTGAGCTAAATAATTGAACCCTTGATTAGTCTAAGATCTCACCTAACATATACATACTTTATACAATTTAAAATGCTTTACCTAGCTACCCAAATTTTTCCCACTTTTGTATTACATGNCATGAGTAGATACCCAAACTTCCCAATATTCAGAATTAGAAACATGTTACATTCCCTTATTAACCCATGTTTCCACAGTTTCTCCACACTTAGTTGATGCACACTCTTTATTTTAAGCTAACCAAATATTCAATTGGGATATTTAATTTGTTTTTCTGCTTAAGACTAGCGATGTGGTTATAGAACAGAAGGGGATTAAAAAGCTCAAAGTGGCTAACAAAGGTAATGTAAGAAGTAGGCCTATTTGGGACAAGTGAGCAAAAATTCAAATAATGGCCTCAATCACATGCAGGCATGTACATACACTAAATAATGGACATATAGAATGGAACAAAACAACGATTGCAATCATAGAGAAGAAAACACACAAGAATAAAAATTTATGGTTAAATAATGTAACCATGTAAATAAGCTCAAATCTCACAGGTTATGTGTTCTTTTGGCTCAAAAACCATGTTCCAAATACAACTTCAAACAAATTTAACACAAAAGTTTTGATTTAAATTAGTGAAATTTTCTAAAAGTAGGGTCTTAAAAAGGAACTTATTATTTTAACCAAGTAGTAACTAAATGCATAAAATCAAACAAACATGCAATTAAACATGTAAATGCACTAATGAACTAACAAATAAAAATAAAAATTGGTGCTGAGAAGGGACTAACTAACCTGCGGAGATCGGTATCGACCTCCCCACAGTTAAAGATTGCACCGTCCTCGGTGCATGCTTAGATGTGCAGGTGGACGGGTTGTTCCAACTAATGCTTTTCTTCAAGGATTGTACAGATAGACTTGCTTGTCTCCCCTTTTAGAAGTTTCTCCCTATTTTCGTCTTTGGTGGCCAGCCTAAAAGAAGAGAAAAAGAAGAACAGTAACCCAGAAATAAAGATAAGAAAGCAAATAAAACATGGTTGGGTTAATGCCAAATAATGACGGTCTCAATTACATGGCAACTACAACATGCAAGTGAGAAAACAGTAGAAGTACATGGCAAAGCAAGAATGCAAAAATTTGCAACAATGGGGAAGAGAGTGTGGGTAAGGAGAGATAATATAAATTTATGTCAATGCAAAAGTAATACATGTATAAAAGATTTGCATTGATTTAAATAATATTACCTAACCAGAATAAAACAAGTCACTAGGCACCCAAAATAAATCAAGAGAAGATGCAACAGTTAAATAAGAAAACTTTAACACCAAAGGAAAAATAAAGAATTTAGAAAAGAAAATAAAAATGTGCACAAAATTTAGATGTAATGAATGAAATATGCAAAGAAAAATGAAAGATAAGAAGAATGAGAAGGGAAAGAAGGGAAGAAAGAAGTAAGGAAGAAGGGAGGGAGGAAAAATTAGGATTGGGGAAGAAAAGATAAGATATTTTGGCAATGTAGGGTAAGCTGTGTGGCGCAAGCGATGCGAACGCGTCGGGGACGCGGTCGTGCGACATGTGCTTAAATTAATCGACGCGGTCACGTCGGTCACGCGGACGCGTGACGCATTTTGTGCTACTGGCGCGAGGGCAGCCTCTCGCTCGCACAACTCTCTGTTCAGAATTCATTATTGCCAAATTCCAAGGCGACGCGATCGCGTGGTCAACGCGATCACGTGAGTGGCCATTATAGGGATATGACGTGGACACGTCAGCCATGCGTCCGCATGGTAAGGATTGTGCTTCTAGCACGAGTCCAGCCACGATCCAGCTCAACTTTCGGCGATACACCCTTTTTACGTCGATTCACAGGGCATGCGTTCGCGTAGATGACGCGGACGCGTGGGAGGCATTTTTCCCACATGACGCGGACGCGTCAGCGATGCGGTCGCGTGGGTCAAATTTGTGCCAAAGGCACGCCTTCAGCCACGCTCTCGCATGACTCTTTGTTCACTTTTCGTTTTTCCCTAAAGCACCTGCGACGCAGACACGTCAGCGATGCTGTCGCGTCACGTGCGAATTTTTTTTTATAATGCAGTATGCAGAATGCAATGCTTAATATGAATGCTATGCAAGTATGCATGATTCCAGGTTCAATCAAAACTCAAAAACAAACAAAACAGACTAGAATTAAAACTGAAAAGGGAACGATCATACCATGGTGGGTTGTCTCCCACCTAGCACTTTTAGTTAAAGTCCTTAAGTTGGACATTTGGCGAGCTCCTTATCATGGTGGCTTATGCTTGTACTGATCCAGGAATCCCCACCAATGTTTGTACTTCCAATAGCCTCCGGGATCCCAAACTAGGCGCAGAAAGCCTTTAAGCAAGTTAAAGCAAGTGACAAAGCCCCACGAGTGTTGATTGTTGGAATGAATTCCGGGGTCCCAAACCTTGCTTTTGCACCCGTCTTTGTGTAGATCATCATGATTTCATCCGGGTGGCACGCGATTGAAAATCTCACTACAGCTTCCGAACCACTTCCAAGATCCATTCAATTGAGCTCTAGACCAACCTTTGCGTTTAAACTTAGAGCCTCAAACCATAATGAACCTTGCAAGACAATTCTTACCACTGACCATTTTCCTCTTACTCTTAATACCACAAAGAGCTCTAAGTTGACCATCCGTCTCTAGTAGCCCATATTCAAGTGGGAAAGTAAAGGTCAAGGATAAGAATTTTACCCACTTGAACGTCGTGTTGGACGGTAATGGCCTTAGGAGAGGTGTTTCTAATGAACTTGCAAGCTCCATTCCCTTGTGCTCTTCTTTGACATCTTCCACCTGTTTGTAAGCTTCTTCAATATCGACCTCTTCTTCTTGGTAGCTTTCTGCCAATTTAATCTCTTCTTCATTGCTTACCACGGGCATGGGAGGCTGTGCTTCTGCTTCTTTAGTCTCCATCTCTTGATCAACTTCTTCCAAGTCTTTAACTATGACATGCCTTGGAGGTTGTACACCCTCCTCAACATTAATTTCAAGCATCTTGGAGGGAAGCTTTATGAATGGACTTTCCAATGGAGGTTTAGCATCTCCTAAGTCTTCAACCACTTCTTCTTCTTCAATAATTCTGGCTTCCTCCACTTGTAACAGTACAAATTCATGCTCCTTACTGTCCACCGGAGTTTTTAATGTCTCCTTCATGCTACGTTTTTCATTAGATTGTCCACATGAAGCCATGGGGGTTTCTTGAGTGTCCGAATATCGGGAAGCTAATTGATTTATTGCTTGCTCCAATTGATGAAGGGTTGCATGAAATTGATCTACTGTTTCCTGGAAATGATCCCTTGACTCTTGTTCCTCCTTGATGATTACCTTTCCATGACAACTCCCTTCAATTACTCCGTCAACTTCAAGGGTCTCTTCTACCTTCCCCTTTAGTGCCTCCTTTAGCTCCTTATGAAGTATGGATTCGCGAAGATGATCCCCTCTCTCTTGTTCCATATTAATAGTATAATTGGGATCATCTTGCTCTTGGATTGATAGATGTGGGTGCTCTTCCATAGATGGTGGTGATGAGATGGGTGGATTATTATGCGGTTGAGATGGAAGTGCATTGGAGCTTGAGGGTTGAATATTGAAGGTATTCAGTGGTCTGATTTGGGCGGCGAGGGCTTGTATAGTAGAGTTTAGATCGGTAAATGCTTTCTCCAATGAGGTTTGGGGTGTATAGGAGGGTTCATTTGTTGGGAGAAGGGGTTCATGGTAGGAAGGTGGTTCATCTTGATAATGATAAGGAGATGATGTATATTGAGGTGGTGGTTCTGTGTATGGTTTATTTGGCTCATAAGGTGGTTGGTATGGTGGATATGGGTTAGGGTCATATGGAGGTGTTTGGTGGTAAGGGGCTTGTGAGTGTGGTGGTTCAAAGCTACGTTGAGGAGGTGGTCTTTGAGCATACGGTGGGGCTTGTTGGTAGCTACTAGGCGGTCCACCATATCTATCAGCTTGGTATGCATTGTAGAATGGTCTTTGTCTGTGATATCTAGGAGGGTGTTATTGCCTAAAGGGTTGATCAGATCCTCTTGGCTCCGTCCATCTTTGATTGCTTTGACCTTGATGCATATTCCTGTTATAGCTTCCTCTTCCTGTAACATAGTTGTAACCAGACTCATAGCCAAAGGGATGAGAGTTCATAGTAGAAGGAGAAAATAAAAACAAAACTAACAAAAAGAAAATATTTTAAAAAAGATATAATTTTTGAAAAAAAAATAAGATAGGATTTTGAAAAAGATATGATTTTTGAAAAAGGATAAGATAAGATAAAAAAAATTTTAAAATCTAATTTTTTTTTTGAAAAATATTTACAATAACCAATAACAAGGCACACATAGAAATAGAAAATCCCTTCGTACAAACGTTTGGTTGTCACAAGTAACAAACCCAATAAAATTTATAACCGAAGTATTCAAACCTCGGGTCGTCTTCTTAAGGAATTGCAGGGAAGTATGAATTATTATTGGTTATTCAAAACATTGTTTTTTGGTTTGAAAAGGTTTTGAATAAGAGAAATAAATTGCAGAAATTAATAAATTAATAACTAGTAAAACTCTTGGCAATGTATGAAAACTGGAAGTCCTATCCTAGTTATCCTTATCAATTGTGATGAGAATTGGATTTTTCTCCCACTAAGTTAACCTCTAACTATAAAGGTAAGTCAAGTGGATGGAATAAGTTTGGTTCCTCAGGTCCTAGTCTTTCCTTGGAAAAGGCTAGAGTTATTGGAACTCAAGTTAATTCTTGAAGAATTCTAATTTTCAATCGACAATGAGTTTGACAACTCAAGAGTTACCAATTAATCAATTAAAGCCAAGAATATAAAAAGCTAGATAAAAATCATATATAACTGGAATACCTCAAATTAAACTGAATGGAGATGTCAATTCTAACATGGAAAATATTCATAAGCCAATTGGGCAACATAAATCAAATACAAATAAAAGCTCCAGAGTAAACAAAAATAGAAGAGAAACATAAATTATTGAACCTAGTATGAAGAAACAATCCTAATCCTAATAGAAATCCTAATCATAATCCTAATCCTATGAGAGAGGAGAGAACATCTCTCTCTAAAAACTACATCTAATCCTGGAACTATCTATGAATGAATGATTGTTGTCTGGATGGACTCCCCCACTTTATGGCCTCTAATCTGTGTTCTCTGGGATGAAAATTGGGTCAAAAACAGCCCAGAAATCGCTGATTGTGAAATCTGGTCCGTATAGGTCACGACAAAGTGACGCTAAGGCGTCATCCACGCGTTTGCATGGAATGAGATTCGCAGATGCAATGCGTCCGCGTGGAGCGCGCGTTTGCCTCACTTATCTGTACGGCCACTATGGCGAATTATATATCAAATCGAAGCCTCGGACGTTAGCTTTCCAACGCAACTAGAACCGCATTATTTGAACCTTTGCAGCTCAAGTTATGATCATTTTAGTGCGAGAGGGTCAGGCTGACAGCTTTGCAGTTTCTTCAACTTCTTGTATTCCTTCCACTTTTGCATGCTTCCTTTCCATCCTCTGAGTCATTCCTGCCCTGTAATCTCTGAAATCACTTAACACACATATTAAGGCATCTAATGGTAATAAGAGAGGATTAATAGTAGCAAATATAAGGCCAAAGAAGCATATTTTCAATCATAGCACAAAATTAGGAAAGAGAATGTAAACCCGTGCATTTAGTATGAATAAGTGTATGAAAGATCGATAAAATCCACTCAATTAAGCACAAGATAAACCATAAAATAGTGGTTTATCAACCTCCCCACACTTAAACATTAGCATGTCCTCATGCTAAGCTCAAGAGAAGCTATAAATGAGTGAAGAGGAATGATAGAGAGTATGCAATGCAACCAATCTATGTGAATGCAACTACATGCAAAATGTTTCTACCTACTTGGTTAAAAGTAAATAAGGTCTTCAAGACAAATATGAATGAAATTCCACTAATTCAAATTATACAATAAAAAGCAAGTAAACTTGTAAGAAGATAGCTAATGAAAGCAAGGAACATAGAATCAAGCATTGAACCCTCACTGGTGGTGTATATCACTCTAATCTCTCAAGTGTCTAGGGTCAATCACTCTATTCTTCTCTAATCATGCTATCTAAACTTCGTTCTTCATCTAACCAATCAACAAATATTTAATGTATACATACAAATATCGTGAGGTCTTTTCCGAGGTTGTAATGGGGCTAAGGTAAGGGTAAGGGTATATATATAAGGCTAAGTGAGCTAAATAATTGAACCCTTGATTAGTCTAAGATCTCACCTAACATATACATACTTTATACAATTTATCAGTCATAAATTAAGCACAAGAGTGAACCATAAAATAGTGGTTTATCAGTCATACTGCTCACCATATGACCTTGAAGCTCGGCATAGTCATCCTGCGCAGACTGAAACCTCTCCTTCGTCTCCAAGAGCTCGCCATAGGTTCGGGTATAACTCTCTTTGTACTTCTTAGCCACCTCCTCAGCTAGATTTGCAGTCACCTCTGCAGCGGTAGCTCGAGTTTTCTCCTTCTCCACATCCATCTCCAACTTAATGACCTTGGCGTCAAGCTCGTCCTTCAGACCTTTAATTCTGTCAAACTCAGACTTGGTATCCTCCATAAACGCCTTTGTCGCACGAATTGGGGACTCCTGGACAACTCGGGGTAAGGCCGCACTAAGGTTGGCCATCCGAATACTGTTACTAGTAATGAAATCAAAGTGGTGAAGGATTGAGACGTCGTCCAGAGGGACTTTTCCATGAGGAACTATCAACTCTGTGGTAAAACCCATGCCATCAAATTCCTTATTCTTCAAATCATAAGTCCCAACGGTCTTTTGTTTTTTGGGAGGAGGACTGACAGCAGTAGGAAAGGAGGCAGCACCAGAAGACGTTTGTAAGGGGTCAGAGGGAACTGTCTGAACTCGCGGGGTTGAAATGATCTTCTTCAGATCTTGAGAGTCAAGTACTGGCTTATTAGGAGGCAACTGTGCAGAAGAACCCTCCCCCGAATTCTTCTGTGACAAGTTCTGAGCTGCCATCGCCTTCTTGGCCTTCCCAAAAGACTTCATAGAGTCCGAAGATTTTACTATTTCTAAAATGGAAGCCAGGAAAACAGTTACACAGTAGAATTTGAAAGATAAAAAATCACAAATAGCAAACGAAAACCACTTCTACAAAGAAAGAGGTCAGACACTACCCAGCTCGGCATAAAGGAGGGAAGGATCTCCCAAAAATCTTTGTGTCCAGATGAGGAGGCTCCCCCCAGTGCTCCTCTTGAACACCCACAAAGACTTGTTCCACTTCAACTAAACTTTCCCAAGAATACTTGGGAGCTACTATATCTTTCTACCACCATAAAGGAAAGGTTGGCTCGTCATTCTCATCTAAAAAGAAAGGGTGGACATCCTCGACAGCTCAGACCTTAAAGTAATAGTTCTTAAAGTCCCGAAAGGACTCATTAAACATAAAAAACACATTTTCCCCTGGATAGCTCAGAATGAGATCTAATAAGCCTTTTTCTTGGCCACTCCGGGCTTGGTCAACACAAACAGATAAAGGAAGAGAGATATGGTAGGTCGAATACCCAACTCCGGGCACAACAGCTGAAAATTCTTAATGAAGGCCCAAGAGTTCGGATGAAGCTGGGAAGGGGCCACATTACAAGTCCATAAGAGGTCAGTCTCAAAAGCAGTAAAAAGGATGGTGATATTCAGCTGGCTAAAGAAATAGTCATAAGCATAAAAGAAGGGGCGTTCTCCCTGAGTTAGGGGAGGGAAACTAACCCTCTCCTTAGGGTCGGGCGACAACAGTTCGTAATTCTTTTCCTCATCCCTATTGCTACAGATCCTACGAAACCTCCTAAGCCTTTCACAGTACTCCGGATCGGCCACAGTAACACACATCAGGACTATAGAGTCTAGCCAGTCGGCCATGCCAGCAGGGATTTTGGTGGACATCTCGACAATATTCTTATGGGAAGACATATACCAACAACACCTACAGTAAGAAGAAAGAAAAAGGGGTCACTACCAAAACAACATGGACAGAATCGGAAAGAGAAAGAACAACCAACAAACAAGAGGTATGGCAACAAAAAGGGAACCCCAGGATCTACGAAAATAACAGATTATCAACAAAACCCCAGGTGCACCCTTTGGAGGCAGCAAAATAGAATACGGAAAATATCGCAAAAAAATACAACCCTAGACCTCTCGAACAAGAGTAAAACCTAAGCACCTACATTTCCGAAGCAAAACAAAAAGCAAAAAATGCTTCGCATTTAAACACGACGTAAAACTTGCCAACGAAAGAACAGATTTGACCAAGATGCTTGAGAACGACTTTCGCAAAAGAGATCGAAGCTCAGGAAGCACGATCTCATGGAAAGGTCAAAACTCAAGCAGGGGCACTGTTCATACCCTGGGTTGAGCTATAGAATCCGGGTTGAACAAAGACAAGAACGACCGACCTCTTATAAGGTTGGTCATCACTGACCTCTCTTTAAAGAGCTCGGCCAACATCTCCACAGAGGCCCAAGCAGGCCCAAACAGAGGAACGCAGCCCACTTTAAAGGCGGCTAACCAGAAAGATAAGGTGACCCCACCTGCAAAAGATTAGATAAGATAACAAACTTATCTCAAAGGAAGGTCATCAAACACTACTATAAATACACCGGAGCACCCAGGTATAACTCATATTCTGATTCTACACAAAAACCTGCCTAAAGCACGTGCTATCTTAAGCATTAGAGTCTCTTGCAGGTACCACCACCTCCCGGTGAATGAGGATCAGCAGCATCTTAAGATTCAGCAAGTCGGACACGACAGCTCCAGCCACGACAGAAGATCTCGTCTGAGATCGACCTTCAGTTTCAGCTAACCCTCGGAGCAGCATGTATGGAGATGCTTCTTCTATAGAAGTCAGAAGTGGGTGCAGTGAAGTCACCAAGAACCTTCCTTGCATCTATTCCATCATTCGGATTGGCTGCCATGTTTGTACTTTCAGTTTCTTGTTCGAAAAGTTCTATGAGGTTCCCTCCAGAGTGTTGTGCTTTAACTTGTTATAAATGCCTCCTTATGGTCCTCTCAGGTTCAGGATCAGGATCGAAGAGAGGTTCTTTATCTCTGTTCCTACTCATAAACAAGAAAAAGAAAAACAAGAAAGAAAGAGAATAAGAGTTTCTATGTCAAAGTATAGAGAACTCCCAGTGAGATGTGAAGAAGAAAGAAAAATGAGGGTAGAGGAATGAGAAGAAGAATTCGAATTTTAAGTGATAAAAAGAGAAACTAGAATTAAAATATTTTTGCTTTTGTTTTATTTATCATTAAATTTCGAAAACAAGAAAGAAATTAAAGGTTAAGACAACTAGTTAACTAAAAAGATTTGAAAATTTTATAGGTAGTTTTTGAAAAAGTAGAAAGAAAAAGTGAAACAAGGATTTTGAAATTCAATTTTTAAGAAAAAAGGGAAGATTTGAAATTAAAAAGTTAAAAAAAAAGAAATTAGGTAAGTTTTAAAATTAAAAAGAGAAAGATAAGATAAAGATTTTAAAAGGAAGTTAAGAAAGATAAGATTTAAAATTAAAAAGATTTTGAAAATCAAATTTGAAAAGATAGTAAAGATTTAAAAAGATTTGAATTTTAAATTTTAAAAGAAAGATAAGATAGGAGAGAATCAAATTAAAAGAAAAGATTTGAAAGGATTTAAAAAGATAAGATTTAAAATTTGAAAATTGACTTTACTAACAAGAAAACACCAAATTTAAAAATTTTTAAATCAAGATAAGAAAAGAAAGCAAGATTTTCAAAAATTTGAATAAAGATAAAAGAAATACTTATGATTTTTTTGAACTAATGAAGAAAGAGAAAAACAACTAAAAGACACCAAACTTAAAATTTTTAGATCAAACGATACTAAATTTTGAAATTAAGAAAGAAAAAACACTAAAAGACACCAAACTTAAAAATTTGTAGATCAAACAAAGAAAAGAAACAAGAACACCTTGAAGATCAAGAAGAACACTCAAGAACAATTTCGAAAAAATTTTTTTAAGAAAAAGATGAAAACAAACAGGATACCAAACTTAAGAACTGACACTAGACTCAAATAAAAGACAAAGAAAAGATGGATTTTGAAAAAAAATTTGAAAAAAAAAACATACACACAATTAAAAGTACCTAATCTAGGCAACAAGAAAGTCCGATAGTTTGTCAAACACGAACAGTCCCCGACAACGGCGCCAAAAACGTAGTGCATAAAATTGACTCCGCAATATTCGGACAGATAGACTGGCAAGTGCACCGGGTCGTCTAAGTAATACCTCAGGTGAATGAGGGTCGATCCCACGGAGATTATTGGTTTGAACAAGCAATGGCTATCTTATTGATCTTAGTTAGGCGGATAGAAAATATATTTGTTGTGGAAAAACGCATAAAAACAGAATAAAGATAGAATTACTTAATTGGTGTGAAATCAATAATAAAGGAATGGTTGAGGCTTCGGAGATGCTTCCTCCTTCTGGATCAACTTTTCTCACTGTCTACTTTAACTTCTGATGATTCAATCCATGGCAGGCTATAAGTGATTAATGCCAGGTCAGTGGTCATTAATCTCCTCTGCTTCAGATCAAACGCCAGGTCAGTGGTCATCCAATCTGAATGGCGGTGAAGCTTCTACAGTCTATTCCCTTGGTGATCCTACTCAAAGCGCCACAGACAAGGTCGAATCTTCAAGATCAAAGAATACTGCCCCATTGATTCAAGCCTATACCACAAAGGCCCTAATCGCCCCGTACCTCGGCTGAACTGATGTCTCCAAGTCCCCAACGAAGTCATGGATTAGCCGTCTAGGAGATATATAATCAAGCTTGTGGTTCAGTACTATCCCTTCTAGGACTCACAAAAACCCATGTAGAATAGGGATGACGGTCAAGTTACACTCCCAATTCATTAGGATGAAGAACGAAGATATATCTTAGATTGGAATCAAGCATAGATTGAAATAGAAAAATGATATTATTAATCCATAAGAATCAGCAGAGCTCCTAACCTTAACCTTGGAGGTTTGTGACTCATAGCTTACAGAAAGTAGTCATGTATTCAAAAATATGGCATAAAGGTCCTGAACAAGGGTGATCCTTGTTCTATATATATTAATCTAATAATTAAGAAGTACAAAAGTATGATAGACTAGATTAGAGGTGCGAAATCCATCCTTGGGCCCACTTGAGTTGAGTATTTGGGCTGAGCTTGGGGTGAAACCATGAGTGGTACACCCTCTGAGGTGTTGGACGCTAGCTTTGGACTTCTTTGGGTGTTAGACGCCAGTTGCTCCCTTTTGGGTGTCCGACGAGGGGAATAGGGCTGGGAGCTGGCGTTGAACGCCAGTTTTGGGCCTTCATTTCCAAAGCAAAGTATGGACTACTATATATTTGTTGGAAAGCCTGGATGTTAGCTTTCCATAGCCATTGAGAGCACGCAATTTGGACTTCTGTAACTTCAGAAATGCTCCTTCGAGTGCATGAAGGTCAGAATCTGACAGCATGTGCAGTCCTTTCTCTATCTCTGAATCAGACTTTTCCAAAGCTTCTCAATTTCAGCCAGAATTTATTTTAAGTCATCATAAAACACAAAAACTCAAAGTAGAATCCAAAAATGTGAATTTTTCACTAAAATCTATGAAAATATAGTAAAACTTAAACAAAACAAAATAAAAACTATATGAAAATGATGCCAAAAAGCGTATAAAATATCTGCTCATCAACGTGATACCTCAGGCATTCTATAGGATACCTAACAAGTCCTTTACCTCTGCGAGACTGGCTTTCCCTCACTTCATCTACCGCCTTTGTGTAGTAGCTAGAACCCACAATGATGGATATACCCTGATCAACATTGATAGACCGATCACCAGAAGAGGTATGGAGCATGTTCATGCTAGAGAGCTTGGGTAAGGACCACAGCAGGACTAAGGGTGGCAGGAGTACCCGAACCCGCGGGTACCCGACCCTACCCGCTCAGGACGGGTATATATATATATATATGTTTTTATGAGATTAGGGTTTGCCTCCAGTTCACCAACCATCAGTTGCCAAGTCCCCAAATCCCTAGTTGGTCATCTTCTTCCACAGAGGCATAGAACCAAAGCTCTTTGCTCCTCAGCTCAGCCTCTCATCCCCTCCTCGCCATTGTGCTGTCGCTCCGCATTTCCTTGCCGTCGTCGAAATTCTAGGGCGTCACCACTTAGTCCCACTGCTCCTTTTGGCATTGTTTTTAGGTAGTTTTTAGTAGGATCTAGCTACTTTTTAGTATATTTTTATTAGTTTTTAAGAAAAATTCACATTTTTGGACTTTACAATGAGTTTGTGTGTTTTACTGTGATTTCAGGTGTTTTTTGGCTGAAATTGAGGGACCTGAGCAAAAATCTGATTCAGAGGCTGAAAAAGGACTGTAGATGCTATTGGATTCTGACCTCCCTGCACTCAAAATAGATTTTCTAGAGCTATAAAAGCCTAATTGGCTCGCTCTCAATTGCATTGAAAAGTAGACATCCTAAGCTTTCCATCAATATATAATAGTCCATACTTTTTTCGAGTTTTGCCGACGTAAACTGGCGTTCAAACGCCAACTTCTTGCCCTATTTTGGCGTTAAACGCCAGAAACAGGATAAAAGCTGGAGTTAAACACCCAAACTGGTATAAAAGCTGGTGTTTAACTCCAAGAAAAGTCTCTACACATGAGAGCTTCAATGCTCAGCCCAAGCACACACCAAGTGGGCCCCGGAAGTGGATTTCTGCACTGTCTACTTATTTTTGTAAACCCTAGTAACTAGTTTAGTATAAATATGACTTTTTACTATTGTACTGATATATTTAGATCATTTTTGAGACTATCTTTGGATCATCTTTTGATCTTTTGATCACTTTTGGGAGACTGGCCATTCGGACATGCCTAGACCTTGTTCTTATGTATTTTCAATGGTGGAGTTTCTACACACTATAGATTAAGGTGTGGAGCTCTGCTGTTCCTTGAGTATTAATGCAAAGTACAATTGTTCTTCTATTCAATTCAAGCGTATTCTTATTCCAAGATATTCATTCGCACACAAGAACATGATGAATGTGATGATCAAGTGACACTTATCACCATTCTCACTTATGAACGCGTGCCTGACAAACACTTCCGTTCTACATGAAAACAAGCATGAATGCATATCTCTTGGGTCCCTAATCAACGATTCACATCATTTTCCTTCTGACACTGGGGCATCTGAATCTGAGATTAGAATTTTCGTGGTATAGGCTAGAATCAATTGGCAGCATTCCTGAGATCCAAAAAGTCTAAACCTTGTCTGTGGTATTCCGAGTAGGATCTAGGAAGGCATGACTGTGACACGCTTCAAACTCGCGACTGTAGGGTGCAGTGACAGTGTGCAAAAGGATAATTGGATCTTATTTCGACATGATCGAGAACTGACAGCTGATTAGCCATGCGGTAGCTGTGCTTGGTATTTTTCATCTGAGACGAAAAATCTGATAGTTGATTAGTCGTACAGAAACCGTAGAGGACCATTTTCATTGAGAGGACAGGAGGTAGCCATTGACAATGGTGATCCCCAACATACAGCTTGCCGTAGAAAGGAGTATGAATGATTGAATGAAGACAGTAGAAAAGCAGAGATTCAGAAGGAACAACGCATCTCCATACGCTTATCTGAAATTCCCATCAATGAATTACATAAGTATCTCTATCTTTATTTTATGTTTATTTATCTTTTAGTTATCAAAGCTTCATAACCATTTGAATCCGCCTGACTGAGATTTACAAGATGACCATAGCTTGCTTCAAGCCGACAATCTTCGTGGGATCGACCCTTACTTACGTAAGGTATTACTTGGATGACCCAGTGCACTTGCGAGTCAGCTGCACGGAGTTGTGAAAAGTGTGAATCACGATTTCGTGTACCACCCTCGCTGCTTAGCTTTCACAGCTCCGTAAGTTCCTCTCTCTCTCTCTCGCTCTCTCGTGCTCCCTGTCTCTCCATCATTGTGAGATCTAAGTTCTTCTCTTGTTCTTCCAAAGATTCATCGCTTGGTCACCGTCGCTGTGAGCTTGACCATCACTGTTGCATGTTAGCCTGTCACCGACTCACCAGAGCCTTTTTTCTCTATCTCTAACTGCCGATAAGTCTTTGAGCACCTCTGTCTATGCAGATTTTCTATCCACAAGCATGCTCTACCAAATTTTAAAAATTAAAGTTGTTTTGATTGATAAGAAGTGCATATTTAGTTTTGATAACAATCTAATTATGGAGAGAATTGGGCATTTGAAATTTCTCCTGGAGAATAAATATAAAGTCCCCCATATGATAAATTCTTTAAACAGAATTGAACAATATTCAAGATTACTGAGCTATAGATAATGATTATTTGAATAAAAAATTCTATTACAGAACTTTGGGCCAAAATCGATTTTCACATTGTTAACTCGTTACTTGCAATAAATGGTCTAGAGAGATAAAACTTGCTAGCAGTAAAGGTGTTAACAGTTATATGCTAAAAAGGAAGAAGGCCGTTAGAGAACTAAGTCTCAAATCTAATATGACTGAACTTGAACATTTTCTATATCCTATAAGATGGCAGATTACTCTATACATCTCCTGCCGTTATTAGATCATAACTGTATTATCTAAAACCACACTCAAAATTTCATGCAATAAGATAAGGCATGTAGTTGTTCATGGCAAATTTATAAACTGATAGATAGATAGAAGAATTCTTATGCCTCCTTCTCAAAGGTTTTTCTTTGAGACACTTGGTGTGGTTCTTTATAGGGTATCATAAACACTAACTACGCGCCAATGCGATCATTGCTGATAATTTAAATTAAACTTATTTACAAGATATAGTATATGTATGTTAGCTCATGCTTTAAGCCCGAAGAGCTCTGGCAGTTTTACATGAGATGTGAAGGAGATGGAAAATAATAAATTGGTCATCACCTAATAACAGTGCCTTTCAAATCTTCATTGTTTTGCATAAACCATAAATTCTGCTATTTTTTTTCTATTTTATAGTGTAATGTTAACTATTAGAATTAGTAATGTGCATCAGCTTATTATATTAGGAACAAAGGAATATTAATAAATCAGTAGATGAATTTATTATTTTGTTAATTTTGCATAGTACCAATTAATTTGTTAATTGTTATATCTTTTGATTTTCAGGTTTAAATTTTGATTTGCAAACTTTTAATGATGATGAAGATGTTGAAAGTGATCAAGAATAAGGGTTGAAGATTCCTTTATATCTAATATTGTAATTTCTTTATTATGGTGTTAAATTTGAAGAGATCTAACACTTTTTTTATTTCAAGTTATTTGAGCTAATGACATTGTATGAATTTTTATGTTTGTATTTTAATTTATCTATGAATTTTAAATTTTTGTCTTAATTTAGATATGAATACGTAAAAACTAAAATATTTAATTTTTATAGGGGCGGGTAGGGGTGGGGTGGGTACCCGCAGGGGTGGGTTCGGGTACTGCAATTTA
>NC_029775.3:60304307-60316282 GCF_000817695.3 Arachis duranensis | reverse complement strand
ACAGCTGGGCGGGGTCGGGTAGGGTAAAAACCCGCCTCTACTCACCCCACTGCCACCCCTAAACAGGACCCAGTTCCTCCACCTCCTCAACAGTAGGAGCAGCAGCCTAAGATGCCTCAGGGATATTACTTCCCTCCCCGTGGCTACGAGGATTAGTTGACTACATCCATTGGGGAGCTTACATCGTCTGTAGATCAGCTGAGGATTGACCATCAGGATCACTCTGCCCTCCTCCACCAACTGGTAGAGGAGCAACAGAGGCAAAGGCGTGAGTTGGAGGAGTTGAGACGCCAGAGAGGATTCCCCAGAGGGAGCAACAGCCACCATGACTGAGGTGGTTGAGTTTCATTCTCCCTTCCCTTATCTTACTTTGTTTTTTTTTCAGTACTCCATTCTATTTTCTATTTTCTATCCTAAGTTTGCATGATCACGAGTAGAATTTCCTTGTTGTCTAGTTTAGTTATTTATTTTAGTATTTTATGTTTATTTTAAAAAGATGTCTCATGTATTATATATATATATATATATTGAGTTGTTCTAGTTACTTTGATGTGGTGGCATTATCTCTATTTCTGAAAGTATGAATTACTGTGCATATTTGATATTGGAGGACTGAACGTTAGAAGAGACTGAATCACTAAGAGATTAGGGTTTAGTCATTTACAGTTTGCCGTGAAATGAATCATGTGTTGTTAAAATTGTTGGTAAGAACTTTTAATCCGAAAAAGTAAACATTTTCGAAACCTTAATTATTTTCTCTCACTGTTTTTACACCAAACCTTTTATTTGCTTTCTTTATTCTCTTGTTTATTGTTTTATGCAAATTACACCATCAAACAACCTTTTCTGTTTACCTAACTAAGCCAATTGGATAACCATCATTGCTTAGTCTAACCATACTCATGGGATTGACCCTCACTCACGTGGGGTATTACCTGGATGACCCGATGCACTTGTCGGTTAAGTTGTGCGAGTTCACAATTCGTGCACCACCAGCCCATCATCGAGTTCATCAAGCTAGAGCTAGTATATCTGGTGGACTAGATGGGACTTCCACTGGTGCAAGTGATAGAGTACAATCTAATCGTGGGGGATAGAGATGACAGGACTAGGTTCACTAGAGGCACATTTACTATTGGGTCCAACTCTCAACTATTCTAGGATGTCAGTGCTCAGATCTTCACAGATGTTGCTACTACTACCACGATCTTGGACTTTGACGATCATATAGGCAGTTTGCAGATCTACGCAGAGTTCATAGTTTTATGCAAAGTTTGCGGCCATGCTATAGGATGATGATGGTTAGCATTATAGGTCACAAATGCTAGAGGTGCAGTCACAGATTTCGGAGTTTGAGCCATAAGTCCCAGAGTTTCAGCTATAGTTTATGGTGGATCTTAAGAAGCTTGCAGGTGGTCCATATGATAGGTGGTTCACCATGGGAGGGACACCCCATCTGCATTTGGCGTTGCCATCTTATAGTATTCCATTCTATTTTCCCAATAACACATAGCAGGATTCTCAGTACTCATAATATCAAACCAATAATCAAATTCTTTCTCGGTCTTTGCATATGCAGCATTCACAAGTATCCTCTTTGCGTCCTGACCCTTGAAACTCGGAAACAAATTTGCTACAACATGACAAATGTAGAATGCTTGATAAGAACAAGGAGGTAGCCAACCATTATCAGGGGCCTCAAAAGCAGCCTTGATTCTATTATGGCTGTTAGAGATCACAAGAATACCCTCTTGTAGAGTCACATGTTGTCCTAGGTTGGTCAAGAAGAAAGAACATAACTCCGCATTTTTCCTTTCCACAAGTGCAAATGCAATGGAAAAGATATTCGAGTTTCCATCTTGCGCGATAGCCAGAAGCAAAGTGCCTACACACTTGCCATACAAATGAGTACCATTGATGCTCACTAGTGACCAGCAATGTTGAAAGGCCTCAATACAAGGAGAGAATGTCCACAAAAGACTATGAAAGTACAATGTGGATTCATTAACCTGATCACCAACTCTAATTGTAGAAGTCTTTAACACTGCAACGGTTTCAACAATGGTGGACTGCACACCAAGAATTCAATTTGGCAACTTGCTGTACTCTTCCCAATCTCCATAGATCTGTGTTATGGACTTCTGCTTTACCAGCCAAACCTCCCTGTAGGTAGGTCTAAAACCATAGGTTGCTTCTGTAGCTTGTTCAAACACCTTTATCGTAACCGCAATATCGACTCTAACCCATAGAAAGATCCTCGCACAAATGACGTGATGATTAAGCTACTAATGAATCATTGGAAATCAATGTAGCCAAGCAAGTGTGTGGTCCATTATACCTTCTAACCTCCCAAGTACCCTTTTAATGTCGAAGTGTGATGCGAATTAACCAAGTGTAACCTTTACCAAACTCCTTGCATTTCCTATGGTACTTAAGATGATCTGATTCCAATACCCTGTACTCAACTCTACGAAGGATGTTATAACTCTTTACACTTAACATATGTTCCTCTTTATTTTGGAAAGATTGCCCAACTGAAATTTTGTAAGAGCAGTTCTATCATGCAATTATTGACCCCCAAAGGTGGCATTTATGTCCAGCATTGCCCCATAGATTCTAAGTTCACGGTTGAGAAATGTGGAGAATGTTGCTGTGTGTCAGAACTTGATGGGCCATATCGTGTTGTAGGTGGATTGCTCCTTGTATCCTCATCATTATCCCCAACTATGTCGACAAACTCTTCATCTGAATTATCCTCTCGTATTGCAATTTTAACTCGATCCGGTTCACCATCACCTACAGAATCAGGAATCATACGAGGGGAACTAGCCATCCCAACTGCAAAAGATGGAGATGCAACCAATGGACAAGCTAGTGCAACCACGTGCATCAAACTAGAAGAACCCATCAAGGCAGTCGATTGAGGATTTGGAGCTGATGCCCAGAACTATTGAGACCATCCTCCAACTTTGCAAATAACTCGTGTGTTCTCAATTTCGAAAAATTTTTCTGTCAATAAAATAGAACCTGTAGATCTTTGTTGGACCCTATCATAAATGTATCATACTTCACACCACTTGAGACAACTACAATAGGGATATTGTAAAATAACTTCTCAGGCACTTGGTCCCACATACCCCAAGCTTCTACAATGTACTAGTTTTTAAATCTGATAAGGTACTCGACAATCAGATAAAGATACTCAGAGGTTCCCTATTAGTAAATTTCACACCCTCTGTTTTGCTTTTATGAATTTTCCCAAAACAATGCACTAGTGCCAAGAAACACTCCTCACTAGCCATTGTGAGAATAACACTCTCCTTTACAATTATTTTCAATTGGTTTATATAGAGCCTCCAATTATTCATAATCTGAGCCATTCCTTCATATAGGATGCAGCGGTTTAAGGTAGTCAATTTAGTCATAATTCGCGGTAGGGTACATCGGATTATGCTTGTGTGTCGTTTGAGTGTAATTCGCGGTAGTAGGTAGGCTATCGCAGTTTACATAGAATATATTTAGCATACAAATGTAACATATTTTAAAAATTTGTATTTACATAAGTTTGATCTTTAAATATTTTATTTATATAAATTATTGATAAGAGAATTTATGCCGGTCTAGAACTTTTCAATAAAAATGAATCTCTTCGTTGCAAGCGTAGTCTAGACCAACAATGGATTCTCTATCAAAGTTTAATTTTGGTTTTCACCAGTTCAACCCAATAAAAATAACCGAGCGTATTACTCCTGGGTTATTCTCCTTAAGAATTACAATCGAGTTCTCAATTATTGGTTATGAGATTTATGGGGTGGGTTGATAAAAGGGCAAGGTAAATAAAGCAACTAAAGATAATAATTACTAAAGAGGCATTCATGGCAAGGATTGAGAGTCAAGGTTTTCTATCCTAGTCATTAATCACAACATAATAATTACCAAGAGTTAAGCCTATTACGTTATCTTCGTATCAGAAAAAAAAGTCAAATATTCTTAGTTAACCCAAATCCATAAGTAATGTCAATGGAAATAAGATTAACTAACAACTCTAGATCACCAATCCAAATTGGATATTAATGACTCAAGATTACCAAGCTTCTCTTTCCAAGCCAAGAATGCTTAAAATCTACTCTAAAACCCAACCAAGCATTTTATTAAACACTTGTATGGCATAAAAGAAAAGCATGATAAAATTGCAATAATAATAAAATCTACTACTACCAAATGCAAGAAAATAACAATAACAACTCAATTAAACAATAAGAAACATAAAAAAGAGATCAATTACATTAAAGAAAGTGAAAATTAACAAGAGTTCATAAACATAAAAGTGACATAAAGAAGGAAATAACCAAAAGAACTAAGAGACAAAGATGTAAGAACAAGAAATTGCAAGAAAAACTATATTAAAGCAAGAGCAAAACCTAAATCTAAGATGAAATTAACCTAAATCTACCCTAATTCTAGAGAGAAGAGGGAGCTTCTCTCTCTAGAAAACTACCCTAAAGCATATTTCTAACCTAACCTAATTGCTCGCCCCTTGTTCCATCTTGAATTCTGCCTCAAAGACTTTAGAATTGAGTTGGATTTGGGCCTCCATGAGCTCAAAAATCACTCCCTACATGTTCCTTTAATGAGGTCACGTGACAAGTGTCACGCATACACGGGATGTCACACGTACGCATGGCCTGGTGAATTCCTTCCTCACGCGTACGCGTGAGGCACACATACGCGTGGCATTGCATTCATCAAATCCTTATTTCTTCATGAATTTTCCATTTTGCATGCTTTTTCTTCACTTCCTTGATCCAATCCTTGCCTCCTAAGCGTGAAATCACTAACAAACACATGAAGACATCTAGTGGAATCAAAGTGAATTAAATTTAGCAAATTAAGGGCCTAAAAATCATGTTTTCACTCTTAAGCACAATTTAGGAGAATTTCACAAAACCTTGCTATTTCATTGAATAAATGTAGGATAAGTTGATAAAATTCACTAAATTTAACACAAGATAAACCACAAAATTGGAATTTATCAATTGTCCTTATAAATTCATTATTTCATTTTAATTAGTATAGTATAGAATTTAGCTAATAAGGATTATACAGTTAAGGTGTTAAATCTAAAAAATTTGTATGTGTTGAACAAAAAACTTAAGGTTCTAAAACATTATATACAAAAGTAAAGTTATTAAAACTTTTCAGTATATATGGTCTTAATGTTAAAATGTGTTGATATTTGATAACAAAATCCTATATTTTATATACAAATAATTTACTGTCAATATGGTAAACCAGCAATATCTCTAGCGTACCTAACATCTATGTTATTTTGTTGGAGTTAAACTCCATTTTAGTCTTTGAAATTGGCAAATTATACTGATTTGGTTTCTGACTTTTCAATTATATTTGGTCCCTAAAATTTAAAAAAGTGCACTAATATAGTCTTTTGTATATCTTCCGTTGCTGGAACTCAACACCATTAGTGACGTAGCTCAAGCCTGGTCATGCTAGACATATTAAAACGATGTCGTATGCGTTTTGGCGCTAAAGAAGGCAATAAATGACGTCGTTTGAAGGTTTAAATATGGGAGACTAAATTGTAGCAATTGAGAAGTCAGAGACCAAATCAATATAATTCACTAATCTCAGAGACTAAAGTAAAGATTAACTCTTTTATTGGGCTTTACAATAGATTTATGGTGATCTAGAGCGAAACAAAGTTTATTTTGTCTAAAAAATTGATCTCTAGAGTTATTATTCAAGAGAACAAGTTAAAACTACACTATTATTATTACTATGGACAACAATATTTATGACTCCTACAATTTTTTTCACTATATATCTTATGCCAACAAATTAAAGATTAATTTGTCATAAATTTAAAAATTTATTTAAGAATTTATTGTTGAACAATAAATTATGATATACATAAGACAAAATTTAAATTCACAATACTTATTTAAGGAAACAAATAAATTATTTGTCCAATATAAATTAGTTATAATTTTTTTAAGGTTAAGTACGATTTTGGTCCCTAAGATATAAGCCGAAAATTTTTTCGTCTTCGACTTTTTTTTACATACAAAATCATCCCTAAGGTTTAAAACTAAGTTTTAAAATCGTCATTTTTACTTAAATCTTAAAATTTTAGACCAAATTACCTATAACAAAAAAAATTATAAAATAAAAAAAAAGAAAAAAGAGAGTATTTCTACTCTTATAAATGGGAAAGTGAAGAAAAAGAAGGGGAAAGGAAAGAAGAAGAAAAAGTTGTCTACGATCCACCTTTAACTCTGCTTCCGCCGCCAGCCCAATAAAGACATGGATATAAAATATTTGTGTTTATGTATTGTGTTTGACAAAAATAAGGAACAAGACACACATATCTAAAAAGAATTGAATTATCCTTCATTCAACTACAAGTTTTACCACCATCACTGTACACCCATTATCCTAAACACTGCATGTCATCACCATTAAATTTTTATTTCTTTTTATATTTTTTATATCATCTTAAATTATCATTTAAATATTAAATATATGATTTTCTTGAAAAAATAGAAAACTAAAACTCAGAATTTATCAAAGATTAATCAAAATTTAAATAAACAAAAAAATTAATGTGCATTTTTTTTTGAAGAAAATAGAAAGATAAGTTTGGTTGTAGAATCTAAAAGAGAAAGAGGAAAAAGAAAGGTTTGGGGAGGTAAGAGGTCAAATTTTAAAAATTGAATAACAGTAAAAGAGTAAAAAATTAATGTCTTACAAGTTGTGTCTTAATGTCTCACCAAATTGGAGGTACACAAATTTAGTGTCTCCATGTTCATCCGTGTCCTCCTGTGTTCTTCAAAAATCTGTGTCTCACCAAACCAAACAGCAGACATGTGTCACCGTGTCTATGCCTTAATAAGACATGAACATCAACCAAACACTACTTAAGCTAAGGACGGATTTAAAATCAAGTTAAATCTTAGGGATGATTTTGTATGCGAAAAAATGTTGAGGACGAAAATTTTTTTTGGCTTATATAGAAACCAAAATCGTACTTAACTCCCCCCTCGTCCCATTTTTTTTTTATTAAGCAATGGTGCTTATCAAATAACATTTTTTTTGAGAAATTCTTAGAGGCCAATAATTTTTAGTATTTTTAGCCATTTTTTGACCAACACAAGCATTAAATTATCATTTTACTAATTTATGCGTATAAATTTTAAAAAACGTAGATATAAATTATATTAAGGGCAAAAAACATAAACAAGCCAAGGAGAGAAGAATATGACACAAATAAGCCAAAGCAAAATCTGATTCATCAATCAACCAAAGCATATTTCTATGTAGTTCGAACCAATTTGGTTCGAACTCAGTTTCCATGTAATTCGAACCAATTAGGTTCGAATTACAGCTTGCAAAACGTTTGCCAAATAATTCGAACCAATAAGGTTCGAACTCCAACCATATAATTCGAACCAATTAGGTTCGAATTAGAGTGAAGAAATAGCCAGCAAGTAATTCGAACTAAGATTGTTCGAATTACTAAGAATTCGTTCCACACAGCAATTTAAGTTACGAACATAGTTTTTGCATCATGGTTTAATAAAACTCGCACAGTTATTTATTCCGGTGTGCATTAGACATACATTTCGTTTAAAACTGCGGAGAAAGAACATATTCATTAACTAAAATCCCATTCAAAGTACATCACACTGACATTAACAAATTCTATCAGTCACCAACTACAAGTAAGAAAACCGATAATAGTGGAATGTAAACGTGAAATTGAAACAACAAAAGTACCAAATCCACCAAAACACCTATTCATGCCCCCGTGTATGCTCTGCTCCTCCGAGCTGTGGGCAACTCCGACGTGTGTAACCCGGCTGCCGACAAAGCCCACATCTCTTTGGCCGGTTTGGATCTACCTAGGACGATCATCTCTCGCACGCCTCTTATTGGGGTTAGGGATGACAGTCGGCCCATCATATGGTGGCCAGAAACCCTCCAGAATGGGAGGTGTGAAACCCATCTGATAAACACTGAAGACCGAACTAAGACGATACACCTGGTGGACGTAAGGCTCCCATGTAAGCCGTGAGTAGGCACAGCATGCCAGTGTGTGGGGACACGGAAATGAAGTGCCTGGAAGTATCCGCAGTCACATGTCTGATATGCAAGCGAGACTCTGTAGCTACCTAGTGAGAAAGAACCAGTCGGAGTTGTCTCTGCAACGGTGAACTCGGAGTTATCTCTGTCGTACACAGTAACCGTGAAGCACCTAGCCATCTTCAAGTTGGCCTCTATACACTTCACCAAGTGCTGACTAAATTGTTGTCCGGTTCCCATCTGCGCCTCAGCCTCTCTCCCTTTGCGAACAAATAATCCGGCCAACCTTCCGTATGTTGCCTTCACTAGCGAACACACAGGAAGGTTTCGTACACCCTTGAGGATCGAGTTCACACACTCAGATATATTCGTCGTCATGTGTCTGAATCTACGCCCCTCATCACAATGCTGTGTCCACAATGAATACTCAATCCGGTTCGCCCAGTCACACATCGCCGGGTCTTCGGACCTAAGAATATCAAACCAGTAATAGAACTCGACCTCGGTCTTAGCGTATGCCGCATTCACAAGTAGCCTCCTTGCGTCTTTGCCCTTGAAGGTGAGGGCGAAATTTGCCGCAACATGTCGAATGCAGAATGCCCGGTATGCAGACGGAGGTAACCAGCCTTCGTCAGAAGCATCAACTGTGGCCTTGATGCCGTTATGCCTGTCCGAGATAACTAGCAGACCCGGCTGTGGTGTCACATGCTCACGCAGGTGGGAGAGAAAGAAGGACCATGACTCAGCATTCTCACCCTCGACTAATGCGAATGCAACAGGGAGTATGTTGGAGTTCCCGTCCTGTGCAATCGCGACAAGCAACGTTCCCCCATACTTGCCATACAGATGGGTCCCGTCAATACTAATTAGGGGCTTGCAATGATGGAATGCCTCGATACATGGTGGAAACGTCCAGAATACTCTGTGAAAATAAGCTCGAGACTCGTCCAACTGTCCACCGACACGAACAGGGCTCGTCTTTAGGACTGCAACAGTACCAGCCATCGTCAACTGGACTCCTAACACCCATCTTGGGAGCTCGTTGTACGACTCATCCCAGTCACCATAGATGAGGGCAACAGCCTTCTGCTTTGCCAACCAGACCCTCCTGTAAGTCAGCCTAAACCCAAAGTGTGTGGCGGCGGTGGCATTTAGGAGCACCTTGATGCTGACGGATGCATCAGCCCTAACCATTGGCATAATGAATGCCGATATCACATGGTAATCCAAACTCCTGTAGTCACTAGAAATCGAGGTGGCGAGACAAGTATGCGGTCCGTTGTAACGTTTGACCTCCCAAACTCCCTTTCGCTGTCGGAGACTAAGCCGAATCAACAATGTGCAACCATTGCCAAACTCAGAACACTTGCCCACATACCGGCGATAGTCAGACTCCACGACCTTGTACTGTACCCCTCGACGGATGCTGTAAGTCTTGACACCTAAGAGGGCCACTTCTTTATCCAGAAATTGCTGACTGATGAGCGGATATTTTATACGCTTTTTGGGGGTAATTTCATGTAGATTTTAGTATGTTTTAATTAGTTTTTAATAGAATTTTATTAGTTTTTAGGCAAAAATCATATTTTTGGACTTTACTATGAGTTTGTGTATTTTTCTGTGATTTCAGGTATTTTCTGACTGAAATTGAGGGAGCTGAGTAAAAATTTGAGTTAGGCTGAAAAAGGATTGCTGATGTTGTTGGATCCTGACCTCCCTGCACTCGGAATGAATTTTTTGGAGCTACAGAAGTCCAATTAACGCGCTCTTAATTGGGATGGAAAGTAGAGATCCAGGGCTTTCCAACAATATATAATAGTTCATACTTTGCGCAAAGATAGACGACATAAACTGGCGTTCAACGCCAGTTCCATGTTGCAGTCTAGCGTCCAGCGCCAGAAACAGGTTACAAGTTGGAGTTCAATGCCCAAAACACGTTACAACCTGGCGTTCAACTCCAGAAACAGCCCAAGCATGTGAGAGACTTAAGTCTCAGCCCCAGCACACACCAAGTGGGCCCCAGAAGTGGATTTCTGTACCAATTATCTTAGTTTACTCATTTTCTGTAAACCTAGGTTACTAGTTTACTATTTAAACAACTTTTAGAGACTTATTTTGTACCTCATGACATTTTCAGATCTGAATACATACTCTTTGATGGCATGAGTCTCTAAACTCCATTGTTGGGGATGAGGAGCTCTGCAGCGTCTCGATGAATTAATGCAATTACTTATATTTTTCCATTCACATATGCGTGTTCCTATCTAAGATGTTCATTCGCACTTAATTATGGAGAAGATGATGATCCGTGACAGTCATCACCTTCCTCATCTCATGAACGTGTGTCTGACAACCACCTCCGTTCTACATCAGATTGAATGAATTTCTCTTAGATTCCTTAATCAGAATCTTCGTGGTATAACCCGGATTGATGGCGGCATTCATGAGAATCCGGAAAGTCTAACCTTGTCTGTGGTATTCCGAGTAGGATTCCGGGATTGAATGACTGTGACAAGCTTCAAACTCCTGAAGGCTGGGCGTTAGTGACAGACACAAAAGAATCATTGGATTCTATTCCAACCTAATTGAGAACCGACAGATGATTAGTCGTGCTGTGACAGAGCATCTGGACCATTTTCACTGAGAGGATGGGAAGCAGCCATTAACAACGGTGACACCCTACATAGAGCTTGCCATGGAAGGAACTTTGCAATTATGTTATTGAGTTGAATATTATATTACAGGGATTCAGAGGACAAAGCATCTCCAAAACCCCAACATATTCTCCATTACTGCATTACAAGTAATTAATTCACGTTCTTTTATTTTTCTAATAATTCAAACTGATAATTTTAATTGAAATCCTGACTAAGAATAATAAATTAAACATAGCTTGCTTCAAATCAATAATCTCCGTGGGATTGACCCTTACTCACGTAAGGTATTACTTGGACGACTCAGTGCACTTGCTGGTTAGTTGTGCGGATTGCAAAAGTGTGATTGCAATTTTGTGCACCAAGTTTTTGGCGCCGTTGCCGGGGATTGTTCGAGTTTGAACAACTAAAGGTTTATTTTATTGCTTAGATTAGGAATAATTTATTTTTGTTGCTATAGAGTTATTAAATTCTGAGTCCTTTATTCCCTTTTCAAAAAAAATATTTTCCTTTATCACAATTTTAATTTTTCGTGAGTTTAGTGTTTTGTTCTAAGTTTGGTGTCAATTGCATATTTTATATTTTCCCTTTAAATTTTTGAATTTGTGCTCTTTGAGCTTCAAGTTGTTCTTGTTGATTTTTCTTGTTGATCTTTAATTTTTCTTGTTCTGTGTCTTTTCTTGTTTCACTTGTGTTTTTCCAAAACATTAGTCTTCCAAAAGAAATATACCTATTCAGAACAAGTGTTACATTTACTGCCCAATTGGCTAGAGCGTTGGTCTATGTTCTTGGCAATTGGGCATCTTCGTTGTAAAATCTTTTTTCAAAAATAATTTTTCTTGATTTAATCTTGTGCCAAACTTTAAGTTTGGTGTTTTCTTGTTAATTTTAATATAATTTTCGAAAATTACTTTGATTTTCTAAAATTTTTAAGTTTGGTGTTCCGTTGTCCCTCCAAAATTTTCGAAAACAAGGAGCATTAGATCCAAAAATTTTAAGTCTTGTGTCTTTTATGTGTTTTCCTCCTTCATCATAAAATTCAAAATTCAAAAAAAAATATCTTTTCTAACTATTTTTAAGCTACTTTTTCGAAATTTTTTATAAAAATTCAGATTTCAATTTTATTTTTTTTTCAAATCTTATCCTCCTAAGATATTTTTTTTTAAAAAAAATAAATAAATAAATAAAAATATTTTTAATATATATATATTATTATCTTTT
>NC_029775.3:60297306-60303895 GCF_000817695.3 Arachis duranensis | reverse complement strand
ATTGATACAGTTGCCAGAAATCAGCATCTGTATCTGAACAGTGAATCTTCCATGAAAGAAGAAGCTAAAACAGTAACTGCAGAACTCAGTCCGGTGGATCAGGCTAATGAATTTAATCAGCAATTAGACTTTCTAACTCAGCAGCTAGCCGAATTCAAGGAAATGTTACAGGAAACAAGAATGGCTAACAGGAACATGGAAGTGCAATTAAAACAGACAGAAAAGTAACTGTCAAGACAAATAGCAGATGAATGCCAAGCAGTTCAATTAAGAAGTGGGAGAACATTAAATACCTCACTTCAAAGCAGCAAGAAGACAGGAAATGAACAAATAGCTGCTCAAAATCCCTCTGAGGACAGGCAGAGCCCAGAAAGGGATAAAGCTGGCGCTGAACGCCCAAACCATGCTCATTCCTGGCGTTCAACGCCAGAAACAAGCATGGATCTGGCGTTGAACGCCCAAAAGGAACATGGTTCTGGAGTTCAAACGCCAGTGACAAGCAAGGAGGTGGCGTTTAACGCCACCCCAGCTTCCACCCCTGGTATTCAAACGCCAGTGGGTGATCAGTCACATACAAGTGCTGCTAACAACCCTTCTAAAAAGGCTTCCCAACCCACTTCTGTAGGTAATAAACCTGTAGCAACTAAGGTTGAGGAATATAAAGCCAAAATGCCTTATCCTCAGAAACTCTGCCAAGCGGAACAGGATAAGCAATTTGCCCGCTTTGCAGACTATCTCAGGACTCTTGAAATAAAGATTCCGTTTGTAGAGGCACTTGAGCAAATACCCTCTTATGCCAAGTTCATGAAAGAGATCTTAAGTCATAAGAAGGATTGGAGGGAAACTGAGAAAGTTTACCTCACTGAAGAATGCAGTGCAGTCATTCTGAAAAGCTTACCTGAGAAGCTTAAGGATCCGGGAAGCTTTATGATACCATGCACATTAGAAGGTACTTATACCAAGCAAGCTCTATGTGATCTTGGGGCAAGTATTAATCTAATACCTGCAGCTACTATCGAAAAGCTGGGGTTGACTGATGAAATTAAATGATCGGGGAAAAACTTGTCTCTCAACAAATTCCCATTCGGCAAGTGTACCGAATTTGTCGTCAAGTAAAAACTCACAATAGAGTGAGGTTGAATCCCACAGGGATTGACTGATCAAGCAACTTTAATTAGAGGAATGATCTAGTTGGCGAATCCATGAATAGAGTTGATAATTGAAGAAATTAAAATGGCAAGAAAGTAAATGACTGAAAGTAAATGGCAGAATTGTAAATGGGAATGGGGGAATTGCTCATAAAAGTAAATTGCAGAAAATAAAGAGAATGGGTAAGATCAGAAATGGGGAGTTCATTGGACTTAGGAGATGTTGCATTCTCCGGATCAATTTCATTTTCATCTCTTCCTCAATCAATGCACTCATTGATCTCCTTGGCAATCTTAAGTGATTGAATCACAATTTCTTGCAATTCAATCTCTCAAATC
The DNA here is from genome assembly GCF_000817695.3 of Arachis duranensis. Classification (NCBI taxonomy): domain Eukaryota; kingdom Viridiplantae; phylum Streptophyta; class Magnoliopsida; order Fabales; family Fabaceae; genus Arachis; species Arachis duranensis. Next base: position 60,302,408 of record NC_029775.3, on the reverse strand, counting down.
TTGATCAATAGCCAATTCCTTGGTCAATTGCTCATGAGAGATGAAGTGTGGTCACTGATTATACCACATGCACTTCCCAAATCAAATGCTTAGAGGGTTATAGCCACATACCCATCCACACTCAATTTGGTCCAGCATGAGAAAGCATTTCTAGCTAATCTCTTCATTCCTCTTTCAAGGATCCGAAGAGATCCATGTTTTAATAGCTTCTTTTCCAAGATCACTATCCAATTTGATGAAGATCGAAAGCTTTCAAGTAAAATCAAAAGGAAAGATAGAAGAAGAGAATCAATTTCGAGTGCAGGGAGGTCAGATTCCAACAGCATCAGCAGTCCTTTTGTCAGCCTTCTTCAGAGTTTTGCTCAAATCCCTCAATTTCAGTCAGAATTTACCTGAAATCACAGAAAAACACACAAACTCATAGTAAAGTCCAGAAATGTGAATTTAACATAAAAACTAATGAAAACATCCCTAAAAGTAGCTCAAACTTACTAAAAACTATATAAAAACAATGCCAAAAAGCGTATAAATTATCCGCTCATCATTAGCTCTCCATGTCTTGGGCTTCTGGATCTTTGAAGCAGTTCCTTTCTTCAATTGGGCTTGGCTTACTTGCAGAGAGAAAGTGTGAAGTGGGCAGAGAGCTTTAGCTCAAGACATTAGGGGTGTTTAATAGTTAGTGAAAATACAAGTTTGAGAACGTTAGTGACACTTAACATTGTCACTAACGTTGCCATGCTCCCCTTTGTCTCCCGTTAAAGCCCACGTTAACTGGGTTAACGTGGCTTTTAACGTTGCCTTGTTAGCCTTCGAGAACGTTAGTGACACTCAACATTGTCACTAACGTTCAAGTGTGCCCCTTCTTGTTTCACGTTAAAGCTCACGTTAACTAGGTTAACGTGGCTTCTAACGTGGCTTCTGCCATCCTTCGAGAACGTTAGTGACACTCAACATTGTCACTAATGCTCAAGTGTGCCCCTAGGTTTCACGTTAGAGTCCACGTTAACTAGGTTAACGTGGCTTCTAACGTGGCCATTCTTAGCCATCCCAACGTTAGTGACAATGTTGAGTGTCACTAACGTTGGCTCATTCTTCATTCCTCATCGTTAGCTTCCATGTTAACCAAGTTAACGTGAAGGTTAACGTGGCTCTTGGGGGTTGTGTGGTTGCTCCAACGTTAGTGACAATGTTGAGTGTCACTAACGTTGTCGACAACTCTCTATCTCTTACGTTAGCTCCCACGTTAAGCAAGTTAACGTGGGAGTTAACGTGGCTATTTGCACCTTAGGCCAACGTTAGTGACAGTGTTGAGTGTCACTAACATTGGCTTCTCTTCCCCCTTTAACGTTAGAGGCCACGTTAACCTAGTTAACGTGGCTTCTAACGTGGCCATTTATGAGCAATTGCCAACGTTAGTGACAATGTTAAGTGTCACTAAAGTTCTCGAAGGCTAACAAGGCAACGTTAAAAGCCACGTTAACCCAGTTAACGTGGGCCTTAACGTGAGGCAAGGGGGTGCATGGCAATGTTAGTGACAATGTTAAGTGTCACTAAAGTTCTCGAAGGCTAACAAGGCAACGTTAAAAGCCACGTTAACCCAGTTAACGTGGCCTTTAACGTGAGACAAAGGGGAGCATGGCAACGTTAGTGATAATGTTAAGTGTCACTAACGTTCTCGAACTTGTATTTTCACTAACTATTAAACACCCCTAACGTCTTGAGCTAAAGCTCTCGGCCCACTTCACACTTTCTCTCTGCAAGTAAGCCAAGCCCAATTGAAGAAAGGAACTGCTTCAAAGATCCAGAAGCCCAAGACTTGGAGAGCTAACTAGAAGCTGAGAAGATTTGTTATATCCCATGAGACCTTTATTTATTGATCCTTTTGTTGTTATTTCAAGGGCTTATTTGTGTTTTTAGGCTAAGTGTTTTGTAAGGGGGCATCTCTTTAGGATAAGCTTTCAGCCAACACTCCCGAACCAGTTGGTTCAAGGTGCTAGGTGTTGAAGCACCCCTAAGGACTTACTTACTCAAGTCTCTCCCCCATACATACACACTACAGGCATATAGTTTATTTATTTTCTTTCCTTGAGACCTTGGTGTCCAGCACCTCTTTGGGTTACTAAATGCTCTGTGGTGAGGGTTACTCTTGATTGTGGATTTTCAGCTGATAATCCCGGGTTAGTTAACCCAAGTTACCAGGTGATGAAGCACCCCAATGAGCTTATTCATCCAAGTAGATCCCCCACACAGAAGCACCACAGACACATGTCTTAAGGCAAACCATTGGTGCCTAGCCTTATTGCTTACTCTTTTTCTTTTGTTTTTCACTTTCCTTGTTCTTTCCCTTCTTATTAGGATCTTGTTGTTATCTTAGTCTCATGGGTATATCAAAAGTAAAGCATTCAGGATAGATAGTTGTCATCCTAACCTTGTGGTTAAACCAATTTAGCTAACTTATGGCTACCCCCCAAAGATTCATGAATGCACTTCCACATTATGAACTCCTTTCTGGTCTTTTGTAAACATAGATATTCTCTTCTTCATACAAATAGACAAGCTTGCAAGTAAATAAGGGAAAGAAGCAGTGACACTTAAGCCAGAGTTCATGGTCCTGAGCAATAAGAGCATTAAGATGCAGAATTGAAAATGTTCAAACTAACATGGAAGCATGTTCTATTCCATACAAGATCTTCCTTATTTAAAGCATAGAAAAAGAAATGGAGTAACGAAGAAACTCCACCACCTTTTACTTTTGTGGCCGTCCTTGCTCTTTTCCTTGCTGGTCCTCCTTGTGTCCTCTTGCACTTCCTTGCAGCCGAGCCAATCTTGCTTGCTTCCAATCTGCAAGTGCCTTCCTCACTGATTCATGGCTCTCTTCCACCCTTTGTCTCTCTTCTCGTGCTAGTTCATCCCTATAAAGATGAAATAAGAAAAGTAAGAACTACTTTTATAAAAGAAACAAAAATGCTTTAACATCTACAGCTTGAATAATAAAAGAATTTGTTTATTCCTGAATTCCATCAACTGACTAACTGTGTATCTTCAAATGCAGATTGGTGGCACTATAGGGTGACACCAAACTTAGTTTGGAGCACTGTGATGAAAAGTTGTGTTCAAAGCTTTAAGAAGAATGCTTTGAACACCAAACTTGTTCTTCACTATATTCTGCATATAAAAATTTCATACGTGTTTGTCATGTTATGGTTGGCATTCATGAATATTGATTTATTCACTAACTTCTGAAAGCATGTAAAACATGGGTTGCCTCCCATGAAGTGCTTCTTTAGCGTCACTAGCTTGACGTTACCCCCTTATTATGGTGGTTGGTAATGCTTGAAGTTTTCTCCTCTGGCAGTGCACTTGTATCCATTGGTTGTATCAATGATCTCTACATGCTCCAAGGAGAGAACTCTGTTGATGGTGAAGACCTCAGGTAGCTGAGATGGTACAGTAGGGAGATTAGGAGGGATATCTGTGAAGTAGGCTGAGATTACTTTATCCCCTGGAGAGAAATCTTCCGTAGGAATCTTCTTGTTCCGCCACCCCCTTGGTACCTTTTTCTTTGCCCCTGGTGCTGTTTTCTTACTCCTGGTGGCCTACTTCTTTGTTGAGCTTTTGTTAATGTCCTCACAAACTTCTGGTGGCTTAGGTTCCTCCAATTTTTCCTTGACCTGTGGCACTTGCTGCTGGCCTTGTCCATCAGCCCAGTGAATCTCAGGATGAGCTGGTTGTGCTTCAGTGCTTGCTTCTTCCTTTAGTATCTCATGATGATCTTTGCTCGGTTCTTTGTCCTCTTCATCTTTTTCTAGTGAGAGTTCAAAAACACTGAAGCTCAGTTGTTCATCATGGATCCTTAATATTAACTATCCTTTCTCCACATCTATGAGTGCTCTAGCAGTAGCTAGAAATGGTCTCCCCAATATGATTGGGTGCAGGTGACTCTCTTCCATATCCAGGATGACAAAGTCTGTTGGGAGAAAGTATTTTCCAACTTTGAGCAACACGTTTTCCACCATTCCTACTGCTTGCTTTTGAGTCTTGTCAGCCAGCCTTATGACTACATCTGTAGGTAGTATCTCATTGATCTGCAGCCTTTTTACTAGTGATAGGGGTATTAAGTTGATGCTTGCTCTCAAATCACAAAGTGCTCTATCAAAATTTGTTTCCCCTATAGCACAAGGGACATTAAAACTTCCTGGGTCTTTTCTTTTCGCAGGCAATTGTGTTTGAATGAGGGTGCTGCAATCCTTGTTCATCACTATAGTCTGGCCCCCCTTGAGTGAGCTCTTCTTGGGAAGTAGTTCCTTCATATACTTGATGAATGCTGGCATTTGCTGAATGACCTTGATGAATGGTATGTTCACATTCAAAGATGCAAACGAGTCTAAGAACTTTGAGTATATTCTCTTTCCCACAGCACCCTTTAGCAGTTGAGGAAATGGTGCGTATAGTCTCAGCAGCTCCTGTTGTGAGATTTCTGGTTCTTGTTGGTCTTTCTTCTCCCTCTCTATTAAGGTATTTTCAGGTTGTTCTGACAGCTTGCTTGGCTTGTCTTCGGTCCCTTTGTCATTTGTAGTGACCATATTGCAGTTTTCCCTTCTTACTTTCTTTGCTTCACCTCTCGGATTCTTCTCCGTGTCACTTGGGAAGCTATCAGTGGGTCTGGGAATCTTCTCAGACAGATATCCCACTTGGAATTCCAGCTTCTTGATTGCTTCCCCCCAATTCTTCATACTGGCTCTCACCTCCTCTTTGAACACCTTATTATCTTGAATGTCTTTGCATATGCTCTCAAGTAAGGTTTCAATCTTAGAGATTCTGTCATCAAATGATGGTATGTTGGGGGTAGAGGTAGAAGGGTGAGATGTATTGATGTGGTTTTGTGGTATGTCCTCTGTGTGAATTGTTGGGGGGTTGTGTTGTTGTTGGAGTTGTGGCGTCTCTGATCTTGGCCTTGGTCTTGTTGATTACCCCACCCAAAGTTTGGGTGATTCCTCCATCCAGGGTTGTAGGTCTTAGAGTATGGATCATGGTTGTATCTAGGTGAATTCCCAATGTAGTTGGCTTGCTCCTGAGTGCCTTCTTCCTCTTCACTTGCTCCC
>NC_029775.3:60294662-60295684 GCF_000817695.3 Arachis duranensis | reverse complement strand
GTTCATTGGGCTTAGGAGATGTTGCATTCTCCGGATCAATTTCATTTTCATCTCTTCCTCAATCAATGCACTCATTGATCTCCTTGGCAATCTTAAGTGATTGAATCACAATTTCTTGCAATTCAATCTCTCAAATCTTGATCCATAGCCAATTCCTTGGTCAATTGCTCATGAGAAGAGATGAAGTGTGGTCACTGATTATACCACATGCACTTCCCAAATCAAATGCTTAGAGGGTTATAGCCACATACCCATCCACACTCAATTTGGTCCAGCATGAGAAAGCATTTCTAGCTAATCTCTTCATTCCTCTTTCAAGGATCCGAAGAGATCCATGTTTGAATAGCTTCTTTTCCAAGATCACTATCCAATTTGATGAAGATTGAAAGCTTTCAAGTAAAATCAAAAGGAAAGATAGAAGAAGAGGAAGAAAATTAGTGTTGATCCATCAAATTACAACAGAGCTCCCTAACCCAATGAAAGGGGTTTAGTTATTCATAGCTCTAGAAATCAAAATCAAAGATGGAGAATACATGATAAAGCTAGAAGTGCAGAGAAAGTAAAAATACAAGAGTAGTTCTCTCTCCTCGCCAAAAAGCTCATTCTATTTCAAAACTACTCCTATATATACTACTCTTCTCAGCTTCTAGTTAGCTCTCCAAGTCTTGGGCTTCTGGATCTTTGAAGCTGTTCCTTTCTTCAATTAGGCTTGACTTACTTGCAGAGAAAAAGTGTGAAGTGGGCAGAGAGCTTTAGCTCAAGACGTTAGGGGTGTTTAATAGTTAGTGAAAATACAAGTTCGAGAACGTTAGTGACACTTAACATTGTCACTAACGTTGCCATGCTCCCCTTTGTCTCCCGTTAAAGCCCACGTTAACTAGGTTAACGTGGCTTTTAACGTTGCCTTGTTAGCCTTCGAGAATGTTAGTGACACTCAACATTGTCACTAACATTCAAGTGTGCCCCTTCTTGTTTCACGTTAAAGCTCACGTTAACTAGGTTAACGTGGCTTCTAACGTGGC
>NC_029775.3:60291569-60294341 GCF_000817695.3 Arachis duranensis | reverse complement strand
TGAGCAATTGCCAACGTTAGTGACAATGTTGAGTGTCACTAACGTTGGCTCAACTTCTCTTCTCTACGTTAGAGTTCACGTTAACTTGGTTAACGTGACTCTTTAACGTGGGCATTGATGGCTTTTGAGAGTGTTTTTGGCAATCACTTTTCTCCTTAACTTTGCAAGTTACCTCCCATTCCTTGCTTCCTTTTGGTCTTGAAATCAAGCAATAGAGTGCATCAAAGTTCTAGTCCAAGTCATGGGTAATGTAATATACAATTTTGTCATTAAAATCATGCAAAATCCTCATGAGATAATGTAAAATGCACAATGTATACTTGAATCAAGATCTGAGTGAATATTTGCCCAAAACTAACTTATTTCCTAAGAAAATGCATGAAATTACCTAAAAACAGTAAAGAAAAGGTCAATGAAACTGGCCAAAATGCCCTGGCATCATTAAACCAACCCGGATATGTCTTCAACTTGCTGATGGCTCCATTAAATACCCATCAAGTGTGATTGAAGACATGATTGTCAAAGTTGGGCCATTTGCCTTTCCCACTGACTTTGTGGTGCTGGAAGTGGAGGAGCACAAGAGTGAAACTCTCATTCTGGGAAGACCTTTCCTAGCAACTGGCCGAACCCTCATTGATGTTCAAAAAGGGGAAGTAACCCTGAGAGTCAATGAGGATGAGTTCAAGTTGAATGTTGTCAAAGCTATGCAGCATCCAGACACCCAAAACGACTGCATGAACGTTGATATTATTGACTCTCTGGTAAAAGAAGTCAATATGGCTGAGAGTCTCGAATCATAGCTAGAGGATATCTTTAAAGATGTTTAGCCTGATCTGGAGGAACCAGAGAAAATAATAGAACCTCTGAAAATCCCTCAGGAAGAAGAGAAACCTCCCAAACCTGAGCTCAAACCATTACCACCATCCCTGAAATATGCATTTCTGGGGGAAGGTGATACCTTTCCTATAATCATAAGCTCTACCTTAGAGCCACAGGAAGAGGAAGCACTAGTTCAAGTGCTAAGGACACACAAGACAGCTCTTGGGTGGTCCATCAGTGATCTCAAGGGCATTAGCGCAGCCAGATGCATGCACAAGATCTTACTGGAGGGTGACGCCAAGCCAGTGGTTTTCAACCACAAAGGCGGCTGAATCCAGCCATGAAGGAGGTGGTGCAGAAAGAGGTCACTAAATTACTAGAGGTTGGGATTATTTATCCTATTTCAGATAGCCCCTGGGTAAGCCCTGTCCAAGTCGTCCCTAAGAAAGGTGGCATGACAGTGGTTCATAATGAAAAAAATAAACTGGTTCCTACAAGAACAGTTACAGGGTGGCGTATGTGTATTGATTATAGAAGGCTCAATACAGCTACCAGAAAGGATCATTTTCTTTTACCATTCATAGACCAGATGCTATAAAGACTAGTATGTCATGAATACTACTGCTTCCTAGATGGATATTCAGGTTATAATCAAATTGCAGTAGATCCAAAAGATCAAGAGAAAACAGCATTCACATGTCCATCCGGAGTATTTGCATACAGAAGAATGCCATTTGACTTGTGCAATGCACCTGCAACCTTTCAAAGGTGCATGCTCTCAATTTTCTCTGATATGGTGGAAAATTTTCTGGAAGTCTTCATGGATGACTTTTCAGTATTTGGAAACTCATTCAACTCCTGTCTTGACCATCTAGCACTTGTTCTAAAGAGATGCCAAGAGACCAACCTAGTTTTAAACTGGGAGAAATGTCACTTTATGGTGACTGAAGGAATTTTCCTTGGGCACAAAATCTCGAACAGAGGAATAGAGGTGGATCAAGCTAAGGTAGAGGTAATTGAAAAATTACCACCACCAGCCAATGTTAAGGCAATCAGAAGCTTTCTGGGGCATGCAGGATTCTATAGGAAGTTGATAAAGGATTTTTCAAAAATCGTCAAACCTCTAAGTAATCTGCTAGCTGCTGACACGCCATTTATCTTTGATAAGGAGTGTCTGCGGGCGTTTGAGACTCTGAAAGCTAAGCTGGTCACAGCACCAATCATCTATGCACCAGACTGGACATTACCATTTGAATTAATGTGTGATGCCAGTGACCATGTCATTGGTGTAGTGTTGGGACAGAGACATGACAAGCTTCTGCACGTCATTTACTATGCCAGTCGTGTTTTAAATGACGCACAGAAGAATTACACAACCACAGAAAAAGAGCTGCTTGCAGTGGTTTACGCTATTGACAAGTTTAGATCCTATTTAGTAGGATAAAAAGTGATTGTGTACACTGATCATGCTGCTCTTAAATATCTACTCACAAAGCAGGATTCAAAACCCAGACTTATCAGATGGGTGTTGCTTTTGCAAGAGTTTGATATAGAAATAAGAGACGAAAAAGGGACAGAAAACCAAGTAACAGATCAACTGTCCCGAATAGAACCAGTAGAAGGGGCGTCCCTCCCTCTTACTGAGATCTCTGAAACCTTTTCGGATGAGCAACTCTTTGCCATCCAGGAAGTGCCATGGTTTGCAGACATTGCAAACTACAAGGCAGTAAGGTTCATAACCAAAGAGTACAGTAGGCAGCAATCAAAGAAGTTGATCACGGATGCAAAGTACTATCTTTGGGATGAACCATATCTCTTCAAGAGATGTGCAGACGGAGTAATCCGTAGATGTGTGCCTAAAGAAAAAGCGTAGAGGATCATATGGCACTACCATCGATCACAGTATGGAGGATATTTTGGAAGTGAGCGAACAGCCACAAGAGTCCTCCAATG
>NC_029775.3:60289668-60291474 GCF_000817695.3 Arachis duranensis | reverse complement strand
CTTGGAGATTGAGTTGTTTGATGTATGGGGTATTGACTTCATGGGACCTTTCCCACCATCATACTCAAACACTTATATTCTAGTGCCAGTGGATTATGTATCCAAATGGGTAGAAGCTATTGCTACACCCACTAATGACACTAAGACAGTGTTAAAATTCCTCCAGAAACACATCTTCAGCAGATTTGGCACCCTCAGTGATGGGGCACTCATTTCTGCAATAAACAGCTCTATTCTGCTTTGGTTTGTTATAGAGTTAGCCACAGGGTGGCCACTCCATATCACCCACAGACTAATGGGCAAGCTGAAGTCTCAAATAGAGAACTCAAAAGAATCCTGGAACGGACTGTAATTAACCGTAGAAAGGATTGGGCAAGAAGCTTGGATGATGCTCTGTGGGCATACAGAACAGCATTCAAGACTCCTATAGGAACTTCTCCATACCAACTCGTGTATGGAAAAGTCTGTCACTTGCCAGTGGAACTGGAACATAAGGCCTACTGGGATGGCATGATAAGAAATTGTCATCCAGAGTCTTTGAGCCAGGGCAGAAAGTTCTGCTATTTAATTCTATGCTCAAATTATTCCCCAGGAAATTGAAGTCCCGGTGGAGAGGTCCATATGTGATCACAAGCGTATCACCATATGGATATGTAGAGCTTCAGGATAATGATTCTAATAAAAAGTTCATTGTTAATGGACAGAGAGTCAAATATTATCTTGAAAGCAATTTTGAGCAAGAATGCTCAAAACTGAGGCTTGATTAAAGCTCAGAAATAGTCCAGCTAATGACAATAAAGAAGCGCTTGCTGGGAGGCAACCCAGCCATTTACAAAGTTTATTTGTTAATTAATTGATTTTTACAGGTATATGTCAAAGTATCTTCAAGGTAAAATAGCAATTGCTTGAATTCACAAAGTTACAAGGGAATTTGGAAGCTCACTGGCGTGAAAAAGCCAATAAGAAACAATTTGGGCGTTGAACGCCCAAAAGAAGCACCCATTGGGCGTTCAACGCCAGTAAGGGTAGCCATCTGGGCGTTAAACGCCGGAAAGGAGCATCTTTTGGGCGTTGAACGCCAGAAAGAAGCACCTTCTGGGCGTTTAACACCAGATTGACAGCGTCCTGGGCGTTCAGAAAAATACCCAGTGACAAAGGACTTCCTGGCGTTCAACACCAGAAAGAAGCAACAGTTGGGCGTTGAACACCCAGGAGAAGCAGCAATTGGGCGTTAAATGCCCAAAACATGCAGCGTTTGGGCGTTTAACGCCAGAATGGTGGGGAGGAGGTAAAATTCGTTTTTCTTCACAAATTTTCTAATTTTTATATTTCAATTCATGATTTCTTGCATAAACATGTTTCAAAATATCATCCTTCAATTTCAAAAATTTTAATCCTAATTTCTAAAAACTCTAATTTCTAAAATCCTTTTTCAAAAATATTAAATGCATCTTAATCCATAAAGACAAATTGTTTTCCAATCCAATCCAACTTTTTTTTAAGTTTTTCAAAACTCAATTATCTTTTAAAAATCTTCTTTCAAAATTAAAATTCAAATTTATCTTTTCCAAATATCATTAACAATTTTTTAATTATATCTTTTTCTTATCATATTTATCTTTTATAAATCATATCTTCTATCTTATCTTTTCTTCTTATTTTCGAAACCCACCCTCCCTCCCTTTATATCCACATTCGGCGCCCCTCTCATCGTCCACCATTCCACACTTGCTCTCCTCCTATCCCTCTCCTTTCTTTTCTTTTGCTTGAGGACAAGCAAACCTCTAAGTTTGGTGTGCTTATCCA
>NC_029775.3:60284485-60289552 GCF_000817695.3 Arachis duranensis | reverse complement strand
AAACCACTTTGGAATCAAGGGAAGTTCTTAACCAAAGAACATTCAGACCACTACCACAAAATAATGGGTCTAAGATCAGTGATCCCGGAAGTCAAGTTCGATCTGAAAGAAGATGAATATCCGGAGATCCAAGAACAAATTTGAAACAGGAACTGGGAAATCCTAGCTAATCCTGAAACAAAAGTGGGAAGGAATATGGTTCAGGAGTTCTATGCTAATCTGTGGTAGACAGACAGGCAAAGAATAATTGGAGATGCCCTCTATGACCATCAGACCTTAGTCAGAGGAAAGATTGTTCACATCCATCCTGACAAAATCAGGGAGATCTTTAAGCTTCCTCAACTGAAAAATGACCCAGACTCCTTTAATAGGAGAATGATGAGGGTAAACAAAGGCCTGGACAAGATTCTAGAGGATATATGCATCCTTGGAGCCAGGTGGACCACCAGCACCACTGGCATCCCAAATCAACTCAAGAGAGAAGATCTCAAACCAGTTGCCAGAGGTTGGTTGGACTTTATTGGGCATTCTATATTGCCCACCAGCAACCATTTTGAAGTTACTGTTAGAAGAGCAGTGATGATTCACTGCATCATGTTGGGAAGAGAAGTAGAAGTTCATCAACTAATCTCGTGTGAACTCTACAAAATAGCAAACAAGAACTCCAAGGATGCCAAATTAGCCTAACCAAGCTTAATTTCTATGCTCTGCAGAGATGCCGGAGTGAAGATGGGAATAACTGAGTATATCTCAGTTGAGCGGCCAATCACTAAAATATCAATGGAAAGACAACAGCTACAGGATGATCCAATCAAGAGGAGAGCACAAGAATTCCTCCCAGAACTTCCTCAATTCGAATATTGGGAACATCTTGAGGCATCTGTTTCCAAGTTGCAAGAAGTTATGAACCAAATAAAGGAAGAACAGAACAATCAAAGTAGCATGCTTTGCAAATTGCTTAGGGAACAAGAAGAGCAAGGGCGTGACTTAAGGGAGCTGAAGTGCCAGAAATTAATCCTTGAAGGACCAAGCACCCCACAGATCAGAGGAACATCCACTTTCCAAAATACAGGTTGTTGAGTTCTAATTTTAGCTTTAACTCTGTGATAGTGTTATTATAGGAATTTACCTTAGAAGTTATACAGTAGTAGTAGTAATTAGCATATCTATTCTGGTTTTATTTCCAATTAAGTTATAATTTATTTTTCTTATCATCATCAAACATGAATAAAATAGTAGATAATTAGAATAAAGAAGTAATTTATATTTTTTTGAGTTCTTAATAATAAAAATTATAGTTAATTATATGTGGTGGCAATACCTTTTGTTCTCTGAATGAATGCTTGAACAGTGCATAATTTGTATCTTAAATTTTACGAATGTTGGCTCCTGAAAGAATGAGGAACACGAAAAATATTATTGATGATCTGAAAAATCATGAATTTGATTCTTGAAGCAAGAAAAAGCAGTGAAAAAATTTTTTTACAAGGAATCATTGGATCAAGAAAAAGAAAAAAGCCAATAGCCCTTAAAACCAAAAGGCAAGGGTGAAAAGGATCCAAGGCTTTGAGCATCAGTTGGTAGAAGGGCCCAAGGAAGTAATTCCAGGCCTAAGCAGCTAAATTAAGTTGTCCCTAACCATATGCTTGTGGCATGCAGGTCCAAGTGAAAAGCTTGAGACTGAGTGGTTAAAGTCGTGATCCAAGGAAAAAGAGTGTGCTTAAGAGCTCTGGACACCTCCAATTGGGGACTTTAGCGAAGCTAAGTCACAATCTGAACAGGTTCACCCAATTATGTGTCTGTGGCATTTATGTATCCGGTGGTAATACTGGAAAACAAAGTGCTTAGGGCCACGGCCAAGACTCATAAAGTAACTGCGTTCAAGAATTAACATACTACACTAGGAAAATCAATAATACTATCGGAATCCTGAGTTCCTACGGATGCCAATCATTCTGAATTTCAAAGAATAAAGTGAGATGCCAAAACTGTTCAGAAACAAAATCTGAGCTTCACTTGAAACTCTGAGATATTATTGCTTCTTAACTTCTTTTTATCCTATTTTATTCTTCTAGTTGCTTGGGGACAAGCAACAGTTTAAGTTTGGTGTTGTGATGAGCGGATATTTTATACGCTTTTTGGGGGTAATTTCATGTAGATTTTAGTATGTTTTAATTAGTTTTTAATAGATTTTTTAGTTTTTAGGCAAAAATCATATTTCTGGACTTTACTATGAGTTTGTGTATTTTTCTGTGATTTCAGGTATTTTCTGGCTGAAATTGAGGGAGCTGAGCAAAAATCTGAGTTAGGCTGAAAAAGGACTACTGATGCTGTTGGATCCTGACCTCCCTGCACTCGGAATGAATTTTTTGGATCTACAGAAGTCCAATTGACGCGCTCTTAATTGGGTTGGAAAGTAGAGATCCAGGGCTTTCCAGCAATATATAATAGTCCATACTTTGCGCAAATATAGACGATGTAAACTGGCGTTCAACGCCAGTTCCATGTTGCAGTCTGGCGTCCAGCGCCAGAAACAGGTTACAAGTTGGAGTTCAACGCCCAAAATACGTTACAACTTGGCGTTCAACTCCAGAAACAGCCCAAGCACGTGAGAGGCTTAAGTCTCAGCCTCAGCACATACCAAGTGGGCCCCAGAAGTGGATTTCTGCACCAATTATCTTAGTTTACTCATTTTCTGTAAACCTAGGTTACTAGTTTACTATTTAAACAACTTTTAGAGACTTATTTTGTATCTCATGACATTTTCAGATCTGAACTACATACTCTTTGATGGCATGAGTCTCTAAACTCCATTGTTGGGGGTGAGGAGCTCTGCAGCGTCTCAATGAATTAATGCAATTACTTATATTTTTCCATTCACATATGCGTGTTCCTATCTAAGATGTTCATTCGCGCTTAATTATGGAGAAGGTGATGATCCGTGACACTCATCACCTTCCTTATCCCATGAACGTGTGTCTGACAACCACCTCCGTTCTACATCAGATTGAACGAATATCTCTTAGATTCCTTAATCAGAATCTTCGTGGTATAAGCCGGATTGATGGTGGCATTCATGAGAATCCGGAAAGTCTAACCTTGTCTGTGGTATTCCGAGTAGGATTCCGGGATTGAATGACTGTGACGAGCTTCAAACTCCTGAAGGCTGGGCGTTAGTGACAGACGCAAAAGAATCATTGGATTCTATTCCAACCTGATTGAGAACCGACAGATGATTAGCCGTGATGTGACAGAGCATCTGGACCATTTTCACTGAGAGGATGAGAAGTAGCCATTGACAACGGTGACACCCTACATAGAGCTTGCCATGGAAGGAACTTTGCAATTATGTTATTGAGTTGAATATTATATTACAGGGATTCAGAGGACAAAGCATCTCCAAAACCCCAATATATTCTCCATTACTGCATTATAAGTAATTAATTCACGCTCTTTTATTTTTCTAATAATTCAAACAGATAATTTTAATTGAAATCCTGACTAAGAATAATAAATTAAACATAGCTTGCTTCAAACTAATAATCTCCGTGGGATCGACCCTTACTCACGTAAGGTATTAGTTGGACGACCCAGTGCACTTGCTGGTTAGTTGTGCAGATTGCAAAAGTGTGATTGCAATTTCGTGCACCACTGACCAACTTGAAACTCTATCAGACCTGCAGACCCTTCAGCATCTCTAGCGCCAAATCCAGCCGGCTGCCCAGGTACCCCCTCCTGCCTCATGGCATCCAAGTCCAAAGAGGAAAAATGTGGAGGGTACTGCTGCGTGCCAGAGCTAGAACCACCGCCCACCCCAGTAGGCTCACTTGCTCCAGCATCATCGCCACTGTCATCAGCAATCATATCCGGCTCGACATCATCATCCTCTGGATCAACCAAGAATCCATCTCCAACCCCAGTCGGTACAACACACTGTAAAGAGGTCCGCGGATATTCCCCTTCTCCGACCTCGTCGCCTACACTCCCGTTGAGATCAACAGCGAACGAAGGGGAGGCGACAGGTTGGACGGGTGGCTCGTACGCAGGGACGGAGGAAGATGCAACGGCTAGTCTGGAGCTAGAACCGGCTACCGTGGCTAAAGTGGTGGTATTCCGGTTCGAACCCCCCGAGTTGGACACCGCGTCAACCAACTTTGCCAACAGTTCTGGTGTCCTCACCTCTGGAAACTGCCTGCGACAATGAAACATGACCTGCAAGTCATCATCACTCCCGATTGTGAAACAATCGTACTTTATGGTTTCCTGGAGCAACGTGATTGGAATTCGATAAAAAAACTTCTTAACCCGTTTCACACCTTCTAAACCAAGTTTCAGCAGTACAGAGCTAACAAGGTCCTCATACCTCGTCGTAGGCCTTACAATAATACAGAGAGGATCCTTATCAGTGAACTTCACACCGGAACGAGTTTTCCTCTTAATGGATCCTCTGTGGTGAACCAACACTACGAAACTCTCCTCACTAGCCATCTTACCTCCCCTCTAATGATAGCAACTCACGTTCACACCATATATATACAGGTCTGGTCCTCACTAATTCGAACCACCATAGTAGGTGTAAATCGAACCAAACTGGTTCGAATTACTTAATGTGTGTAATTCAAACCTAATTGGTTCGAATTATATGGTTGGAGTTCGAACCTAATTGGTTCGAATTATTTGGCAAATGTTTACAAGGTGTAATTCGAACCTAATTGGTTCGAATTACATGGGAATTGAGTTCGAACCAAATTGGTTCGAACTACATAGAAATGTTCTTTGGTTGATTAATGAACCAATTTTTGATTTGGCTGATTCGTGTAATTTTTTTATCTCCTTAATTTAAATAAGTGATTTGCCCTTATATTAATTTATAGAAACAAATTATATTAATTTATGCGAACAAAACTCTAATATATAAATACAAATTATATATTTTTTATGTGTAAAATATATATAAATATGGATATAAACTATTACTAATTAAATGTTAATAAAAAATAATAATATTTATAAATTATATAATATTATTATTTTTTTACCTCTGTGTCTTAAATAAAATAACATCCA
>NC_029775.3:60270778-60284146 GCF_000817695.3 Arachis duranensis | reverse complement strand
TTAAATAAATATATCAAATTATTTTATACTAACACTAAATCAAAATTAAATTTTTGTTTAAAATTGTAAGTTAAGCCTTTATGGTCAACGTTGACGTTCTTTTTAAAAATTATAATTAAAAATAGAAAAAAACTTCAACAGCAGCTACGTTTGCGTTCTTTTTTCTTTTATTAAACTCAAATAATTCTTTCTAGCTATTTTGTTTCGAAATATTTACATTTTATTTTATTAAATTTTATTTATCCGATATAGACTAATTTAGCAATTATTTAAGAAAGATAATTTTTTCTATTAAAATTTTTTGAATGACTAATTTAAAATATCACTATTTTAAACCCTTACATTCTCTCTCTACAAGACTTTCTCTGTCCACACTCCGCGGCCATTCATATCTCCTCCTACCACCCTTCTTCCTTCCTTCTATTGATATAAAGAGAGAGAAAGAAGTGAGGGCGCAACATATATACATAAAAACAAACAAAAGGTGGTAGATGCATGAGCCACACCACAATACAGCACAATTACACAAGAGACATAATATCTCTCCATTTACACTCTCACCAGTCACCACCTTGTTTCTGTTTTCTCCCAAAATTCTTTTAATTCCCTTTTCCCTCTCTCTCTCTCTCTCTTCTGCCACCTTATCTAAACTTTTCCGGTTTCAGGTATTAAACCAACACATGGCCTCTGTCTCTTCTCATTATTCTCTTTCTCAGTGCTTTTATTTTTCTTGTTTTGCTTTTGATGTTGTGGCTCTCTCACAAGGGTTATTACTTATTCACTCCTTTCGTCTTTTGCGTGTGGTTGGCATTTTGGGTTGACTCCTTGAGAAGTCTTGACTCTTTCTCTCTCTCCTTGCCTTGTGTTTGGGTCTTTGGCTGTTTCTTCGAATTTTAATCGTTAATTGTTGTTGTTGATGTGAATGTTACCTTACCATCCGTTTTCCAATAAAGGTGGTAGGTTGATGAGGGTTGACTTCAACCCGCGGAGAGAGACTTTTCTTTTTTCTGTGACTTGATGATATTTTGTTTCCAAATTCTGATTCCAATTAATGTGTGTGGTTTCCTTTTAACAAATTTGTGGTATCAACTTTTAAAACTGATTTCTCTCTCCCCTTTGAGAATGATGATCAAATTGGATCACAGATTGCTTTCAAAGGTTTGTTCTTGGTGTCGGTGGTTGAAACTTGATACTGTATCATGATCAAGGTTTCTATGCATCTTGTATATGTGTTTGTTTTTGGCTAAGTTGGTCTATGTATGAGGTCATAATCGTCAAAATAGGTTTGTGGATCTTGTTTTCATTCTTTAAGTATTGATGTTTCTTTCTTTGCTGCTAGGCTTTGATGATTGTCTACTTATGTCTAGTACTAAAACTGAGAAAAGACATTCCCTTTTGTAGTAAAAAAGTATATCTTGTTCTCATCACTCATTGGTTTCTTGGAACTTGGGAAGCAACTATTTTGATGTTTATGTTTATGACACTGTCAGGCTTTTACAGTGTTTAACTGATACTGACTTGGAACTTTGTCTTCTTTTATAATAGGTTTGAACTTTGAACTATAGCTCTAACTTCTCAGCTGCATCAAACTGTTCTACTCATGTTATAGCTACCCTGCTTCCAAAGTTGAAGGAGCACTTTGGTAAGGTAAGAAATAATCAGTGAGTTCAGATGACTTTGTGAGACGATCAGAGATAAGAATGGTGAGCTTGAGAAGGCGCAGACTTTTGGGATTATGCTCAGGTAATTGTGGAGGTTTCTTAAGGAAACAAAACATGATGATGTCATTGGAAGGGTAGAGTATACTATTAATCTATTATTGGTTATATCTTATGCTTAACTGACAAAAATGAGCAATGTTATTTGTCCTTTGCAGGAAGCAGTTCCTTTGTTGCACCCCTCCCTCTATATTGTGAGAATATAACTGCTACTGAAAATTCAACCCGTGATGCTCGAAATTATATGAATGCTATTTTGAAGCTTCATTTTCTTTAATTTCTACTATGGAATCTCTGTTGTTGGTTTTTATATCTGCCTTAGGGAGATTTGGTATTCGTATGACCTAGGTATCAGTATCATTCAGATATTGGTTCTGTGATTATGAGTTGCTTTTATTTTATTTATGCTGCATGCCGCAAATTGGAAGCTAGAAAGATTGTTTTCTTGTGAAAAAGATATCTGGTTTTTGTTACACTATTCTCTTAACACCCTCAATATTTAATGACTAGAGAATGCAACTAAAGGGCGGTTAACTCAATTTCAAGATCAGCAACTTCTCAGAACTCAGCTGTTGTTATCATAAATATTTCATTGTTGATGTTTGCTGTAGTTATGCGAGTCAGTGGTTCTTGACTGCATTGATTTATTGACGCGGAAAGGCTCTGTCCTAAATTTTTTATACTATTATCAGGAAGATTCTTGAGTGATTGTCCTCAACAAGCTCATCAATTAGCATTAAATCGGTGAAATCAAGATTGATGGTTTCCTAGTTGATAAAATAAAAATGTTTATTCCCTTGTCCCTTGGCGTGGTTGAGTGTTTTTCATTCATGGGTCAGAGAGCTAGGAACCCTGTACTAAACTGTTCTTTTTTTTATTTTATTTTTTCTGCAGAATAACATTGTCAAAGAAGAACCAGGATCATCAAATGTATCTGGTTCTAGTTCATCAAAAGATCAGCCTAGTCAGCAAATTTCAGGTTTGTTTTTTAGCAGCTGATATACCCTTGTTACAGTGGCTAATTAATCATTTTGTTGCTCAATTCATAAGCACTTATGGTGAGCTTGTTATTAAGTATTTCTTTTTTAGAATCATCTTGTATGCAAGCTTCCTTATATACATGGCCTGCAATTAAATGAACAGTTAATATCATAAAATGGAATTATATACCATTAAGGGTAGACATAATGTGAAACCAGTATAAATAACGAGGAGTAAGTTTGTGCAGAGTAAAAGTCATTCATTTGTGGGAACTTTTTAGATTGTCTGTTGACAGTGACAGATATATGCTTTATAACGGAAGCTTTTTTTAACTTATGCATTGATAGATGTATGCTTTATACTTCGATTTAAAAATCCAGCATGTTGAGCATTCGTATGTACCTCCTAGTGTGGATTAGTTTTTTCCTCATTTGTGGCTTGCTTTCTTTGCGTTTGCATTGTGCTCTCTATTGTTGTGCAATTTGAATTTGTCATTGTGGTTTTGTTGCTTAAGCTCATGCAAAATGTGCCTTGATATAGGCATCCAACAATTCATTGAATAAATCGGGTGTTAATAAGGAGCATCAGGGTCCATCAAATAGGGCTGATCTTTGGTGCTGATCTAACATAATGTGTAGGATTGACCATTATAAGAGGCAATCTTGGAGATCCATTTTGGTTGGTTTTGGCAACAGTGCCAAACTCCACAAATGGGAGAAGCATGTCACATCACATGATTCCTCCGGTCAAAGTTACAATGAGTGTGTTAACTTCTCTGAAATGCAGTATTTTGCAACATGGAGAATCAGGAATCAGCAATAATGAATGAATAATCCTCTAATGCATAAGTTGTACAACATATTTGGCTTTTATAGCTAACTAAAACAATGTGCATGTCTCTTGCCTTACATGGCATTCTGGTGAACCGAGTCAATCTGATTTTCGTTTATTCCCAATGTTCTTTGCAATGATGCACTGTATCATTTATTCATTTATAGGAGAATACTGAAAAAGGAAGACTGTGTGATGGAAATAAGCGCATTTCTATTAGCTTTCATGCAACGAAAGTTTACTTTTCCATTTTAGAGTGGCTTTGACTGATCTATTATTATCCTTTTTTTTATCTGTTACTTGTTTTGCATTGCACTTAGCAGGGCCTCCTGTTAAACGCAGAAAGCGGCACAGAAGAAAGAATTTGCACAATCAAGAGCCATGCTTAATGAGAGGGGTCTATTTCAAAAATATGAAATGGCAAGCAGCAATAAAAGTAGACAAGAAACAGATTCATCTAGGTACTGTTGGGTCTCAAGAAGAAGCTGCTCACTTATACGATAGGTATTAATTTGAATTGCAACAAGTTAATGATTTAATGCTAACCATAATCCTTTGTACATAACATAAAGTCACTAAGATTATGTATGTATTTCGGTTGCTTTTGATAAGTTGCTGGGTACCTACCTCTGTTCTCATTGAGTTCCACAATCTTGTTATCTATGCATTTTGATCTATTGTTCCTTTGAATGCTTAGACTTTATTTCTGTACTGTTTACAATAAAATGAAATAAAAAATAATTTGAAGTTGAAATGCAGTTAGTTTCTACAAGAAAGTAGGAGAGCTACGTAGATTATTTAAAATATATATATGATTACTACTGTATGGCAACTGTTTCTAGTGGGGGTCTGACAATCATTTGCGTTGGCAAGGTTCAGTGGTGGAGCCACGTTATAGGGAAGGGGGGCAATGGCCTCCCCTCAAAATTAATAATTTGTACGTATAAGTCTCTAATTTTTCAGTTTGGCCTCCTTTTAATTTTTTAATTTTTCTCTCTTATTAATTTATATTTTTCATGTTGGCCCCTCCTAAAAATTGTTCTAGCTCCCCCCCTGCAAAGGTTGTTGATTTATAGTTTTTAAGTGTATTTAAAATACGATGCATGCATTTACTTTGTTATCCAGGATCACATGGCTGTTATGAGATGTTTCTTTCCATTATATTAATGGTGGGGGTTCTACTTTGAAATGGTTATATTCTCATTTTGAAAGTTATATTAAAACATAGATTATGACTCCATGTTCTTTCTCTGTTTATCTGTAGGGCTGCTTTCATGTGTGGGAGAGAACCCAATTTCGAGCTTCCTGAAGAAGAAAAGCGGGAGCTTCGTAAATTCAAATGGGAAGAGTTTTTGGCGCTGACTCGGCAGGCAATTACACGTAAAAGTAATATTTCTCTTCGAATTATTTCATATATTTTCATGCATCTTTATTTTAAGATTAACAGTTTTATACAAAATTGTAGAGCACAAGCGAAGGCTTGGTTCAGGACCCAGCGATAATGTCGACCTGTCTAATTCGAACAAAGACGATTCGGATAACAAGCAAGGCGTCAGTAGCTTGTCTGCTTGTGAAGAAGACGCAGAGCAAGAAACATCACTCTCTTGATTTCTTAAGTATAGTGATTCAATAATTAAGTGAAGATGAAGACATATTCTAACATTCCAGTTCTACGTCATAAATTCATTCTTATTGTAGAAATTACCAGCATTATGTCATACCTTGATACCATTGTTTATCCTTATACATATGGAAATTGCTATAACATTCACCAATAAAAGTCACGTATCAATTGCGTTTCCTATTTATCATTTTGTGCCATTCTATTGAACTTTTAAGATTTGTCGTTTGGAAAAGAATATATATATTTTTTTATTACAGAAAATAACTTTTTTAGCAGGAACATGGTTCGTTTTTACGTATTAGAATTTAAAAAATTCTGTTTACCGAAAGTTAGTCACGGTCATTTATGTATATTTATATGTGGGGACGTGCTCGGGTACATGCTCCGGTACAGAGCTACGGTATGGAGTGGCAGACAGGAATATGGTTTCGTGATGATTAATGTTCAAATTCTGGTCAAAAACAAAGTCAAGCCTAAAGCGGACAAGTCTAATCTATAATTACACCAGTGTTCGACCTACATGAGAAACACTCGAACTTGTGTGTAAAATCTTAACTGCATCTAGGAACTTGCTTAACAATTCAGATATGATGTCTCAATAACCCTTACACAAAAGGAGAAATAATTGTGGATAAATTATAGAAAGATAGCAAGATTATCTTATTATATAAATATCTTATCAAACTCAGGTATTTTTCAATTCCAATATACTTAGACACAATAAATATCTTATCAAACTCAGGTATTTTTTAATTCCAATATACTTAAACGTGTTTAGTGTAAAATTCGATTAATTAATAATTAATTAATTTATAAATTAAAATTTATTCTAAAAAATTGGAAATGTGATTTTTATGGCTTAATATGAAAGAGAAAATTAAAACAAGAATTTTGACACAAATTTTAAAAAAATCGGCCCAAAATTGGGTCAATCAGATCAAACCGAACCAACCGGGCGCGTATTGGGCCCTTGATCCAACCCAAGCCCATTAGAACAAAAGAGCACAGCTCTTCCTCCCCTTCCTCAAAGATAAACACGCTGAAACATGCAAGAAAAGGGAAAAGAACATTCTTCCAAAGTTCTAACTCTTACTTCTTCAAATCACCATATCTTTTGATCCGTAGTTCCAATTGTCACACCGTTTGCGACCATGCGACCACGTTGCCGACCTCTACGAATCCCACAACTTTTTTTTCTGAGGTAAACCATGTTCTCATCTTAGTTCTTCTAGCCTTGATTTTTGAAATTTATGGGTAAAATGTTGAGATTTGTGAGCTTTTGATGTTATAGGATCCAATTAGCTTGAAGCAGAGGCTTAACCTTGCCTCTTTGATTCTTAGATAAGGTAAGAGATCTCAACCCTAGTGAAATTTCTGAATTAAGGCATTTGGGTATTGAGTTGTTGTGTTTGGATGTGATAATTGTGGTTTAGGTAGTGTGTATGTGAATATTGAAGCTTGATTTAGGTATTGGAGAGCTTGGAATGGACCTTTGGTGTTGAGAAATTTGTTTGAAGGGTGTTGGAACATTGAAAGTTGAGGAAAAAGTGAAATTGGAAGTATTTCGGGTTGAACGGGAATCGACCAAGGTATGTTTTAGTTTTCTGTATCTAAATTGTAATGTGGTGTGAAAACTTAGGCTAGAGACCTTAAGATAGGATTTGAACTATTAATTTTGTTGATTGGTTGAGATGAATTGTGTTGTTATGTATGTGATTAATGGATTTTGGATGTTTTGATGGTATGATGTATGAGAGATATGCATGTTTTTATATATGCTTAATGATTGGTTGAGATTGAATTGTCGGTGAAACCATGTTGATGGTGAGGATGCTATTGATTGTATGTATTGATGGTTGATGGAATTGGTATTGTTGGAACTTGGGATGAGGAAAGATATATGATATGATATTTTGTTTGAAATTGAGTTATTTGATTGAGATTGGTCAAAATGGTGGATTGTGAATTTAATAAAAATGTTAAAATATGAGTTGAGGAGGCTTGAGATTATTTTTGATATGTTTTGGTTGGTTTTAAAAGGATTTGGAAGTGTATGTTTTGAAAATTGGAAGTTCGTGACCTTTTATAAAAATTAAATTTTGATGAACTTCAATGGATCATATCTTGAGCTACCGCTTTTGAAATTTAATGCATTTTATATCAAATGAAAGATAATTTAACAAGGTTTAAAATGGTTAAAATTTTGTGGAAATCTGAATTCTGTAGAAAGAGATATGATCGTTGAAAGACGGGGCCTGAAATATGAATTCTGTGAATGCAACAGAATTTGTGACTTCTGGTTTGTGTGTGCACGCACAGCCTTGTGCGCATGCACACCCCGTGGATTTTTGAAACTGTGCATACGCACACCCTTGTGCGCACGCACACATGGGGACATGGCTGCTGCTGGGAGCGCTAGCACGCTTTGTGCGCGCACACAATCAACGAAGTTTTGCAAGCTGTGCGAACGCACAACCTTATGCACACGCACACATTGGGAGGTGTATTCTGTTGGGGGGTTCGCACGCCTTGGGCGAGTGAACAGAATTGAAAAATTTTACTCATGTGCGTACGCACACCTCTATGCGTACGCACACATCTTGAAAATCCATCTGGGCGTGCGCACACACACTGCCTTATTTTCTTATAAAATCCTTGTTTTTAAATGTTTCACCTTCCTGGCAAGCTTGTAATCTTCCATGACCCTGTTTTCCAGCAAGTATAATCTTCTTTGGTGTTTTAAAACTAAATTTCAAACTTCTAAATCCCATTTTTATCTTTTAAGTCCTAAATCAATATAGAATGCCTAGTGATTAAGAAGAAGCTAGGAAATGGGGATAACTGGTGGATGAAGAAAAGGGAAATATTGAGGAATTATGACTAATGAGGATTGTATGAGTTATTGAGGAGGATGGTGGAGTGATGTGTATGATATGAGCCGAATGGCTGTATGTGATGATGGTTTATGGCTGTATGTGATGATGGTTTATGGTTGGTTATGAATTATGATTTTAAGCCGGTTGGCTGAGATAGATATTAAATTATGGCTGAGAATGAATGCATAGACATGTTGATTAATTGATATTGTGATTGTTGCACTCCACCTATCTGGGATACGAGTTTCCCTAGGTGAAAGTAGTGGTTAGCCACCACGTGCTACAGGTTGAGACTCAATACTTTGCTGACCCTATGTCGTATGTGTGGTGATAAACCCCATCTTTAGGGTTTATCTTGTGTTGAATTTAGAGGGTTTTGTCAACTTTTCTCCCAAGTATCCAATGAAATAGCATGCTTTTGTAAATTCTCCTTTAATTGCGCTTAAGAGTGAAAACATGCTTTTTAGGACTTAAAATAGCTAAATCTAATTCTCCTTGATTCCATTAGATGCCTTGATATGTTTGCTAAGTAATTTCAGATTTAGGAGGCAAGGATTGGACCAGGGAATGAAGAAAAAGCATGTAGAAATGGAGAACTCATGAAGAAATGATGGAATCGCAAAAGCTGTCAAGCCGACCTCTTTGCACTCAAATAACCATAACTTAAGCTACAAAGGTCCAAATGAGGCGGTTCTAGTTGCGTTGGAAAGCTAACATCTGGGGCTTCGAAACGATATAAGATTTGCCATAGTTGCATCGTGTACAGAGGCACATACGTGCACGGTGCGCGGTCGCACTGATGGTGGCACATGATCCACTTAATGCAACTCGTGGACACCGATTTTAAAAGCCTTGTGGGCCCAATCCAACTCATTTCTGATGCTATTTAAGCCAAGGATTGAAGGTGGATCAACATACTTTTGATCATTAGTCATAGTTTAGTTTTAGAAGTAGTTAAAGTTAGTCTCTAGAGAGAGAAGCTCTCTCTTCTCTCTAGAATTAGGATTAGGATTATGTTAGAATTTCTTAGATCTAGATTTTAATCTTTGCTCTCATCTACTTCTACCTTTCAATTCCTTGTTGTTAAATTCATTCTTATTCTATTCTTTTGTTGTAATCTCTTTTATGTTGCTTCTATATTTTGTTGTAGATATACTCTTGTCTCTTTTATTTTCTTTCCATTCAATTCAAGGTAATTCATAATAATTGTATTTCTTTTGATTGTTGTTGTTAATTCCTTATAATAATTGTTGTTAGATTCTATTCTTGTTGTCAATTTGCTTTGCTTTTCTTTTGAACCTTCCAAGTGTTTGATGAAATGCTTGGTTGGATTTTAGTATAGATTTTGTTCCTCTTGGCCTAGGTAGAGTAATTAGTGACTCTTGAGTTATCTAATTCCTTTGTTGATTGATAATTAGAAATTGATAATTGATTTGAATGCCTCTAAAGCTAGTCTTTCCTTTAGGAGTTTATTAGGACTTGAGGAATCAAATTTATTCATCCACTTGACTTTCCTCCATGGTTAGAGGTTAACTAAGTGGGAGCAATGAACAATTTATGGTCACAATTGAGGAGGATAACTAGGATAAGACTTCTAGTTCTCATATCTTGCCAAGAGCTTTGTTAGTTGTTAGTTTATTTTCTTTGCCATTTACCTTTCTTGTCTAAAATATCAAAAAACCCCAAAATATCTCATAACCAATAACAAGACACTTTATTGTAATTCCTAGGGAGAACGACCCGAGGTTCCAATACTTCAGTTTATAAATTTAGGGGTTTGTTACTTGTGACAAACAATCTTTTGTATGAAAGGATTATTGCTTGGTTTAAAAACTATACTTTACAACGAGATTTCATTAGTAAAATTCTAAACCGTCAAAAATCCGTTCATCATGTGGCCGGACACTGTGAAAGTTCCGGATGAGTTCGCCCCAGTGGATAAACACCAGTGAGGGTGTTGTATGTGAATTATGATTATGTTTGTGAATAACTCGAGTTTGGGATGCGCGACAGAGGGACAATCCAATGGTTAGCTACCAAGACTTGTCGAGTTGGCTTTATAACCGACAATGAGACTCATCAACCACTAGGACAGGCATACATCATATGCATTATATGTGATTTGTTTGGAATGCCTAATTGACCTCATATTTACTTGCTAATTGTCTAACTACCGTATTTACTTCCTATTTATGCATTTTCTTATTTGATATAATTGTGTTTGCGATATCAAATTACTGATGGCGGTTGGGAGGTTCGAAGGAGGTTGAAATGGGAGTTTTAGTTAGACTGAAGATCCTTAGTTAGTTGCCTATTTTCGATTCTCATGGTTTAGTTATGCTTATATGCTTTGATTATGAATTTGGAGAATTCTAGGAATGCATTCGGCTTTTCTAGGACATTATATGTTAGATATTTGGGCACTGTTACCATGCTGAGAACCTCTGGTTATCACCCATGTGGATTTCGTGGTTTTCAGATGCAGGACGTGAGGCTCCTTGTTGAGGCATGCTGGAGACTTCTATTTAGCGAAGATCCTTATATATATATATAATAAATACTACATTAACTCCTCTTAGAAGTTATTTTGGAGAAACATGTTCTGTAACTTGTCTTTTGGGTTTCTTTTGGGATTTCCTACTTTATATATGTATGTATACTTCTATGCTCGGGCCAGTTCTCTTTGCAAAATGAGTATTCAGCCTTGATATTTGTATTTTTGGCACTCTCTTGTATATTTACTCGCATTAGCTTATCCCTTATCTGCTTCGTTGCGTTATCGATCAGAGTGTTGCACTTTTCAATTTAACAGTTTTAATTTACCCGTTTTTCTCTAAAGGCTCCTAGTCATAAACATTTTTCACACTACTATATGTACTAAATTTTATTTCTTAGACGTCATAATACCTCGCCACCTCTGTTTTATGACTTAAGCATAAGACTCTGTGTGGTAGGGTGTTACACTTAGAACCCTTTCTAACTTAAGCATCATAGTTCCTTGTAGTTACCATCTGCATCCTCATTCGAAGACTTCGGACGTCTTTGCCTCATGGGAGGAGACATTGATATCATCTTCAAAAGGAGTCTAGACTTCACGTTCAATCTCAAATCACCAGTTTCATGTAACCCATGTAACATTGGCGCCGTTGCCAAGGACCTTGGAGTTTGATACCTATGATGGGGGACGATCACCCAGAAGATGAACACACGACATCCGATTCAGAACCTCAAGAAGAGTAACAACTTAATGACGATTGAGCAATTATTATCCATCCATAACCCCTAAAAGGGTTAAGGGGATCGACGAAGGAAGAAACAAAAATGACCCAAGAGGATGAAGACCAGGATTTGAAGTTCATAGAACTGTACCACGAAAAATATTGAGTACCATCTGATACGTAAAAATTTATATTTCACGTATAACCGGCAAGTATACCGGGTCGTATCAAGTAATAAGACTCACAAGAGTGAGGTCGATCCCACGGAGATTGGTAGATTAAGCAACTTTAGTTAAATGGTAGATTTAGTCAAGCAAACATAGTTTTGATTTCATGAGCATTTTGATTTTTGAATATAATTGCAAGAATGTAAATGACACAGAATGTAAAGAACTAGAAGATAGAAATAAAGTGAAAGTAAATAACGGAAACGTAAATTGCAAGAAACTTAAATAACATCAAAAGTAAATTGCAATAAAATAAAGTGCTGAATTCTAAAGAGCAAGAGAGTAAGAAATAAAGAAACAGAATGTAAATGACAAGAATAATAAATTGCAAGAATGTAGAGGGAATTGGGTAATGGGTTTTCAAACACTAAGAACAAAAGAAATGAGAATTAATGATAGAGAGGATCATTAGGGATCAGAGATGCTAGTTTTCATGAATTGATGTTAGTCAAATCTTCCTCAATCATGGGTATAGATCCATGGCAAATGGGTGATTGAATCCCAATCTCTTGGTGATTCAATCTCTCTCAACATAGCCAATTGCCACTCTCGTGATCTAATTGTTCATGAGAAGAGATGAAGCTCAATTTTAATCCAGCCACACAATTCCCTTAATCTCAACCAAGGAGAGTTACATCTCACATACTAACCAAGGTGTGTTGATTAAGGAAATCATGAAAGGATGAACTCTAAACTGAATTATGTGGCTCATTCCTCAAATTCACCACATAATTCATATAGATTAACCCCGCTCTCGATGGTGGTTGAATCTTTGAAGAGCAAGAGTTCCCTCTTTAGATCAACCACTAGAATTGAGGAGGAGAAGATGGGTTCACCAATTCATTCCAACCAACAGAGCTCCTCCCCCTAATGAAAGTAGGGTTTAGTGAATCATAGCTCCGATCTCAACAACAATTGTCATCAACCAAAATTAAACTAAGTGCAAAGAAAGATGAAGAAGAATAGTGAAATTCTTAAAGATTAAGAAAATGAAGAAGAGAAGTTCCAAGATGAACCAAGATTAGCTCTCTGGGTCTCCTCCCGGAAGTACCAAAAGAGTTCTCAAATACAAGTGCTAAAAAGTGTAAAAATGTCTAAGTGTCTAAAATCAAGTAAAAATCCCTTCAAGTACAAACTCAATCTCTATTTATACTAGTCCCAAAACTCTTTCAAAGATCTTCAATTGGGTTAGCAATATGGGCTTCCTCTTTGTTGAATTCTTGGCTCAATTGGAAGAAGTATTGCTAGACTTGGAAAGGAAGAATTCATTCATCATGCTTCTGGCCCAATGGCTTGGCGTTTTTGTCAATAACGCTGGCCTTAATGCACGTTGGCAACGTGCATCACAATTTCCTGGGAGTGAACTTTCAGACTTGGGCGTTGCTAGCCCAAGTTATTGCAAACAACGTGCTACTCCTCTTCTTGGCTCTATTTTCATGCTAAATGTAGCCCAGAATTTGAGTGTCAATCCTCTGCTTCCATATGGACTATCATACATCATTGGAAAGCTCTTGATGTCTTCTTTCCAATGCCACTGAAATCACCTCATTTGGACTTTCCTAGCTCAAGTTATGCTTCCTCAAAGAAGGTAAGGTCAAGCTGCCAAGTTGTTGCCAAAAACGCACCTATACTCCCAAGTTGGCAACGTGCCCGTGCCTAACCTCCCAAGGCAGAGACTTGAGGCTGGCGTTGTTGCAAAACACGCCTCCTTGCTAGCACGTTGGCAACGTGCCCGTGCTTCCTCATGGGCTACCTTCTAGCCTTCTTGAATTTCACTTCATGTTCTTGTTTTTAGGGTCTAAAGATGACTCTGGTTTGGCCTCAATTTTGTGCTCCACAATAGACTATTATATATGGTTGGAAAGCTCTGAATGTCAGCTTTCCAACGCAACT
>NC_029775.3:60267115-60267813 GCF_000817695.3 Arachis duranensis | reverse complement strand
TCTTGGCTTCTTTGAATTTGTGAGTATTGCCCAGAGATTCCTTCCAAGGCGGCTTGGAGTTGGTTCATGTTCAAGGTATGAGGTTCTTCCATTTCTTGAGGCTCCTCCTCTTGTCTTGCTTCTTTCCTTTTCTTCCTTCTTGCTAAAGGTTGCCTTTCCAATTGGGTTGTGGTGATGAATTCCAACCTTTCTCGAGTAAGAGGTTTTCCAACAGAGACCAAATCAGTTTCTCCAAATTCTTCCAGAGGCACTCCAGCTTCTTCACATAGGTGCAGAATGGTACTAGGATATCCTAGCCAGCTGTCCTGTTTGACTTTTTGAGCTATGTCAATGATGTTCTTGGCTATAATGTCTCCAACATTGATTTCTCCTCCTTTCATTATACAATGGATCATTATTGCTCTATTCACCGTTACCTCAGAATTATTTGAAGTGGACATCAATGATCTCCTCACTATGTCATGCCATTCTTTTGCTTGAGGTATGAGATCACCTCTCCGAAGTTTGAGTGGTTGTCCATGTGAATCCAGCACCCAATCCGTGCCTATTCTGCATAAGTCACTTACCACATCCATATATCTTGGGTCATTTTCAACCCTTTCTTCATAGCTAGCTCGTTTGAACTGTTTTGCCTTGACCTTTAGCACCCTATTGATGGTGTCCGGGCTAAAATCAACAGTCACACCTCTTACATAACT
>NC_029775.3:60262060-60262929 GCF_000817695.3 Arachis duranensis | reverse complement strand
AATTGTTTCCCTCTTCATCCATGTCTAGGACCACAAAATCAGCTGGGAGTATGAAGTTTCCCACCTTCACCAAGAGGTTTTCAACTACTCCATTTGGTATTTTGATGGATCTGTCAGCAAGTTGGAGTGACATCCTTGTGGGTTTAAGCTCTTCAATCATCATTTTCTTCATCATGGTGAGGGGCATTAGGTTAATGCTTGCTCCCAGGTCACAAAGTGATTTGTCAACGGCCATGCTCCCAATCGTGCAGGGTATGAGAAAGCTGCCAGGGTCTTTGAGTTTTGGAGGTAACCCTTTTTGAATGATGGCACTGCACTCTTGATTGAGAATCACTGTTTCTTTTTCTTGCCAACTTCTCTTCTTGGTGATCAATTCCTTAAGAAACTTTGCATACAATGGCATCTGTTCCAGAGCTTCTGCCAATGGGATGTTGATTTCAAGTTTCTTGAAGATTTCTAAGAACCTTGGGAATTGTTGGTCCTTTGCTCCTTTGTGTATCCTAGTTGGGTACGGAAGCTTGGGTACATAAGCTTTTACTCCTTCATTTTTGTTTTCTTGTTGTGGATTCACACTCCCATTGCTATCACGGTTGCTTCTTTGTCCGGGTGGGTTGCCTTGTGGCTTGACAACTTCTTTGCCTTTGCTAGATGTTGAAGCCTTTTCTTCATCTTGCCCTTCCACATGTACCTCCACTGTGTCTTGCTCTTTGGTTGTTATTGCTTCTTTATTCGAACTTTCACAAACTACCTTGCCACTCCTTAACTGCAGAGCCTTACATTCTTCTCTTGGGTTGGGTATTGTGTCACTTGGAAGAACATTGGTTGGTCGCTCAGCTTGTTTGGCTAATTGTCCCACTTGTCTCTCAATA